>NC_056524.1:205979861-206035967 GCF_019175285.1 Sceloporus undulatus
TCCCTTCCCTTCCTCCTTTTCCAAGCGGCAGACAGCAAAAGGTCTCTCTCCCTTCCCTCCTGACTCGCAGTCTTGCCAATGTGGTGACTTTCACACAAAAATGGAGGTTTTAAAAAGCTTTGGGTGTGATTTTGGTGCATGGCTCTATTTCAGGGCAGATTTGGTGACTTGCCCATTTTGGCTCCAGCCCTGACTCAGAGCAAGGCTGGCTACAGAGCAACCAATCCTTTGGAGTCACCCACTCACAGTTTTCAGCCAATCAGAGAGAGGGCTGGAGAGTGGTCACCACCCCACTCTCAGAAAAGGGTCTCTCTCTCTCTCTCTCTCTCTTAGCCCCTGAATCCCTCTGAGAGCCTGGCTACAGAGCAACCAATCCTGTTTGGATGGAGTCACACTAACAGCCAATCAGAGAGAGGACAGTGGTTGCCCCCCCCCGCCCTCACAAACTACAACTCCCAGGATTCCCTGTTTTTTCAAGGGAATTGCCTCCATGCTTCCAGATCCCAGCCCCAGAGATAGAGTCTACAGTACAGTGGTACCCCGGGATACGAATGCGCCGCCTTACGAAATTTCCGGGTTACGAAAAAAATCAATAGGAAAAAACTGTTCCGGGTTACGAAGGTTTTTTCGGGTTACAAAAAATTTTTTGGTGCTTTTCGGCGCTATTTCGCACGAAATCGCGGCTTTTCCCCATTAGCGCCTATGGCTTTTTCGGGTTACGAAGCATTTCGGGTTACGAACGCGGCGGCGGAACGAATTATTTTCGTAACCCGGGGTACCACTGTATATCAGTGTTGCCAATTTAAGTCCTCTTCTGCAGGTGCATTTGGATTTAACAATGATAACAATAATGGTGATGATGAGGATAGAGAGAGAGATCTTGTAGCACCTTTGAGACTCACTGAAAGAAAAGTTGGCAGCTTTCCTAGACTTAAGCATACTTCCTCAGATGCATGGGAATTGTAGTTCATTGTGGCACCAGAGCTCTTTCTCACAAAACTACAATTCCCAGGGTTCCCTAGCACTGAGCCAGGACAGTTAAAGCAGTCTCAAACTGGATTATTTCTGCAGTATGGATTGGACCTTGAGCATTTTTAATAACCAAGGTTCAAAACACACTGCAGAAATAATCCAGTTTGTGACCACTTTAACTCTCCTGGCTCAGTGCTAGGGAATCCTGGGAATTATAGTGTGTTGTGGCACCGGAGCTCTTTCTGATAGAGAAGGCTCAATGTCTCACAAAACTACCATTCCCAGGGTTCCCTAGCACTGAGCCAGGGCAGTTAAAGCAGTCTCAAACTGGATTATTTCTGCAGTTTGTCTTGGACCCAACTCAGGCTGCATCTTCACTCCAGAGACAATCCAGTTTCATACCGTTTTTACTGCCATGGCCCAGTGCTATGAAATCCTGGGAATTGTAGTTTGTTGTTACACCAAAGTTTGCTGAGAGAGAAGGCTAAATATCTCAGAAAACTAGAATTCCCAGGATTCCATAGCACTGAGCCATGGCAATTAAATGGTGTCAAACTGGATTATTTCTGCAGTGCAGTTGCAGCCAAACAGGTTTCTATTTGGCACAAAGCTTCCTGGCCTTTGATTCCAATAGGAGCCACTTGAACTGCCACGGCTCCATCCATACAGAATCCCTGGGATTTGTAGTTTGGAGCAGCGCCCCGCATTCTTTGGGCAGAGAAGGCAAAAGACCTTATAAAACTACAGATTCTAGGATTCCAATAGGATGGAGCAGCGACTCTTAAAGTGGTGTCAAACTGCATTAATTCTAAAGTGTAGATGCACCAAGAGGAAGGGCAGGCGGAGTTGTCGAGGCGGGTGAAATAATGTTGTGTATGATGTTATTTCAAACGTGGAACAGACTCCTTCCTCAGAGTGTAGTGGAGTCTCCCTCCTCTTCCCCTCCTTTTCTTCTTTCTCCTTCTCCTTTTTTCTCCTCCCCCCTCTTTCTCCTCTGTCGCTGCTGCTGCTGCTGTTGTTGCTGTTGTTGTTGTTGTTGTTGTTGTGTGCCTTCAGCTCCTTTCTGACTTATCGTGGAAGAGAGGGGTGGTCTTATACTGTGAGTATATCCCAAACACTGTATTTTAAGTTGTAAATTTGGGGGTCGTCTTATACGCCCAGTCGTCTTATATTCCGGCATATACGGTATATTTATTTTAATCACTGATCGTGCCCATTTGTTTGGTAGCAGAGACCAAACCTGGATAATCACTGAAAATTAAATTGCAAGTGGGGAGAGAAGGGAGACCCCAGCAGTGAAATGGTCATCACATACATCACCATATATCCTCCTCCTGCAGTGCATCATAGTAGATGGGAGAGCCATGCCCTCAAAAGGGAATTGATATTTTTGTTGTTGTATACCTTTAAGTCATTTCCGATTTATGACAACCCTAAAAACAATCCTATTGTGGGGCTTTCTTGGCAATATTTGTTTAGACACATTCTCTCAGCCTCAGCCAAAGGCAATGGCAAACCTTCTTTGCTAGATAATTTCTAGGGGGAAATATCACAGCACAGCAAAGTACAACACATGGATTGTGTCTGGGAATGTCTCAAAGTAAACCATGGTGAAGAGTACTATAGTATGAACAACTTTTTATTTTTTATTTTTCATTACTTCAAAGCAAAGCAGTCAGCTTAATTACATTCTCCAAATTCTGCTTTTATTTAAATAACTCACCTTTTCAATGTTTTGTGTGTTGTGCTGGTCCTGATGGAAATCCAAGTCAAAAGAGTTAATCCATAGTTTACCAAAATATTAGCTGACATTTTGGCAGTAACTGGTTATAGTTTCTAAAATGTATATGCCAAAAGACAAGAAAAGGATATTTCCCAAATGAAGGATACCACTGTGATGAACAAGCAGCCAGTCCTCTATCTGCAGCTGACTAGACAGTTTATTTGGACAATTTTTCCATTTGACAGCACTTGGAAATTCCTCTCCCCGTCTCATTTTACCTTTTCTCCATTTTGTATTTGGACTACATTCTCCTTTGCTTCTATCAGCAATACCTTCTTGAATTTAAAGTCTATTTGAGCATTTTGTCTAAGATTTATGTTTAAATTTTAGTCTCTCTTTATCTTTACAAAGGAAGGGGCCATTTCTGCTAATTTCTCTGCTTGTGTGTGTTATTGGAGTCTTATTAGGAAACTTTAAGCAGAGGCATTTCCCCTCTTTGGGGAAAATTGTTTAGAATTGTTTTGATTTTAGGAATTATTTCATTATAACTACATCGTTACTTTCAGCATCATGAATGCCAGAGCTAATATCTTGGTTGAAAGCTGGCAGTTTTAGCAGACACTAAAATGGCTCCATTCGGAGACAGAAATGATTGCTTCCATTATGGTATTTCCACTCCGTATAATGGTAGCTGAATGCTTCCTATATGTTTGGTGTTGATAACACAGCTATGTTTCTAATACAACTGATGTATTACTCTTGGAAGGTAAAGGTGCCTTAGTGCCCCCATACCTAAAAAGAAGACAGAAGAATCAAAATGAGGTAAAATGGGCAACATCTTTATGAACTACAACATAATCTATAATAAAGATAAACTGGTTAGCAACAAGCCAGCACCTGCCTACCCTTACACTTGAAAAAAATCCTTGAAAAAGAACGCTCCCACTGTCACTTTGGAATGAATGACTGTACCCTAGCCTATCAGCTGATTGATTTCTGCTTACCTATTGACTGAAAAGAGTTGTGCTGAAGAGGCAAAGATAATTCCAAACGCACCAAGACTGTGTCAGTTGCTAGATATGATAAGACAGTCAGAGCCTAAGGGTAGTTCACCCTCTGTACTCCTTTTTTTCTTTAAACATATTATTTGAGTTTATTAATGTAAACATTTTACCTTACAAGTCAACAAATTAATCAAATCCTATCTCAAAAGTGTTCTCAGCTATTAACTAACCACACACACACACACACACACACACACACACACACACACACACACATATATATATATATATATATATATATATATCTCATACATCATATTTCTTCTATTATTATTTATAGACTGCCAAAACTCAAACCAGGTAATGGATAATGATCCTAAGCAAAGTCTCCAGAACTTCCCCTGGTTCTTCTGCTTAACTTCTCTTGCTGTTCTGTCACGACCTCTCTTAATGATCCTATGGTCCCATTGCTCAGAAGGCCACTCCAGAGGCTGACTTCAATTTGATGCCCCTTCCTACACTTTTTGAAGATGGTGTGTCATTTAGTCCCCCTTCTCAAAGGGCACATGTGAAGATTCATTCCGCACTGGATGAGCAGACAGCAGAAGGCTCATTACTTTTATGCTCCCCATACTTAACAGATGCAAGATATTATTGGATTTTGAATTCACTCTTATTCTTAGTCTTATGCTGTTCTTGTGCTCATTTTTTTTAAAAAGAAGAAGAATGCATTGTCTGGGTTGGTGAGAGGAGGAATCCACACAACTTGAAGATTCCTCCTCTCAACAATCCAGAATGCACCCTCACAATAAGTACCCAATGCAGCATTAAGTGAAACAGTGAAAAACTGAGGACCTTACCGCACTGTCCCCTGGGACGTTATGGGGGCATGATGATAGGGAGTGGGATGGGAACAGAATGGGTGCTATCACCCATTCTATCACACAGAGAATGCCACCACCACCGCCGGACATTCCCATCACATTACGGATCTGTCCCACAAGTGGTGATTTTCAGGAACTGTTTGGAAACATTCCTGAAAATCGCCTCCTGTGGGACAGATCCGGAATGCAATGAGAACTTCCGGCAGCAGCAGCGTTCTCTGTGTGATAGAATGGGTGATAGCACCCATTCTGTTCCCATCCCACTCCCTTTCATCACGCGCCATCATGTCCCGGGGACATTGTGGTAAGGTCCTGAGTTTTATATACGCTATTAAGTATAAATGCAGTGCAACCCTCAGCCCAACTGTAAACGTGTACGACAGAAATTCCACTGGGGACTTATTTTGTGATAATGCAATGCTGGTAAACTAGATCTTACAGATCCTGTTACTAGTCCAACAAATGTATGTGCTTGTTAATTGTTAAGGAACAGTTAAAAACCATTAAAACCTTTCAAATACAGCATCTAGAAGATCCAGAATGAAACTGTTGAATAAATCAGTTTCCACCAGGTTAAACAGATTATTTGTATTATTTCTCATTCTATTTTTTTTTAAAAAACCATGAACTTCTGGCCTTTTAATATTGAATTATCTGCCATTCTGAAGTGCTAAAACGAGGGTTCAGATGATAACTGAAATCACCACGTCACAATTGGGCATTCTAGATTCATAGACATGTTAGCTATAATGGAGTATCTACCACAGCCTGTGCCACTTATATTTTGTCTTTCGCAATCCTTCTTTGGTTTGTAACCTATATACAAGTATTATATGCCAACATGTAGGTACTGCTACATATCACCTGACAAAACAGTTGGTTATGGACCTGGTTAAAATTTCTTTAGGGTACCCCACAGGCCAGACTAAATTTGCAGTATGAATTAATATATTCTAGGGTTTTAACCTCTTTTGAGATACACAGGATTCCCAGGAGGAAGAAGTAATCAATGTGAGTGCAATGTGATTTGTTTCATTTAACCAGGTCTATACATTTCAGATAATGGAGTCATGATTTGCAAATCAGATGAAATTGTTAGCAGTCAGAATCCCCCAAATTAATATGTTATCAATTAAATATACTGTCTGTTGCAGAGTCATCATCTTAATAATTTTGCCACATAGTATTTTTGACAAATTCTACATTGTACTATATCTTTGTACATTAAAAGGGAACTCATTGCAGCACCAATGCAGTGGTACTTGTTCCATTTGTAGGATGATTGTCTGTTCTTCCCAAACTTTTCAAATTCTGCCAAATATTGATCCTTGGATGAGCAGAAGGTGGCAGGAAGGGATATATAATTGTCATTTGCAGTTGCTGATCTTAAAAGAGAGAGACAATTGAGATCTTCTTTCCTTCAGTTTAGATGTAATAAAAGATTTTAATCAGGTGCTAATTAGGTTTACCAAAGGGATGGAGAAATCTCACATTTGGTCAGAAATGTGTGGCAATTTATTTCCCAAAAGATCATGCCATCCATTATGTATGAATAGCTTCCATTGACTTCATTGAAATTTTGCACGATTAACTGGAGTTGGGATTGAATCCAAACAGATAAATCTTAAACTAGTGGCATGAAATAGTCTCTCTTTCACAGAGCTTTTCATTTCAACCTTTGTTCAGTCTCTGTGAAAAAATCATTTTTATGCTGACAATATTACCAATAGGTTGTACCAAATAAAAGGCCCCAGAGGGAATAGACCTTTAGCAGGAATTCAAATCTGTACTCTGAAACATGCACTTTTTATTGGCTACATTCCCAGGGGACTTGTTTAGGGATTAGTTACATTGTACCACCCTAAATGCCTTTACCATAAACAAATGAAACTTTGGAATGAAACTTCAAGGAATAAACTGAAATGAAACACAATTTAACCACTCTTTGGGGATAAAGTGTTAAGTGAGGAAGAATGAAGAATTGATAGCCTATTACGCCTTGTAATTTTCCACCTTGAATTATTGACAACCTGTGACATTACACCCTTACAAATTACAATCTATAAACAGCTTGGAAAATATGACCTTTGCATTACAATTGGTCTCCAGATGCCTTTGAGCTTATTTTCAAGCAGCTGGTACAGGGTTATTTTCATGGAAGCTGAGTAGCTGTGAGAATGTAACTAAGTGAAGAACTTTATTATACACTCAAGCAGAGCTCTGATACACAAGGGAAAGTTGAAAACCTGATGGATTATGGGTGGCAATTTTTTATTTTAAAAAAAGAAAACCTTGGATGAAGGAAGGAAAAAAGTGAAAGTCGTTAGAAATTTTTGGCAGTAATTGATTAGCAGTCACAGGATAAATAGAACTAATTAGCTGGAGTTTGTTGACTTAGCAGTTTTAAAGATGGAAGGGGAAAATAGAGTGTATTCGTAAATGTGTTTTTAAAAAGAGGAAAATCTGTTGCCCTTTGTGTCTTCTTCCAGGAAAAGAAGACTGGTTTGAAGCCATTGTTTCTGTAAAAGTGAATGGATTTATATCCTAGCCTTCTTATTGATATGCATTCTATACATGGTCATAGCATGAGAATGTAAGGTTTAATTCTACCAAAAGGCAACTTGGAGAGATTCTGTTATCTTTCCAATGTGCAGTTCAGTCAATTCCTTTGCCATTTTTAAGGACATTTTAAGCCATAATACTATGACACATTTAATTAAGACCTTTGTTTATTGTTGATGCAGTACCACAGATGGTTACACATTTAACTTTCTTCTGTCCTGTACCAATATATTCATTATATTCATTTAGTGATAGTAGATTAGTTTTGGTTATATAGCTGCTTTAGTGAATAAGAAATAATATGAGATTTTGTATTGGTCATTACACTCTGTTGAGATGACCATTGGGATGAAAATTAAAATGTAATATCACTGTAGTGATGTTTGATCTGTAATTTAAAGTGAAAATTGACCTTAAATCTGACAGCTAGAATTGCAGGTTCAAGGCTCATTGTGACTTTTGTGTCCAATTAGGGAGACCACTTATAAAACACGAAAAAAAGATGAAATGCATTAATTTTAAAGAAGAAGAAAAGAAGATACAGAAGACTTTGCATGTAAAATCTGTAAGGTTAAGTCTCAGGAATCCTAAATATTTCAAAATCCAAAATTGTCCACATAGATGGTTGAGATAGTGACACTTTTCCTTTTTGATGGTTCAGTATATGCAAATTTTGTTTCGTGCACAAAATTGTTGAAAATATTGTTTATAAAAATGCCTTAAGGCTATGTATAAATAAATTCCATGTTTACACTCGAGTCCCATCTGCAAGATATTTCATTATGTATATGCAAATATTCCAAAATTAAAAAAACCTCTGAAATCCAAAAAACTTTTGTTCCCAAGCATTTTGGATAAGGGACACTCAACCTGTATGCATAGATTTAGACTTAGAAACAATTTACAATACATCTTAATGTCACTCTGTTGCTCAGGTGCAATTGTGACAGAAAACTTCAAGGCCTGCTGTCTAAATGATGACATTTCATACTTTTGGTGTGTGTGAAGATTTAGCGGATGTTAACTGAGTTGAATTAGTTGCAAGTCTTGTGTTCTCTTGAGTATACTAACAGCACAGTCTATGAACATATAGTTACAAATAAATCACATTGTATTTAAGTCTGCTTAGTCAATAGAGGTGTTTAGGACTACAGGACTATTCTCCTTTAATGTCCCCATATTTTGATGGGAGGGTTTTATTCCAGAGTTTGTGTCTCACATCTTGTCACAACACCCCGCTTCATCTTGTCACCCTATCTGTTTAATTTATATGCTAAATATATCACAGATAAAGCAGGATTAGATTTAGAAGAAAGAGGAGTAAAATTTGGAAGAAGGCACACATCAACAGTTTAAGGTGTGCAGATGATGCCATACTACTACCAGCAAATAGATGATGACTGAAGAAAGTCAAGAAAAAAAGTTCAAAGGCAAGTTTATGTCTGAACATTACAAACATAAAATAATGACCAAAAATGATTTACATAACTTTAAAGCAGGCAATGGGGACATTGAAATAGCGAAAGTTTTTCCATACTTGACTCAGTCATTAATTGACTCAGTCATTAATCAAAATGGAGACTGCAGTCAAGAAATCAGAAGAAAATTATGACTTGGAAGGGCAGATATGAAGGAAATAGACAAATTCCTGAAGTGTAAAACTATATAATGAAATAGCAAATTTAGGATTGCTCATGTCATTGTATTTCCAGTATTTATGTATGGTTGAAAGAAAGCAGGAAGAAAATCAACTCATTTGAAATATGGTGCTAGAGAAGAGTTCAATGGATACCATAAACTGGTAAAAATACAAATAAATGGGGCCTAGAACAAATCAAGCCTGAACTCGTCCTAGAAGCCAAGATTACTAAACCATGCCTGTTGTACTTTGATCATACCATAAGAAAACATGGCTCACTAGAAAAGAGAGTAATGATTGGTCAGGTAGAAGGCAGTAAAAAAAGAGGAAGACTGCATTCCTGATGGATAGACTCAAACAATAAGACCACGAGGCTCTACAGACCTGCACTTTGTGCCAGCCTGTAGGTGAGGTGAGGGCTGAATGTCCCCATGCTCCAAGCCCTTACCACGCCACCCAGCCACCATTTTGGCATGCACTCATCCAAAAGGACATGAATCCTGGAAGTCAGGTGGACAGCATCTGGATAAAAATTAAAGGGGAGAGAAACAACGGGATGTTATTGTGGGAGTCTACTACAGACCCCCAGGTCAGATGGAGGAATTGGATGATGCCGTTTTAGAACAGATGACCACACACTCAGAAAGGAGAGATGTAGTAGTGATGGATGACTTCAATTATCCTGATATTTGCTGGAATTCAAACTCAGCAAAATCCTCAAGGTCTAGCAAATTCCTCATTTGCCTCAAAGACAATTTCATTGTCCAAAAGGTGGAAGAGGCAATAAGAGAGTCGACTATTTTAAGATCTCATCCTAACCAACAGGAATGACCTGGTTAATGGGGTGCAAGTGATGGAATCCTTAGGTGGGAGTGATAATGTTCTCCTGGAGTTTGTTATACAGTGGAAAGGAGAAGCCAGGCATAGTCATACACACATTCTAGACCAGCAGTTCCCAACCTGGGGGGTCACAACCTCTTCAGGGGTTGAATGACCCTTTCTTGGGGGTCGCCAGGTTGGGACCTGCCCTGCCTCCTCCTCCTGCACGCGGCCTCCACCACCACTGCTGCCGCCATCATGTGGGGCTGGGGTTGCCACCACCGCCGCCTTCTCCTCCTCCTCCACGTGGCACAGGGACTGGCGTCTTCTCCTGCTGTCCCTCTTCCTCCTTGCAGCTGCCACCATCACTGCCGCCATTGTGCGGGAGTCGGGCTGCCGCCTCCTACTCCCCATGGCCACTGCTACCACTGTGCTGGACTGCTGCCACTGCCACCTCCAGTGTTGCAATTGTGGTGGCAGCAGAAATGGAAGCTCTGTATAATGGTAGTGGTGGCAACAGCGGCAAGCCAGAGGAGGCCTGGCTGGCAATGGAGGAGAAGGAGGGGTGAGGAAGAGGAGGCAGCAGCAGTGGTGTGGCTTCCAGCAGCCTTTGCAGCCAGACATCCCACCCCTTCCTCCGGGGGCCACCTCCCTAATTGCTTGGGAGGCTGGGAAGGGACGGGACCTTTGACTGCAAAGGCCTCTGGGGCTTGTAGGTGGCCAGAAGTCCCGCCCCTTTCTGGCTTCCCAACCAATCAGGGATGCTGCCGGGTGAGACTTCTGGACGCATAGGGGTTGTGTCCCAACAATGGTTGGGAACCACTGTTCTATATTTTAGGAGAAAGTATTCTGGTAAACTTAAGGTCTGTACAGATTGGGAGAAAGGGGGGCCAGAGGCCGCCCATTTCTCCCCCCGGATCATTGCCGCAGCAGCTGCACAGCACGGCAATGATCCACTCAAAAAAGGAGCTGTGTAATATGGCTCCTTTTTGCACCACTACAGAGGCACCATAAGTGCCCTAGCACAGCACTATGATGTGCTGCGCTATTTGGATGCAGAACACAAGGCATGTAATCATGGCATGCCCCATGTACATGGTGGTATGCCAAGATGGCACCTGCGGTGCATGGTAGGCAGTATTGCCAATTTCGCGACTTTCACGCGAAAACGGGGACTTTTCAGAGCTTTTCGTGTGATTTTCGCGCCTTGCTCTGATTCAGTGCCTTTTCCGTGCCTTTGGCAGCCTGCTGAAGAGCAACCAAAACCCTTTGGAGTGTAACAGTTTTCAGCCAAGAGGGCTGGAGAAAACTCTCTCTCTCTCTCTCTCTCTCATGACTCCCTCTGAGAGCCAGGACGGAGCAAGCCCGTTTGGAGGAATAGTTCAGCCAATCAGAGAAAGGACAGTGATTATTGCCACACACCCCCCCCCAGGCATTCTCAGGCTCCAGGGGCAAAAGTGCTGGAGAGAGGCAGGGAGTGAGGGATCTTGGCTGGCTTAATCCCAATTGCCTTGGATTTCCAAGTAAGACATAAGTTTTAAGGCACACAAAGGCAATACTTGATAATGGTATCATGGCTTGATGTTGTGGACTTCTGTGTGTGCCTGAGAGTGACATTTGAATTTCTGAATTCTTGAGCTTGGGCAGAGTGCCCCAAGCCTACCTCTCAGGGTTGTTGTTGTACTGTGAGGACCATTTGGGTTGTGTCATGTGAATGTGATGTTCCTGAGTGTGTGTGTGTGTGTGTGTGTGTGTGTGTGTGTGTGTGTGTGTGTTAGTGATTAAATCTGCCTCTGAGCATTCGCAGAGCACCTGGTCAGTTGGCACCCCTGCTGCCCTGTCTTCCAAGAATTTGGTTTTTGGCTCTCTTTTCATTCCCTTTTCCATTGCCATCCATATTGCAGAAATAATCCAGTTTGGCACTGCTTCTAACTGCAAGGCTCCCTGCGATGATGGGATTCTGGGCAAACCACCAAGCCCAGAATTCCATGCATGGAGCCCTGGCTGCCAGTAAAAGCAGAGTCTCAACATGTCACAACAAACTACAATTCCCAGGATTCCCTGGTTTGACAAGGGAATTGCCTCCACACTTCCAGATCACAGCCTCAGAGAATGAGTCTACAGGATATCAGTGTTGCCAGTTTAAGTCCAGTTCTTCAGCTGCATTTAGATTTAATAATGATAATAATAATAATAATGGTGATGATGATAGAGAGATCTTGTAGCACCTTCGAGTCTCACTGAAAGAAAAGTTGGCAGCATGAGCTTTCCTAGACTTAAGCGTATTTCCTCAGATGCATGGGAACTGTAGTTCATTGTGGCACCAGAGCTCTTTCTCACAAAACTACAATTCCCAGGGTTCCCTAGCACTGAGCCAGGGCAGTTAAAGCGGTCTCAAACTGGATTATTTCTGCAGTATGGATTGGACCTTGAGCATTTTTAATAACGAAGGTCCAAAACACTGCAGAAATAATCCAGTTTGTGACCGCTTTAACTCTCCTGGCTCAGTGCTAGGGAATCCTGGGAATTGTAGTTTGTTGTGGCACCAGAGCTCTTTTTGATAAAGAAGGCTCAATGTCTCACAAAACTACACTTCCCAGGGTTCCCTAGCACTGAGCCAGGGCAGTTAAAGCAGTCTCAAACTGGATTATTTCTGCAGTGTGTCTTGGACCCAACTCAGGCTGCATCTTCACTCCAGACTCCAGAGACAATTCCCAGGATTCCCTAGTACTGAGCCAGGGCAATTAAAAGGATTTCAAACTGGATTTATTTCTGCAGTGTGGTTGCATCTGAACACATTTCTATTTGGCACAAAGCTTCCTGAACCCCCTTCATGTCAAAATAAATATCTTAAAAGGACTGAAAGATTCTTTGTTTGGTTCAATGGTGATTTTGAGGATTGAAATAAGTTACAATTATTTTTATTCAATTATATTTATGTTTATTTGCAAAACATCTGCTATTTTAACATTTTGGGAATTTTCCGGGAATTGTGACTGAATATTCCGTGTGATCTGGGGGGATTCAGCGGGTTTTGGACAGACATTTCCGGGAATTATCTTCGAGGCTTGTTGGCAACACTGATGGTAGGGTTCAGGAGCATGTGAACGCTCCACCCTACCGAGCTCTAATTTTGGCCCCAGGCCGGCACAAAGCACCAGTCTGTACCAGGCCATACATAAATATTGGGGATGATCCTGTGGTCAGGAATACTAAAAGAGAACGGGATTCAAGATGGATAGGAGTTTCTCAAGAGGGAGATACTGAAGGCACAATTTCAAACAGTACCAGTGAGGAAGAAAAATGGGAGGTATTTCAAGAAACCAGGATGGATGACTAAGAAACGTTCAACTGAGCTAAGTTTAAAATGGAACATGTATAAGAAATGGAAAAATGGGGAAATTGCCAAAAAAGAATTCAAACAAATAGCAAGCACGTATAGGGGTAACGTCAGAAAAGCTAAAGCGCAGAATGAACTCAGGCTTGCTAGAGAGGTTAAGAACAATAAAAAGTGCTTTTTTGGATATGTGCACAGCAAAAGGAAGAAGGAAACGGTAGGCCCACTGTATGGAGAAGATGGTAACATGCCAACAGGGGAAAGAGAAAAGGCAGAATTACTCAACACCTTCTTTGCTTCAGTCTTCTCAGAAAAGGAAAAGGGTGCTCAATCTGAGGATAATGGAGCTGAGGACAAAATAGGGGAATTTCAGCCCAGTATAAGTAAAAAGATATTACAGGAATACCCGGTTAATCTAAATGAATATAAATCTCCATGACAGATGAACTACATCTAAGAGTATTAAAAGAACTGGGAAATGTAATATCGGAGCCATTGGCAATGATCTTTGAGAACTGCTGCAGAACAGGTGAAGTCCCAGCAGACTGGAGGAGGGCAAACATTGTCCCCATCTTCAAAAAGGGAAAAAAAGAGGATCCCAACAATTATCATCCAGTTAGTCTGACATCAATACCAGGAAAGATTCTGGAGCAGATCATAAAACACAGAGTCTGTGAACATCTAGAATGCAATTCCATAATAATAAAAAGTCAACAGAGAAACAAGTCATGCCAGACAAATCTGATCTCTCTTTTTTATATATATAAAATTACCAGCTTGGTAGATGAAGGTAATGCTGTAGATATAGTATACAGTACCTTGATTTCAGTAAGGCCTTTGACAAGGTTCCCCAAAAGCATTATTGTAAACAAGCTTGTTAAATGTGGGCTAGACAAGGTAACTGTTACATGGATTTGAAATTGGTTGACTGGCTGAACCCAAAGGGTGCTCAACAATGGCTCCTCTTCATCCTGGAGAGAAGTGACCAGTGGGGTCCCACAAGGCTCTGTCCTAGGCCCAGTGCTATTCAACATCTTTATCAATGACTTGGATGACAGAATTGGGGGCATACGTATCAAATTTGCAGATGACACCAAATTAGGAGGAGTAGCAAATCCTCCAGAGGACAGGATCAAAATTCAAAATGGCCTAAATAGGATAGAAAGCTGGGCCAAAGCTAACAAAATGAAATCAAACAAGGAGAAATGTAAGGTATTGCACTTTGGGCAGAAAAATGAAATGCACACCTGGCCAAACGAAACTACATGTGAAATGGATCTAGGAGTGCGAGTAGACCACAAGTTGAACATGAGTCAAAAGCTTCTGTGTGGCTTCAAAGCATGCTATGTCAAAACGCCATGCCCTGAAGCCATCTGGACAGTGGCGCAAAAGGGCAGTCTGTTTTGCCCTTCAGTTGATGTTTCTTTTGAGAATGAAATTAGAATTTGTTATTGTTGTGTGCCTTCAAGTTGTTATAGTGACCTTAAAGTAAACTTGTCATGGGGTTTTCTTGGCAAGATTTGATCAAATAGGTTTTTGCTTCCCCCCCCCCCCCCCCGTGGCTATGAAAGTGTGACTTGCCCAAGGTCACCCAATGGATTTCTATGGCTGATTGGGAATTTTAACCCTTGCCTCCAGAACTGTAGTCCAATATTGAAACCACTACACTATGCAGGCTCTCAAGTAGAGCTTATGTCTGTGTATGTTCTTTTTGGTCATTACAAAAGGAGATATACAGTACCCCCTAATCCACAAGCAAAAGCTGGGGGAAGGTGGTCATAGCTCCATTTTTCTATATCCCTATTCACCACAGAGTATGCTAGGCTTATTCTAGCTTCTTTTGTGTGGAGGGAAGATGGAGCTCTGTCTCTCTGAATGCTTACCCACTGCATTCATCCTATTCTCTTGAGGCATTCTCCACCTTCCCCAATTGCTCTTCCAAGAGATTCCTTTCTGCTGTGTCCAAAAGCACTTTATTTCATTCATGGAGCCAAAGCCTTAAGCTATTGTATCTTCATTTCCTGCTGGGTAACCAGCTCTTTGATTTGCTGCAGGTATAGCATCTTATATCCTCTAGCAGGAAAACAGTGTACAGATGTTGCAGATCATTGTAGCAGCTCTTCTCTTTCTATATTAGCATTCTCTAGGTGGTGCCAAAATACTCCTGGCCACCCCCTCCAATTCTCCTGTTAAATTACCTTGCAAAATAGAGCTGTTTTCTACCTCTGTACTGGAGCTCTTGCTCATGAGCTTGCAGATAGTATAGAGGTAGTGACAGCTGGTCCTTGTCCCCTGTCCCTTTCAGTGTTCACTCTTCTCAACAGTAGCTCCTCACTTGGAATTGTGATATTCCTCTTCCTCACATTCTGGCATTTGGTTTGCAAATTATTCTAATTATGCAGATAATGCAAATTTAGCAAATAATTGTTTCAGCCTTCATAACATTTTTAGTTTAAAGATAATCTAGGAGCAACAATATAGAGTAATGCTTAAAGTGCTGGGCTTGGAATGAGAGATCCAGGATAAAATTTATGTTTTGTGTTAAAATGTTCTATGTAACGTGGGCCAAGATTACCACTCAGCATACCTACCTTGCAGGCCCCTCTTTTGTTTCTTGAAATCTACCACTCACACCATTCACTTTTCCTTCTCTCTTTCTCCCTCCTCATTTCCCTACAATACATCTCTATCTTGCTGCTTACGTCCTACTACTGTACCTATGAGCCTCTCTTATTTCTTTTACCCTCCCTCCTTCACCCTACCTTGCACCTTTGTAATGTGTCCATCCTTTGCTTCTTTCACTCTGCTTGCACTACTCACTTTGCCATCTCTCCTTGACTCACACTCTTGCAGTGTACACCTTCCATACTTCTTGCACCCCTCTGCTTGCATTTCTCACTCTCCCTTTTCTCCTACTTTCTCCTTTCTCTTACATTGTGGCATCATAGTGCACCTCAGCTCTACTTGCAACATTTACCTTTCTTTCCCTCATCCTGAAAGTTTAGCTTCTTGCAGAACAATTTCACAGAGTTGTACCTTCATATTTTGCCCCATTATCAGGCTGCTAGAAAGGACAAAGGGCCTTTACAGACCGGCCTGAAAGGCCGACCTGGGGGCAGAGTCAGGGCACAGCGTTCTGACGATGCACAACTGACTCCGCCCCCTAGGGGTGCTGATGCTGTGTGCTGCTCCAGATAGCATGCGGTTTCATGGCTCACCTCTGGTGTTGTGTTCAGATGATGCAGTGCTAAAGGGGCAACTTATAGATTTGCCGCAGCAGCTATGGTGCCCTTTTTGTGGCTCCTTTTTGCATCCTCAAAAGGTCAGATCAGGGCCATGGTGTGAGGTTGCTGTGGCCCCGATCTGGTGAGAAAAGGGGTGGTTTGTAGAGCCCTTTAATCTTTTTTAAAAAATGAAAGCTTGTAATCAATGAAAACTTGTAAAGACAGATGATGGCTCAAAGAGGTGTCATGGCTAGAATACAGGTAAAATCTGGCCAAACCACAATGTGCTGTAATCAGAACATGGAGCTGTCATCCACAGAAACCAAAAACATACAAAGAGCTCAAGGTGACTTAGATGAACAACCAGTCTTAAGCTAAAAGACATAAGGTCACCTTATTTTATCTCTTTCACCAATCCCACATAATATGTTCCTGTTTACTCTCCTGCTCATGAGCTCTCAGGTAATGCACAACAATAGAGGCTATTCCTTTGTACCCTAGTCTGTGTTTTGGATTTTTGAATGTGAAACATTTTGGTTATCTTCCATCCAGTAAATACTATTGATACTATATATTACCGTACTTCACATTATCCCAGTGGCATTCAAACTTTTTATCCTTGAGACACCTCTTTACATCTCCACAAGCCCCTCCACTTGAAATAGTATATGAATAATATTTTGTTTATTTAGTGTTGAATCGTTATTTGTACATTCATGTGTATTGATATTTTAACATTTTATAGGGAAATCTAGTTCAAATTAGAACAGTTTCATTTAAGTAAATTCAATATTTAACTCAACACCTGTGTAAATTTTACACATAAAAAAGTTTGGGGAAAGGAGAAGGAGACGGGATCAGGACCTTCCAGTCTGACACGCCTGAGCAACTCTCGTGCCCTCTCTGGGAGTCTCCCCCCACAGTTTGAGATTATACTGCATTATACATATTTGCAATCACAAATACAAGGTTCAGAAGCTTCAGCTAGTTCAAAACACTGCAGCCAGATTGGTCACCGGAATTTCAAGGTCGGACCACATGACACCTGTATTAAGATCTCTTCACTGGCTGCCAATTAGCTTCCGGGCTCAATACAAAGTGTTGGTTATTACCTATAAAGCCCTATATGGCTTGGGCCCGACTTACTTGAGGGAACGCCTCTCCCCACATAATCTGCCCTGCACTCTCAGAACTACAGGGAAGCTTTTACTCGAGTACCCCAGGGTGAGACTAACATCAACTCACCAAAGAGCTTTTACAGCGATAGTTCCTATGTATTGGAATAAATTCCCGGAAGAGATTCAACTTAATTCTACTTTGGAAGCCTTTAAGAAGGCGTTAAAAACCATCTCTTCCGGCTAGCATTCCTTCCCGACTCTTTATAAAGAATTATTCTCTAATAGAGGTTTACCTCAAGATGTTTAATTATGACCGTTAGGGTTTACGACTGTTTATATGCTATTTTTGCATTTTTTTGTATTTATAATTATATTGTGGTGTGATGTGATACATGTATATTCGACTGAACTGTAAACTGCTTTGATCTTGATGGAAAAGCGGTATATAAATAAAGTATTATTATTATTATTATTATTATTATTATTATTATTATTATATGTGGCAAAGAGGTTGGTTGATACTGGTTCCTTGAAATATATTTCCATATCACATATGGTTTTTTTTTAAAAAAAATCTTTGGTGTCCATGTTTTACAGTTTTATTTCTATGTGAAAAGAGTTTATATGAATTTATTAGCTTGTGATTTTGTCTCCATTCTCAACCTGGGTTCTCTCACTTGTTCTTTACCTCAGCTTAGGAGGAAAAAGGGGTGGGTGGGTTGGAAGGACAAAAGACATAAATTGACCACTTGTCTGATATTCTGAGGAAGCATGATATTTGTAGTCTGGCAAGGTAAAGCTTTGTTATAGTAATTACTTGACAAATTGTTAAATATCTATTCACATTTTATAAAATTTTAGAGAAATTTTGGTTGACCCTCCTTATCCATGGATTCAAGCATCCTTGGCTTGAAAATATTCCAAAAAAGTATAAAATCCAAATGGCCAACCTTGATTTTCCATTTTATATAAGGGACACCATTCTGCTGTGTCATTATATTTAATGGGACTTGAGCATCCACGGAGTTTGTTATCCACGGGTGATCCTGGAACCAAACCCAAATGGATAAAAAGGACCCACTGTATATAACAACATTTTGGTTGCTGTTTTTCTTTCTCTTGTCTCTTTTCCAAGCTAAATATATTTAAATAAGTAATTTCTTCTTTTCCAATGGCTAGTGCTGGTCAGTTATTCAGGGACATACCACCCCCTTATCTATGTTGTAATTTACCTCATGACCGTACAGCTCAATTCAATAA
This sequence comes from Sceloporus undulatus, assembly GCF_019175285.1. Classification (NCBI taxonomy): domain Eukaryota; kingdom Metazoa; phylum Chordata; class Lepidosauria; order Squamata; family Phrynosomatidae; genus Sceloporus; species Sceloporus undulatus. The sequence continues at coordinate 205,998,404 of NC_056524.1, forward strand.
TTCTTTCAAATGACATCTTTCTCCTCCTGACAGAGAGCTAAGCAGTGATTTATTGCCTGAATGCACATCCCTCCCATGAAAGCCATTTGTTTAAACATCGGTAAAGCACAAAATTAATTATACATTGCATGCTAATTTTCACTTTTATGTGCCTTAGGAAGCCTTAGAACAATCTGACTGTTAGATGTTCACACACACACACACACACACACACACACACACGACACATTAATCTTAGATTGTAATTCTGAAAACTTTCACTTTATGCATTAGTTGTCCCTCCCACACACATACACCAAGTATTTCAATTACTAAGCAAGGCCTTTCTCAATAACACATTCTCTTTTCTTTTCAATTTTTGGTTCTCTTTTACAAAATGTTTTTTTTTTAAATAGTCATATTGCTCCAATCTCTATCTAGAAAACCTCTAAGCCTAGGGTTTTATAGGAGCTATTAAAACCACCAAGTATGCTTTAAGAGGTTACTGTGAATCACAGTCATAAATATTTCTTTCAGGACACATTGTAGTAAATGGAGGAGGTGGCACTAAAGTTAGAATGTTAAGATACTTCAGTTTGTGTGAAATCATCCTAATTTAGATTTGACTCATATTATTTGAGATACAGTACGTTTTCCCCATTACAGAACTTTGTGGGACACAAAACACCATCACTGTTTGAAATTGTACCACAGCCCAGTTGAACTGTGAAAAGTCAGGCTCCTTCTTTTTGTTATTATTTTATTCCTGTATGGTGCACAATAATTGTGGGAGCTTCTTTTTCAAATGAACTCCTCACAACAGAATAACAGCAACAGCAACTACAGAGGAGGTATTGCTTTTACATGAAAAATTTACCTCCTGAAATGTTCATGCTTGACTAGATCAAGGTAAAAAATTGTTTATAATTTCTCTGTGCTTCCCTGTAACTGAAGTTCTCTGGACAGCGTGCATAAAAATTCTTAACATGCAAAATGTGCACTGAAATAAACAAAACACACAACAAAGATCAAACTCTAAGCCATCGGGAAAAAGAATATTTTTAGTCTGGGTGGGAAGCATGTGGTTCTTCAGATATTGTTGGAAACTATCTTCCAGCATTCTTCCCCAGTGGTTGGTTATGTTGGCCAGGACTGCTGCAACTTACAGTAAAACTATCTGGAGGATTGCAAGATGCCCACTCTTGGTATAAAGCAATGCATCTCTGCTGCCTAATTTACTTTTGCCCAGTTCTCTGCCTTTTCATAAACAAATAGTTTTGAAAATGAGTGTTAATGGAAATTAGATAAGCACTGTATTTACAACTAGGACTGCCAGTTTGCTTGTTGGAGCAAATACACTTCCTTTCTCAGTAAGAGATCAGACTCACTTTCTGACATATCCCAGGATGACAATAGCCAAAGGATGAATACCTGGTGGAGTAGTTTTGGGTGTTAGAATGCTAAACATGATGATCATTCCCTTTCCTCAACAGTGTATTTCCATTCATTATCTGATAAATCAGCCACAACATATATTTTATTAATATTTAGTTTGTGAATCCAGCATGAAAATACACTCATCTTTAAAGAGGAATCAGCATTGGTCCAGCTCTTTGACAAGGAATACTGTCACTCTGTGTACTGTAGCCTTCCATTTTCTGTGAAGTACCTTGGCATATGTTTGCATCTGTTCTACCAGACAATAACAGTGTATGACAGTGATAGGCATAAGTAAATAGTTAGGCCCAAGGGGTCTCCTATGTAGGTGAGATGTAAGGAACATGGAAGTGAGCAAAGAAAGCATTCTCACTGGAGGATGAGTAAAAAGTATAGATGTCAATGGATAGTAAATATGATACAAAATATACTGAAATATTTTTAAATGAAGAGATTTGGTTAGATTATAGTGAATGTGTGAGGATTATTTTACTGTTTTTTAGGGTATTTGAAATATTTATATAATCAGCAATTTCTTCCTAGAATTTATTTACAAAAGCAGGGGAAGTACCAAAAAAAGTCTCTCTCCCAGCCCCAAAATGCAAAGCATACCTTTCAGCTGTGGAAAGGATCGGATATGAGTTTACGGTCTGGATATAATAGAGCCTAAAGATCCTTTTAGTATGTAATACATTTCAAAACACCACCCAAATTATCCAGTAATATAGGTTTGCATGTCAAAGTACATCTCTTATCCGGTTTTTCAGAACATAGATCCTTAAAATGCACCAGGAATAGCTGTGCATTTTGTTGCTATGAGGTTTTGTGTCTTTTGGTTCTTTCATGTCTTAAAATGCTGCTTATTCTATTCCTTGGCACAATTAAAACCTCTTCCTAAACAGGGAGAAAATGGATAAGGTTATAGTGAGTAATCTTTCTAGATAAGTGTCAGTGTCTAAAAGTGGCCAATGTAGCTGCCAGGGGGAAAAGAGCATTAGTGTCAGAGAAGCTTAGCCAAGCTATTAAGTTTTTGGTTCAATATGGTGACAGTTTATTGGCTTGATAAGGTTGTGTGAAAAACTTGAAAATTGTGTGAAACAGTCAGATACCTTGGGGGTTTAGAAAGAATAAATACGAACCTTCTAGGAACATCACATAAATGTGCACTCAAGTAATACATAATGTATTGCTGTAGTATTCTTTTATTAATTTCTTCCCACAGAGACAGGAAGTGGACTTTCCAGTGGCCCATCACCCTCAGCTGATGGTAGAGGCCAGAATAAGTTGAAAATAACATATTCAGTGGAGCACATGTTGGATTTAATAGGTTTCACTGGAACAGAAATCAGGGAAAGACACCAAAAAGTCAACTTGCAAAGATACAGATTTTTAGAGAGATCTCTGTGTGTGCGTGCATGTGCACATATGTAGACTAGGTGGAGACTAGACTGTTGCTATTTTGACAGCTTTTTTCATGATACCTGGACACACACTGGATTATATGTTAATTGTGGCTGAACAGACAGTTTTGACTTTCCTCAACATCCATTGTGACATAGAAAAATCAAGATTTGCCATCCCTACCTTCAGGTCCACCTCTGTATCTTCATAGAGCCCTCTCTATATCCTGGCTTTTGGCCCACAAATCTCAGGGCCTGGGATGATTGTGGCTTGGCAACTCTGATGTTCATATACAGTGGACCCTTGTTATATGCTGGGGTTTGGTTCCAAGATTCCCCGTGTATAACAAAATCCGTGTATGCTCAAGTCTCATTAAATATAATGACATAGCAGAATGGTGTCCCTAATAAAAAATGGAACATCAAGGTAAATTTATACTTTTTTGGAACATTTTCAAACCGTGTATTCTTGAATCCGTGTATAAAAAATCCGTGTATAAGAAGGGCCGACTGTATGTTTCTCTTTCCATTTTTGCAACTTGCTTAAAAACACCATTTCAGAGGGGTAAAACAGCCAAATAGACAGTCCTCAAATGCTTTCAATCACTCATCTATATATAGGGAAAAGTTTCATTCATTACATGAAACTGGATTTTCATTAGTTTTATTAAGCTGCTCTCTGAGCTGGTCTTTCACCTTCTTTGGCTAGTTTGTGCTAACTAGTAAAATGACTAGTGTTGGGAGTTGGAGAAAACAAAGAGAGAGGGGAAAGGATTTATTCCTTTTCATTTCATTACAACATACTTTTCCAAACCATATCCTGACATTTGGAACAATATAATATGCATGCCTTTGTTCATCAGGGTCTTCATATCACATTAGCAACAGTTCATAGGAAAATGAATGAACGAATGAATGTAAACTAACTTTTTACAATTTAAACAAAAACTAAAATGAAAAAGAAGAACAGAGGAATAAATATTAAATAAGCTGGGATTACATTACATAGCTTTTTAAAAACAACATACAAAAAAGAGAGCCCACTCAGCATAAATATGCAAATTACTATCCATTTTTTCAATTTGGAAATTTTAAAGGCAGGTTTGAGCACAACAATAACAAAAGGTGAAGAGGAATGTTGTAAAATAAAAGGGATGGATGCAGTGTCAACTTGCCAGTGAAAGGCTAATTCCAAATGGGTGAGGAACCCTATAACTTGATCGAAGAACTGACATGGGTATAGAATATTTCCTGACAGTTACTTAGAATATACATCTTCAAAACTCACTATGGTTTCAATTTACATACTTCTGTCTTTGTATAAATACTAAAAAATAACTAGGTGCATGAAACCCAGCATAGGACATGTATAAGACTGATTTGCTGGTGTAATTTCACACAACTAAATTAGTAATAAAAGGATGTAAATTGGTTATTTTGAGCAAGTAGTGTTTTTTAAAGCTGCACCATTATATCCTAACAAATAATCTGAAACTGTCTCTTTAGAAGATGGCCACTGGAGAAAGCAGCATATTTAGGAACCTTACAGGCTTTGACTAGTTATCCCACAGACTGCTGACATTTCACAAATGTTATCAGAATCCCAAGAAAAGACATATAACAAAAAATATGTCCATGGCACAATGCAGTTTGGGAACACAAGGATTCTTTGTTCAGAGGGGGAAAAAAGCAAGCGTCAGCATGTTCAATACATAAAGACTATTTATTTGCTATTCAGAAAGAGGTGGGACAGCAGAGACAATTGTAAAATTGCTTAGTTTTAGTTTAACCCATTCTGTCTGGTGTTTAGGTCTGTTTGTGTTTGTGTCTGGATGGCTCCTCTACTACTTTAGCAATCCTGCTGCTGGTGGGTACCTGGCAGAAACAGGACAGCCATTTAAAGGACAGTAAGTTTCAAGTTGTGTGAGGGTTGTAAGACCGATGCACCAATTTCTTGTTTAACCTTATGCCCTAAATTTCATTAGTCAAAACTCAATAATCAGAATGTGAAAATCAGTTTTGTTTTTTCCCACATTTTAATCTTTTAAACTTCAAATTCTTTCTGATCCAAATATGTGATTTGCAACTTTTTAAAAAAACTTTAAACACTTTGTTTGCCCTTGTTAAGTTGCAAATTTTGATTATCCCCATCATGCAGAGGACTTGCCTGTCCACAGGTGTTCAATCTGTCCTCCTTCCACTTTGCCCTTTTTACTGACCAGCTTACTTCAGTTGCTGCAAACGTGAGTTCAGAATGCAAAAGAAATGTGCATTTAGTTAACTCAGCACAGGGGAGGGGAGAGGAACAGAAAGAATCTGGCCTTTCCCAAGAAGCTCAGGAAGAACAAAACTGCTGCAGCCTCTCCCAGGTTTTGTGTTATTCCTCATTTATAGCTTTTGCCATATTGACCACACTATGTTGCCTGCCCACATGTGTCCTTGTTTTCTTTAGTGAAATCTTGAAGGGTCTGGACTGTCCCTGTCAGTTGCCTGCCAGCAGCATTCTGAAACATCTGAAGCTGTTGAAGAATATTCAGAGGTAGCTTCACATGGAGTGTGCTACAGCAATAGTCCAAACTCAAGTGTGTATCACTCTGGCCAGTTCTGACATTTACATTAATATGCGTAGTCTGTGTATCACTGTTGGCTCTAAAGACTGTTATTTGAGTATAACACAGAATCTAGGGCTGTGGCTAAACCTGTGAAGTCAGGTCTTGAACAGTAGTTCCAAATAGGTTAAACCCTATTGTCTGATTTTGCTACTAAAATCTTTTTTCAAATCATGCTCTGATTTTGTTTGCATAAAGTGATGTCTTTGCTATTCACATTAAAGTTATTTCAACATTTATTTTGAACTAGTTAAGTTAATGCAGTAGTTTCAGGTTTTGTCACTTCAGCTTATAATGAATTGACTATTGTTGCTACTTTTGTCTGTAAACTGCTCTGTGGAACCATGTGGTGGGCCACATAAATCATAAGAAATGATTGGTTTGTATGGGCTTATTGGCATAACAGCAGCTGCAACAATATGGTGCCAAGCATGTGGTTGAACACAGCAGAGACGAAGTGCTAACAGCAAGTGAAGATCCCCAGTCTTTCTGCTCTCCATCTTCCCAAGTCTAATATCCTCAAAGTTGATGACTCACTCTCATTTTAATTTCACTTCTTTAAAGAAAACCTGAACTAGTGCTAGGTGTCAGGCTGCCTGCCACCCTGTCAGATGGCATTCCCACAGCGGGTGCATATGCCTGACAAACACATGTGCCAATTAAGCCTTGGAAAGTGCTACATTTCAATCACCACCCTCCCAGGAAAGCTTATCAGTTGCAGCAGGGCGGCTGTTTGTTGAAGATACAGAATTATGTTGCTGCTCTGATCCCTGAATAGGCATATAAATCCCCTGCTACGAAAATGGGGAAGGGAGGGGCATTTGCACATAAAGCATTTCTGGTAGTTGCTCTCCTGATACAAGACCACAGTAAACTAAATAATGAAGTCAGGCTAGCAGTGTGCCAGGTCTCACATCCATCTGTCACAGGAATTAAGGACTCTGTCAGCAACTGAACCTGTTCACCTGCAAACCAGCTTAGGAAAACCTCCAACAAGAAGATTAGTTAAAGTATATCCATCGATTCCAGTGCACCACTGTCCTATTTACCATGTGTGTGCATGTTTGTGTGCTCACAATGGCATGGTGAAAATCACCAGTACCAAGGAGCAAAGTGTCCTGCATTTTTTGCTTTCCCTCTGGCATCTTCAGTACTAGGGGTGGAAATTATGTGGCCTACAAAGACCACTGGGCCCCAGGTCCAGCAGCTTTAGCCATCATAGCAAATGATAAAGATTTTTAGGAGTGGCGTTACAACCACCTTTGGAGAGTTGCATGAAGTTTGTTCTTGCTAGACAGGTATGGAAATATAGCAAAATATTCTATCAAAATACCCTTGTTGTTCTGGGGGCAAACCATGGCTTTGAAGAGTCTCCTAAAGCAGCAATAGTATTTTGATTAAATGGTATATAATTCCTTTAGCGAGCACAAGTCTGCAAGCTGCAAATGTGATACATTTTATAAAGCAACTATTTTCCTTCCTTACAAGATAGTTTTCTATGTGTTAGGAATTTTTTTCATATGTAAGGATACCACCATGAAATACATCCTCAAATATTAAAAGCTGGCTAAAAAACAAAAGAACTCCAAGTTTACATCTCACCATTTTTTTCTTGCCTACTTCAGGTAGACTTTGCAGGCTGAGCACTGGCAGGGTCCATTTGTATTTGTGTGAAAGAATAAAAAAACAAAACAAAATATGCAGTGATCTTTGTTACTGTCAATATAATTCTACCTATATAACATTTTACACAGTTTGCCTTTTCAGGGAAGACAACGACTAAATAGAAGTTACAGTACATAGTTTCACTGCCCCTTCATTTTGTCTCTGCCTTCTGTGAAAAAGGAAGCTATAACATGTGGCCTGGGGCCCACATGTGGCCCACCAAAGGATTTCAGGCAGCCCATAAGGATGTAAAAGGACGTCAATGTTACTCCACCGTTCTGTTTCCTCCTGAGGAAAGGGCCATGTGGAGGAGGAGGAGGTGAAAGGGCAAACATTCATCCTGCAAGGCTCCTCTGCTGTTTGGCTTTCTGCCGAAGAGAAAGACAGGTGAATGAGGAGGAGGAAGATGAGCAAATGCTTGTTCCTCAAGGTTCTTCCATCACTCAGCTAAGGAGAAGTCAAGGCAGAGGAGAAGGACAGGCAAGGCTCCTCTGCCATTTGGCTTTTTCCTGAGGAGAGGGCTGGGCAAAGAAAGAGGAGGATGGAATTAATATTAATCAGTATTAATTAATATTATTAATTAATTAATATTTAATTAAAACCTATCTGTTATCTGAAGCCTATTTAGCCTATTTTAATTTTGTCCCCTACCTACTGCCACGTTGTGCAGGTCTGCTGTATACAATGTTAATAAAGAAGAATGCAGGCTCAGGAATAGACTTAAAGATTCCTGACTGGGGTCACAAAATACTTTGCTTATTGGAGGAAGGAACAGAATACAAGTATGACTGATAAATATAATATAACAACAACATGGGCTACTTGTAAGGTCTTTAGGGCTGTATAAGATTCATTGTAGTACACTAAAGGAAGCTGTTGTAATATTTTCAGAACTTAAGTTGAACATCTTTGAGAAATCCTGGGGAACTGAGGAAGTATAACAGGACTGTAAGTGGGTAAAAGCTGTCTTGGCATCTAAAAGGGTTAAGGGAAGGATCCAGAAAGCTACAAACCAGCCAATCAGACTTTGATAGCAGGGAAGATGCTTGCACAGATGTTAAAGAAGTTAATCTGTAAGTATTTTGATAAAAATAAAATGATCAGTGAAAGCCAGTATGAGTTTGTCAAGAAAAAGATCCTAATAGATTAATCTTATCACATTTACAAAAGGGTACTAGTTTAGTAGATTGTGAGAATGCTGTAGATATAATTCACTATAATTTGACAAATGCTCTGTCATTTTGCTTTACATGTGGGCTAGGTGACAGTTCCAGATGGATTAGAAGAGAGGAAGGAATGCTGTATTCAAGAGCGCTAATCCATAAACTTCCTCCTCCGACTAGAAATAAATATCCAGTACATTGCTTCAGGGGTCTGTTATGTATCCAGAATTCTGACATTTTATCTATAGATTAGACAGATATAATGGACATAATCTAATGAAAAACTGGTCTGAAACAAAAAAAATGAAAAATGAAATTCAACATAGAATGCAAATGCTAAGTATCTAATGCTGGGAGATCAAATCCAGAGGTACAAAGCTTTGCAACAGTCCAGGTCATAGTAAACACACATTTCAACATGAGAGTTGGCATTGTGTGATGTGATGGAGGAAAAGGCTAATGTATTTTTTATCTTCCTTAATAGAACTATACAGTAGTTGTATTGGGAAAACAAAGCTTTTTCTTTAAATCTTTGTGAGCTAGGAGACTAGACCAGGAAAACTGGAGATGGTTCTTAAGTGAAATTGATTATAAACATTTGAAATTTATAGCAGATAGTAAGGGAATATATCTAGGCCTGTGAAATAAATGACATGCAAAGAATGAGAGAAAATAAAATACCACAAACACAGTTCAGAGAGAGGAAAAACAGAAATAAAAACCCCAATGTATGTAGGCAAAAATAAAAACTAGTGATAGATGGAAAAATAACACAAATTGGGGCAGCTATTAAACATAAAGATTGTAAAACATAAAACAAGTGTGGCTAAATCAGATTCTTCCAGAGAATGAAATATATCTTGGATCTGTAACAGAACATATATTCAGAAACTTTAACACACACACACACACACACACACACACACACACACACATGGTATAGTTTCTGAATATATGTTCTGTTACCGATTAATATATATATATATATATATATATATATATATATATATATATAAAATTGTACAGCAACTTTACCACAAAGTTAGGAAAAAATGTGGAGAAATAAACGTAATAGCTACTCTCACCAGGAAGTGGGTTCCTGAAGACTAAGGTGAAATTTTTCCCTAGATAGAAAATATACTTAGAAATATATAAACAGTGAAGCCCTGAGTCCCATAAACAAATAAAGTAAAATGGTACAGAACAAAATGAAAGAAAGTATAAAGCAAATAAATAAATACAGTAAATATAAAACCCCAGAAGTCTTTAAAAATCTGTTCATTAACCAAGTAACGAGCCTCAAAAGAACAGCTCAAAACATTGCTGGAAATAGCATCAGTAATAATGAAGGGACCTCATCTCTTAAGAGAAGACAACAAGCAATCTGGCAACCAAAAGATTGCAAGAAAACTAATGGTTTGCTAGTAAAAAATGGAATTAGACAAACAGTAAAAAGAAATTAGCTCTCAAATTGAAGTGCAATCACAAATATAGCAGGATTGGGAGGGAGAAGAGAAAGGGAGAGAGAACTAGTTAGTTTACGCTATAGATAGCCTCTCAAATCTCTCCTTTTTTATTAGTCCTTTTTTCCATTCCCTTTACTCCTCCTCCTCTCCGTCCTCTTCTTCTTTGTATCAATAAAAGTTACAGATAAGTAGCAGAAACAATTTTCCATTGTTTGGGGTGTGTGCATTCAAGTTTTATTGGGATACCAAAGTAGCACACATGTGGCAGTATCACACATTGTATCTTTTCTTATAGTAGTTCATTGTCTCAACTTGGTTGTTAGCTTTCCCAACGTAATAATATATATATATATATATATATATATATATATATACACACACACACACACACACACACACACACACACACATACTGGTATATATATATATATATATATATATATATATATATATATCCCACCTCTCCCTACAGATCGAGGCGGGAGAACAACACAAGTACCGTATAAAATTTCAATTACTTAAAATACATTCTCAAAATAAAAATAAAAATTTAAAACACATCAAAAACCTACATGTGCAATATCAATATCTGATTCCCCATACATGTTCCGAGTGGAGTGTCTGCTTTCTGTCCTTTACATCATTACACTCTTACATTACACTCATTTCTGCTGTCTGTCCTTTACATCATTACACCCTTTTCTTCAGCTTTTTATACTTTCTCCCCATTAAATTGCTGCTGTTCTGTTGCTGTTGTTGATATGTGCTTTCAAGTAGACATAGACTTATGGAGCCCCTATGATAAGTTTTTCTTTGCAAGATTTTTTCCGAGGGGTTTTGCTGTTGCATTCAGGTTTCCTCTGATTTGCCCAGTGTATCTCAATGGATTTCCATGGTGGGTCTCTCTCTTCTCAGTGAAATTAAATCCCTTAAAATATGAGCTACATTAAAAAAATCCTGCACTAGTTTGGCCTTGTGGACATGACCGTTTTTGGGTGCCACACTTTAAGGATGTGTCACACTTTAAGGAGGATGTAGCTAAACTGGGAATGATGCAGAGAAGAACAGTAATGGTGCTGATTGGTTTTGGGGATGGAGATGGGGACAGAGAGGATATCATATGTAAAGAAGGGTTGAAAAAATGGTTTGTTTAGCCTGAAAAAAGATATGAATAAAGATGGTTGGAAAAACATGACAGAACTCTGTAAATAGTATCAAATAGATGAGAACTATATGGAAGGAAAACAGGTTTAAATTACAGGCGGCCAGATCTTGGTTAAACATTAGAAAAAAATTATTAATAATAAGAGCATTACTTAGAAGCGATGGTACCTCTTGCTGTAGACTTTTAAACAGACCTTAAAACCACTCTCAGTCTTTATGGTTCTATGCTAGTTGTCTGTCATTTATATAGGACTATTGTAGAATAAAGTGGTTGTTTCTATGGATTTGTACTTTCAGAATAAAAGACCAAGCTCATTAAACCTTCAAGCACATTTCACCTGTGCATGTCCCCTACATCAACCAGAAATGCTAGCACAAACACCATATTGTGATAGTGCTTTATTTAATTTACCTTGACTGGTGAAGCAAATGCCCTTTCTTTCCCCCTTGTCTCCTGGGAGAGGTTGCCACATGTGCAGCACACTCTGGCAGGGAAAATTCTGATTTTTGTGGACGTCTCGTCAGACATTTCCCATATCAGTTAAGCAAATGCTTGAGCAATTCATTTAATTATGTTAAGCACCCATTAACAGCAGTCTAAGCCTTCCCCTGGGTCATATCAGTTCTATGAGATTCTAATTGTTAGAGACTAACTATGATTTTCTTCTTGTGCCTGCAGGTGATATTAATTCTGACAAAGCTGTATGACTACAACCTGGGGAGTATCACGGAGAGCTCTTTGTGGAGGTACGTAGATAAACGGAGCTACTAATTACTAACTGACTCCAATCTGGACACTCTGGTATAGTCCTTTCATTAGATTTAATTGGATTTCTTATGTGCTGAAGGTTTTGAGGTCTCTCAGTATTGTCATTTGGAGTTCTTATTTTTTGGGTGGAAGGGTTGCAGGATTGAACAGAGCTTAGAAATATACTGTAAGTGATGACAGAAAGGTACTATAATTAGTTATGGATATAATTCTGAGGCCCAAAAAGTACATAGTCACTGTTACAGTTAAGTTTTTTTTTAAAGTAATTGCTTTCTTACCTTTCATTTCTGAAAAGTACTGTAACTATGATAGACATTTTTCAGTTAGTTAAGAAAAACTTTGGAATGATAGAAGTCATTGGCCTGAAGTACAAAACACCTTAACCTCCCTTATACTTTGTCATTGCTACAGCACAGCATGAGGTGGAAGCATATTAGAGGTGGTATCTCTTCTTCACCATTTAGTGAGACTGCACTCCAATAACTTACCACTTTCCTGAGACTAACCCTTCTTGTACTTGATGCAACTTAATTCTTAATGGGTGTATGTAGTGGATGTATTTTTACCATACATTTAAAAACCAGTGCAAAATGACACCCCTCTGTTTGGTTCACAATCATTTATTTCCCAAATGATCATGAAAGTGGTGTTTCAAAAAGCTCCACCTCAACATATTAAAAGTTTACTTCTATATGAAATCAACTAGAGACATTAACCTTTTATTCTGATTATAGAGGATTTAAAGAACAATGGAAGAGGTTTGAGCTAATGCGGACAAAGATCGAAGTGTGTGTATGTGTGTGTGTGTGTGTGTGTGAGAGAGAGAGAGAGAGAGAGAGAAAGAGAGAGAGAGAGAGAGAGAGTTTCTTTCTTGCCATGCCATATCTAGGCTGGTGTTATTGAAGGTCCAGAAGATTGTTCCCTTTGAGAAATCTGTGGGCTGCTTGATTCCAGGGATCCAAAGCTGTTCGTACCCTACCAATTGCAATTGTCCATTTGGGTGACTTCCATCATGTTCTTAATGCTAAGTATAAATACTATAAGTGGAACATCCAGCAATAATTCCAGTAATTATTCCTTTTTGTTGTTGCTTGTTGCTGCTGAATAGAGACACAAAAACAGATGATATAGGTAACTGGGATCCTCATGTTCATTCATGCCTACTGTGACCAGCAGATACAGAGGACTGAAACCATAAATTGAGTTAGACAGTAGCCATTTACAGGCATTTACTATGATTGTGTGAGGGACTAGCCCTTGATGATGACAAGTATTGTTGCCATACTTCTCACTAATGCATGGTTTTCTCTGTCGAGGCAGGAAGTTTATTTGTTCAGATTTCCCAGCCGCATGGAGGAATCCCTATGCATGCCAATAGGTCACACATTAATGGGTAATCATAATTACTTGCAACTGCATTGGAGGGCAGCATTAGTCTTTGTAGTACTGCTGCATTCCTTGAGTCCTGAACAGGTCTATCAGTTGAATCTGTGCAGATCCATAAATGCCCCACACCTTACCCTCATTATCAACCCTAAATTTTATTTTGAATGGAATGAATTCTACCCTGGCAGGGCGTTGAGCCATCTGACCAAGGGGTCCCTTAAAACACTTTGGAGTTTATCAGACAAGGGAAATTGGAAGTATAATCCAATGGCAATCTGAACGCAATCATGGGGTTTAACGTTATTGCGTGATAACCCACTACACACAAATTCGGGCAATGGGAAGTCAGTCCGAGTGCAATCATGGGGTTTCACATTATTGCGTGATAGACTGCCACATGCAAATTCAGGCAATGGCATGCTATTTTTGGGCAATGGGGAGCCAGTTTGAATGCAATGAGCATTCATATAATTTCACTAAATTAGCAAATTCACGTGAATGCGTTCTGGCCCCACTTTCTTTTCATTCGAAATTAAGAGAAATTCCTCATGTGTGATAAACTCTTTTGAGGTGTGTGTGTGTGTGTGTGTGTGTGTGTGTGTGTGTGTGTGATATTTCACATACAAACATAAGCATAAACAAAACATCATACATTTAACAAACATCCACATAATACCTGCAATCTTTGGTAAACCAAGTTGTTTAAGGCTTTTTATTCTTTCCATTGTCTCTTTATCCTACTTGCCTTTCCTTACCATCTCTTTCCCTTCTTATTTACTTGTCTCCTTCCCATCTCCTCCTTTTCTTCTTCCTTAAACCTTCTACTCCTTCTTTTTCTATTCTTTCTCCCTTTCTCTAAATTTCCTCTCCTCTTGTTTTCATATATTACCTCTCTCTTTCTACTCTTCCTCTTCCCTTTTTTTTCTCTTCCCCCTCTAATCTTCTTCCTCTTAACATACTGTAACATTCTATTTCGCTTTCTTCTTACCCTCCTACTTTATGTCACCATTACTTTTAACCTAACCTTGTTCTTTATCTCTTTATTGTTTTATAAAACTAAACATAAAACATATAAAACTGAACTTACACTTTGATTCTATGAACCCATATCTAGTATTTGTTCAGTCTGCTATGCATTTCCACATACATCTTCCTGTTGCTGTAAGTCTAGTTCAGTGTTCATCCAAATGGGAAGCAGCTTAGAAGGTATAGAAATTGATTTGGGAGAGATGGCAAACTCTTTTCAAACTCCTTGAAGCCAGTTTGTTAACTTCCAAATACCTGGTACTTTTTAGGTCTAATGAAATCCTTTGTGAATTGGAGAACAGAAAAGAGAGATTATACATCTCTTCAGTATTATTTTGTGCAGAGTAGAGAGGCTGAAATGGAAGTGGAGGAATCAGATCTTTGTATTGACAGGTATAATTTTCTTTGGTTTCACCAAGGGTTACCAGTGGATGTACTGCAAAGTTTTCTCTTTGAAATGAGAGAAAATAATGAAAGGACACATTTTAAAAATGTTTCACAATAGGCTACTAGCTACTGTTCCCCTTCACCCTGTGACATTAGTTTAGATTTTCTTATTTGTACATTAAAAATATCAAAGAAACTTAGAAATAAAAGGAAAAGAGCAACCTTCTGCAACTCTTTGATGTTCTGGGCTCTTTCAGGTCTGATGTCAATGAATGAAAGAATGTACTATCCTGCATATGAGGTTTTTGATCTTGTTTGTTGACAAGTGTCTTTCTGTTTGTGAAGACTGATAAGAGGAAAGGTTTTCTTCCCTGTACTTCAATACTGTGATAATTCTCTTATTTTCCTTAAACCTCAGGGTCTTAATCCAATTTAATAATAGCAGAGTGAAAATCCCTCCTAGACCAGTAGCACTGGATTTCACCATTGCAGAAGGGGTTGTGCATCATAAAAGATATCACACTTGCAAAAAGGAGGAGGAGGAGGAGGAGGAAAGAATAAAAGAAAGAAAGAAAAGTGGGTCTCATTGGGGCAATGACATAACTGGATACAGATGTTTCACTCTAAAGTTTATTAAGCAATATTTAATACTCATGCCTAAATTTTAATGGGAAATTTGCTAATAGAATGAGTATTTTAATTCATAAGAATTTGTCCTATATGAACATGCCTTCTGATATTTGTTTAGGTGTAATTCTTAATTGCTTGGGAATAATAAATTCAGAAGAGGACAAATGAAATATGTAAAGAGTGGTACTTTTAAGTATTGCAAACACTAGAATTGGGTAACGACTATTCTAGTGTTAAAGAGAAAAAAAGGTAGTCAGACATGCTTAACGAAACCATATAGATACTTTAGAAACTATGTAAGCACTACTTGTCTGTAATGTGGGAAAATTATGAAATGATTCAACCACCAGAAAAAGCTCCATTGTGTGGGTCAGGCACTGGGTTCCTTAAATAATTTTGGATTGTCATTGGTTGTTGAATCCAATACAGTGCGGCCACATTATATGCAGGCGCGCCATACACAGTTTCCAGCATATGCTGGAAGCCTGCACCAGAAGAAGCCTCGGCATGTCCGAAAAAAGTAATGGGGTGCACACTTCAGGCACGAGCCCCATTACTTCTAATGGGGCTGCAGCATACACCTTTTTTTCTTTACGCGTGGGATCCGGAAAGGATCCCCTGCATAAAGAAAAAGTACACTGTACCATCTTTAAAAATGTATCTTCTTTCTGATGTAAATGTTCAAACCCAGAGATCAAAATATATCCATGGAAATGAGTGTCAAGTCTAAGAAGCATTATTTGTATGCTGGCTCTTCATGTTGCATTTTTCTGTACACGTAAATCACTTGTTCTATAGTCACAGAGCATTAAACTTTCTGTAAAAGAGAATGTTCTTGTTAAATAGATACAGCTGTAATCCACCCAGATTCTTTGTGATTGGAAGGGCTATTAATAATAATAATAATAATAATAATAATAATAATAATATAGTCTTTTCATTACATGCAGAAATGCATCCTTAGAGCTGATATAGCCAAAGGGCCAACTCAAAAGTAATGGTAAACCTTTTTTGCATTGCTAAACTCAGAAACTTCATAAAGTTTCCTACAAAGGTGAAAAGGTTGTCCATGTCCTTGCTGGATTTAAACAATCCATGTTTCCCTTGTCAGGTCGGCCGTGGTTGCTACTGTGTGCCTTCAAATAATTTCTAATTTATGGCAAACCTGAGGCGAGAATATCACAGGATTTTCGTTGCGAGATTAGCCATTAACTTCATCTGAGGGTGAGAAACTGTGACTTGCCCAAAGTCACTCATACGATTTCTGTGGCTAAGTAGGCATTCAAACCCTGCTTTCCTAGAGTCTAGCACCAAGATTTTTACACCACCCTGGTTCTCTCTCAGAAATAATAGGAAATTTTTGATTACATTAAATTGCAGAGCAGATATGCCTAATCTCATCTAGGCAGGCATGTGACCAGACAAGAAGGGAGGAGTGATGCTACCATAAGGGAATACTCACAATTTCCTATTCATAGCCATGCAAGAGGTAGCGATGCTCATTTCTGCTTGTTTCATTTTTGCATTCAGGAATCAAATATTTAACATGTTTTCTCACAGTCAGGCAAGATACAGCTTTTTATGCTTTTCCAATGCTTTTTGGCATTTGCAGACTTTTTTGCAAAATAATTGTTTGCAAAAAAAAAAAAAAGAGAGAGAGAGAGAGAGAGAGAGAGAAAATCCAAAATTTTAGGTTGGGTTTTGTGTGTGTTTGTTTATCTGTGCACAAAATATACTGTGTCCTGGGATATAGTATTGCTTTCAAACACATCAAAACATCCCCCCCCCAGATATCCTAAAATGTGAACAATCTCCTAGAGCAGTGATAGTGAACCTTTTACAGACCGAGTGCCCAAACTGCAACCCAGACCCCACTTATTTATTGCAAAGTGCCACATCCCTCTGGCTTTCTAGTAAGAAATTCTGGCAAAGTCTGTGCTAGGGCTACAGCATGTGTGCCCACAGAGAGGGCTCTGAGTGCCACCTCTGGCACGCATGCCATAGGTTCGCCATCACTGTCCTAGAGGTTGACTGTTTCCTTCAATGGAGTTGTTTTGGTATGACAAAGCACCCTTTGTCACAGAGGATGAAAAAATTAATGAACTCTTTACGTCCCTAGTCAGAGTTGAAGGGAAAGAAGAGGTATGTACACTCCAAACTCAAGCAGACCCATGCATGTACTGCTAAATGATAGCTGAGGGTTACCTGAGAAAATGCTCTCTGAGTGATGCCTGGTTTAGACTTGGTCAAGAGGAAATAACATTCCCCCCCCCTTCCATTAGTATATATTTTTATTAATATTATTGCTGCCCAGGATGGGATTCTATTACTTATCACCTAAATCCAAAAACTTAGTGACATCCCCCCCCCCACCCCAGAAATACAACAATATATAAAACAGTCCTAGGACTCAAAAGCCTATTAGCTACTGATAAATAGTGTGTGAGGTACAGAGAAGTGGAAAGCAGCTCAGTGTTTCACATACCAAGTCCCAGTGGATCAACATCCTTTAAGTTGCAAGGGTGATCCACTTTTGAAATGAGTTATTGAGATTTCTCTCTGGCTGGACTTGGCATTAATTACACTGTAATCCTCTAGATAGACTTACCTTCCTTGTGTTCTTAGTTTTTCATTTTTAAAAGAATTGTGCTTTTTTTTCTGGAGAAAGGGAGTAAGGATAAGAAAAAGATTATGTGACACAGGGCAATTAGTCAAGTTGGATTTGTTTATTTTTTCCCCTTCGAATGCTCTCTCAGATATCTCCCAGATCACAAAAAGGATTAAGGTTTGAGACTCAGGAGAAAACAGTGGTTTCTGCTACTAAAGAAAGATAAGCTTAAGTTTAAGATAAATAAAATGTCAGAATAAAAGATACCATATCTTTGGGGAATTGGCAGTGGTGGCAGGAAGAAGGAGAGAGGAAATAATCTCCGCATTTGTAATGTGATTGGAACTATGTGTAGAGCCAAACATTAAAGAACTGTGATTAACCTTATCCTTTAAGGCTTTGAATGCCAACCAGTGATGTACTCTCCAGAGGAGGAGGTAGTGTTATAAGCAGTCAGCATGATTTCCCACCCCCTTACTTGAGCCATTCGCTTTTTTAGAGGATGAACAATTTTGTCTTAAAGCGGCCTCAGACATTTCAATGCATGCATGGTGTTAACATGCATGTTTCTCACTTGGTGGCTGAAGTTCAAACAATAACTTTTAGAGGTGAAAAAGACACTGCTGGTCAAATAAAGAAAATCAGAACAGGCAGGGCAGAGAAGAAAAATAAATTGCAGGGGGAAGGAAAATATAGATCCCTTGTTGAAACAGGTTGCCTGGCTATCGGTCCATTTCCAGGCATGATTTAAAGTCCTGGTTTGGACCTAGCTTGGGTTCAGACTATTTGAAAGCCCATATCTCCCCATACAAGCTGGCCTGACTCTTATGATCTTTGGAGGCAGGCTTTCTTTCTGTTGTACCACCCTCCCAGTCTTGGTTGGTGAGAACATGGAAGAGAGCCTTTTTTGGTAGTTTATCCTAAGGAAAGGAGGTTCAACCACCACCACCACCCCCCTCCGTTGTCTTTTCACTGACAGGTCAACACCTTGTCTAAACAGACCTTAAGATTTGGCTCACTTGGGTAGAGTGAAGTGTAAATGGGTGTGCTGTTTTAATATGCATTGTGTATTTTAAGTGTTTTAACTGTTTAACAAAATTCCAATGGTTTAAAACTAGTGTTTGAATTAAATGTGCTTATGTACTTCATACTGTTTTACCTTCTCTGTTTTAATGTATATAGTAAGCCATGTTGAATCCCATTCCAGAGAAAAGCAGGATATAAATTAAAAATAAAATACAAATACAAATAAACCTCCAGCCTCTGGGACTTATCCAGTATGTTAACAGTGTGAATCTGACCCATGGAGGGCTGACAGTGTCCCCCATCCCTCTCTCCCTA
This sequence comes from Sceloporus undulatus, assembly GCF_019175285.1. NCBI lineage: Eukaryota > Metazoa > Chordata > Lepidosauria > Squamata > Phrynosomatidae > Sceloporus > Sceloporus undulatus. The sequence continues at coordinate 206,017,434 of NC_056524.1, forward strand.
TTTATATATATATATATATAGTGTGTGTGTGTTATATAGAAGTATTTGTGTGTATTTATATATTTATGTATGAGCACTGGCGGTGCAGTAGTTAATTGCCAGTACTACAGCCACTCACTCACAAACCACAAGGTTGTGAGTTTAATTCCAGCCAGGGGCTCAGGGTCGACTCAGCCTTGCATCATTCCAAGGTCACTAAAATGAGTACTCAGCTTGTTGGGGGCAATTAAACTGTTGTAAACTGCTTAGAGACTGCTTAGTGTGATATATAAATGAAGTTGCTATTCTTGTTGCTTTTTATATAGGAAGTATGAATTTCAAACAATGCACTGTGTTTCCTCCACATTCCTTTGCACTCCCTCAACTCTCCTGGCCTCCATAACTGGCATCTCTTCTCTCAGAAAAATATAAAATAAAAGAAATGCTAACAAATGGTAGAATGAAAGATATCAGGTTATAAATGGCACCACAAGGCTTATTCTGTTTAATAAATGCCCAGTATCCAATTGCCCAGTCAAGCAGCGTGATCATGCAGGGACCTTTGTATAGCACATGCCATTAGTTACTATGGAGATACTCTAGGGAAGCATCACTGCTCCTCTCTTCTGTCTTAATTTGCATATTGCTCTCTTTCTTGTCCCCAATATAAAGATTTTTTCCCCTTAAGGAAGATGCGGGGAGGGGGGACTGAAAGGCAAACATCCAGATGAAATGGGCTCTAGCCCTTTTTGGAGTGCAGTCTTGTTCAAAATGGAGTTTGAAATGAGCTTGATATTAAGGCAGGGACAGACAGGTTATATTTTGACTATCCATCAACAATTTGAAGTGGTCCAGCCAGGCCATTAAAATAGGGCTGTATAACTGATTCAGCTGACTCCCCAATTGAATGAGACCAATTCAGAGAGATTTGGAGCAGTTTAGGATTAGATCAGAATGATCAAGGGTTCCACTGGACCAGTCTAGAAATTCAGCTGTCCAAAATCCACATATTACAATCTTCAATGTGACCATATAAGGAAAATGACACAATAGTGTTATGTGTAGTTGGAACTGAATTTTTCAGAATGTGCATTGTGAAACAATAATTTCACCCTCACCACTCAGAGGCATATATGAGGAGGGATTTTATGAGGTCATTAGAAATATGTAGTCAGTTATCTGGTGCTCTTTACTAGATGTATTTCTTAGTACAGTCGACCCTCCTTTTCCACAGATTTATTATCCAGGGATTCAAGCATTCCAAAAAAGGTATAAATTCCAAAAAGCAAGCCTTGATTTTACCATGTGATATAAGGGACACCATTTTGCTCTGCCATTATATTGAATGGGACTTGAGCATCCACAAATTTTGTTATCCACAGGGAATCCTGGAACCAAACCCCAGTGGATAACAAGGTCCTGCAGCTGATTGTTGAAATAGCTGTGGTTAGGGTGCGTGTGGATATTCTGGGCTCGGCCTTTGAGTTTTTCTCTTTTAGTTTTCTAGTGATAGTCTTATTAAGTAGCCTAGGGTAATCCTCTGTTTGCTTTCTTGTTAATTTGTTAATTTGAATAGTAATCTGTTTGAGTTGTAATTAGTATGTCAATGTCTGTGAGTCTTAGTGTCTTTTACATAGTGATACTTTATTTATATCCCCTTCCCAAGTCACTCAAGCTGTTGTTCTGTCTCTGACTTGCTTATCTTGTGTGACTCCATTTAAAAAAAGAAATCTCATTGGCTCCTATGTGTGTGTTCATTCATTTGTGTATGCAATTTTGCATTCATCTGACTTGCCAAAAACATGTTTCTTTTCTTCACAAAATGTGTATAGTGTTGTTGGCGTTGATCATAGTAGTGCTGATGGTGTTGAAATTCATACTGTCAATCAAAGCAAACATGATTATTTTATTTTCCATTTCATTTATACTAGCTGAGCTCTCTATATAGTTTTCACTACATCACATTAAATAAACTTGTATATCTTTTTGTTTTAGCAATTATTTTCATTACCATTACATCTGATATTAGTTTAATTAGTCATGAGGCATCTTCACAGTAGAAACGCATATGCACCTGGTGCTCCTAGAGCCAGAGGAAGGTAGAGTGGTTCATCTTTTCTCACAGTAAAACTTGTAAGGGTCATTAGTTATTGTGGTAGTGGGACCAAGCCTGCTTCATCCCTCGGTGAGACTAGCAAGAGCTCATTATGGTGTTAGTGGGACCATAATGTTAATGTTTGCATCTATTATCAGGAGGGCTCTATTTGAGTCTCAACAGCAGTGGATCTTAAGGTTGTTTTCTGCCCACACAGTGGGAAGCAGGGCATTACAGCACTAGCACCCTGGTGTTGCTGAGGTCAAAGGCAAACAAGTAGGAGTGGGGAGACTCACCGAGCAGGAATCTTATAGACACAGCAGTCTCCCCTCCTCCCTCATACCAGAAATTAAAGTAAGCAGTTATAGAAGGGGTGGGGATGGGGGAAGAATGGATCCATGAGATGGAAGTTTCCAGTGACAGCCCACATCACCAAAAACATTAAGGAGGATGAGGGAGTTCATCAGAGGGATCTGGCTAGTTGGACTGCTAGCAAAGCATCTTCTCATCACCAGCAACTTACTTATGCTGCATCACTGAATCATATAACTGCACTAATGTTAGAATAAAGTAGAAGACCTTTTCCTTACGCAAATGTGATTGTTTGCCAAACTTTGACAGACTTTGTGGTGATACACACAGGCAAATTAAAGCAGCATCCAGGTTTAGATGATTCATGAGATGAGAGTAGTTGGGAAGCAAAATGTAACCACACTCTGGGGCTAAAAACCAGAGTAAAGAAGAAGCTCGAACACTCTGACTCAAGTTGGAAAAGGTGCATATAAATGGCCCTGTGCCAGTACAGGACTGTGGCAAAGCAAAAATATGATTACCAATAATTCAATGGATATAATTACAACATACACAAATGCACCTGTAGGGGGCGTGAGGTGAAGGGAGTATGCACTGGGGCCTCCATGATTATGTTTTACCACTGGGCACATTGAAGCACTGATGCACTATACAGGCAGTGCATCTCATGTGCAACTGTATGGCCAATCATATGGACATGTGTCTAATAGAATGACATCTGGGCAGGAAGAGGGAAGAAATTGGAAGTTGTTTGGTGGTGTGATTGTGCAGAGGTACACATGCATGGTGGGCAGGTGGCAAAAAAAATCACATGACACGGCTTGATGCCATGCTGTGTAGACAGCCTCCGGGTGTTCAGGTTGCCTTTGGTGTGGGTGGTGCGGACAGCAGGGGTTCAACTCCAACTCTATGTTGACTGATGCTTTGTGCTTGCCAACTTGATTCAGGAAGCATCTAAAGAATAACACCCTGCTTATTTGCTTTTCTCTGTTCCTGGCTGCTTCTGAGAAACCCTGTTCTATGCCTACCTGTGTTCCACTGTCTGAATTCTACTGCCTTCTAGGTCCTGTGGGAAGATGCCCATACTATAAAGACAAGTCTGGGACAAAATCAGTAAAAGAGCAATCAACTGCTTTTAAAAACTGGTTTTATATTATGAAAAAATAGTCAATTTTGTCTAACCCAAATCATTGTGAAGCTATCTTATCTGAAATACAGCTAGGTGAATATCCTCTTTAGATTCTTAAAGTTCTACCACATCTTCAAATGTTATGCAGGCATTTGTACCTCCCAACCCTGCAAAAACTTATAACCATTTTAGTTTCCCAGTACAAGTCAAGGAGGAAGGCCCTCAAAGATCAAGCTTTGAGTGATGTACATGCCCAAAGTCAGTTGACTGAATGCTTTCATTGCTCTCAGTTGAAATTAAATAAGAGTAATAAGAAATGTTATTGGAGTTCTGAATGAGCATGATTTGAGAATGTGCTTACTGTAACGGGGGGGGGGGGGGACAATCCACCATTTTTTATCTTTTTATTTTTGGTCGAGCTCTGCTAAATAACACATTAGTTGTCAATGGCTTGTATTCAAGATTTTTCTTTGTAAAACATAATCATTAAATAGAATGAATGTATGGCCCTCGACAGACAGGCCCTTCAGCATGTAAGGAATATGTGCTAGGATTGCCTCGGGGCGTCCTTTACAGATGCTCCCTAACTCTAGCACATATTCCGTACGTCAAAATGGTGGTGCCCTGTACATATGGGCGCCGCCATTTTGATGTGACAGCCGGCAGCGTCCAAACGGCGCGGTGCAGGCGTGACATGCTCACTCCGCTACAGGGCGCATAGGGCACCCTATTTGCAGCATTGGAAGGAGCTCCAAAACGGAGCTCCTTCCTGGGGAGCGCCTCGTTCCCGCAGCCACCAAACAGCTGTGGGAATGAAGCTGGGGGGAAAGGGGCTGAGTGGCCCCTTTCTCTCCCGGCAGCAGCTCCCTGGGGCGTCCTGGGGCATGAAGCCCCAATGACACCCCTTTCCATACCGGGGGGAAGTGCCATTTTGCCGCTTCCTCAAGGCCTGGAAAAGTGGCGGATCGGGGCCTCTGGGGCTGCCACTGTGGCTGCTCAGGCCCCAATCTGAAGGGGATTGCGGCGCCTGCAGCCACCCCAAAGGGGCGTTCTGTATCCCACCCATGTTACTTTTCCTTTCTCTCTCTCTCTCTCTAGCAGTACAACACATTTCAAAAATTCAAGCTGCTCAGATCATTACTTTATTTTTCATTTATAGTTAGAGAAAAAAGAGCTATAAACAGTAAAACCAAAGAAAGAGTGAGAGAAAATATATTAAGCGCATTGCAGAATGTTATTGCTTCCATATGTTCATACTGTGCATATTTTCATCAAGCCATTATGGCTTCAGTAAAAAGTGAAAGAAAGAAGCTAGTAGATAATGGGTGACCTTTAGTCCATTCACATTCACCTCATAGTCCATGGACCATTTGTGTAAAAGCATTTTTATCTTTGAAAAAAAGACTATCCTAAACAACAGTGACATAGCTGCATGCATTTTGAAATTGGTGTCTTCTTGAATTTCATACATAGGATTGGTGGGTAACAAGTGACCTCCCAGATAGTATTTATCTAGAAATTCCATGGTAAGGGATGATGGGATTTGCAGCCCAGCAGCATCTGGAGCTTCAATTATTCCTTATCCCTGACACATAATGTATGTAAGGTCTTGTAAGTGTCTTGAATATTATTTCCCTGTCCTGTTGTCTTGCAGACGGATGACTTTCATTGGCTCTGGTCTTTAATACTTGCTGATCTGCCATAATCAAAGCAGAACCTTTGCACTATCAGTGTCAATTAACTTATGTGAATGCTAAGTATTACATTTGGAAAAGGTAAAAAGGAGAAAGAAAAAGATCCAAGAAAGACAGGCCTAAGCATGTTTTTTGCATTCTTTTTTATTTATTTATAATATTTGCATGCTGCTTGATATTAAGAACTCACCACTATCAGTTGATATTAAAAAAATCAAGTATAAAATTTTAAACACTTTGAAATTATTAAAAACTCAAAATGCTTTTTTAAAACAAGAATAATCTTTTTGGGGTGAGGGTAAACATGAACAGTAAATACAAGAAAAGGTACATTAGAAACAATGAAGAAATGCCAGTGTGAACAGATGTGTATTCAGCACCTATCTGAAGATGAATATTATTTTCTGTTTTTCTAATCTCTCAGAAAAGAGAATTCTAAAGGGTGATCACTGCTAATAAATAAATAAATAAATAAAAATACACATTTAATGATATTTTCAGACTGCATTCTGTTATTTGTGAAAGAATCAATAATGTCTCCATTGAAAGGAATCAACAGGATATAGAGTGGGTACTTGGTATCCACTAGGTCTGGTTCCACAAACCCCTATGTATATAAAAAATCAAGGATGCTCATCCCTTTAAATACAATGGCATAATAAAATGGTGTATGTTGTACAAAATGGCAAAATCACTTTGACAAATGTATTTATTTATTTTTTCAATATTTTCATGCCATGGATGATTGAATCAGTGGATGGAGAATCTGTGAATATGGAAGGTTGACTGTATACAGAAGAGGTTGGTCCACTATATACATTGGAAGATTGTCCGCTAAGTATGTTAGTTTCAATGTGTTTCAGATGTTCAGGAACAAAGCATTTCAGCATCAATTTGGGAGAAAGTTATTTAAATGCCTTGACACTTTATCATATGAAATTATATCTACACACATGCACATGCACATATACAGAAACACAGAGCAATCAGTGAGTACAATTAAGGATAATGTTTTCTAATGGGAATGCAGTTATTTGTGGCTCCATTTAGTAGGCCTTTTACTATATTAGTTTGTTGCATCTGCTAGGCTGACTAGGTGCAAAAGAATATAAACCTCGTATTTTAACAGCTGCATTAAAGAAATAAGTTTGCATAAAAGATAGACTGTCTACATAAAAGAAAGGATACATTTTTATCTCATCTATACCTTCCTTGCCCCCAGATTATGGCTCTAACATTCTAATGCTATCCATATTTTTTCAGAAACAAATCACACTCAGGAGATGACCTCAAGGCTTACTGTCTGCACCTTACCTGTTCCTTGATTAGTGAACTCATAGTTCATTAATAAACATGTTTCCCTCATAGATAGGCACAGTGAGTACTAAGTGTGTTGGATTTCAGGCTATGTGTTATATTTAATATATGGTATGTAACTATATCACACTTTTTTCTTACTGAATTGTAAGTGTGAAGAACCCAGTCTGGATGGGTTCCATTGGGACCCTAACATGGGAGAACTGAGCTTTAACTTTTTCTCCTCCCACCTGATCTCATTCCAAATCAGGAAGTTTGCACATGCATTTTACCCTGGAAAATACCCTACTCACTATAATGGGATGTGCAAATTGCAGGTTTCCCAAGGTTCAAAGCTTTGTCCTCAAAATAAATTCCACATTTTGGGTATCTCCTTTAAAGATTAGACTTAAACCAGGAGCAGATTCACTAGCTCATAGATATGGGAGCAACAAGGTGCCATTGGAATATGCTCAGGTTTTGTAGACACATTATTTGACTAAGTATGGATCCTTGAATTTGAAAACATAGTGTTTAATGCTTAGTTTAGGTCTTTGCTTCTGGTCACTTTGAACTCTCCTGGGACATACATCTATAGAGGGATCTAGGAGCCCAAGTAGACCATAAGTTGAACATGAGTCAACAGTGGGATGCGGCAGCTAACAAGGCCCATGCAATTTTAGGCTGCATCAATAGAAGTATAGTGTCTAGATCAAGGGAAGTCATAGTGCCACTATATTCTGCTCTGGTCAGGCCCCACCTGGAATATTGTGTCCAGTTCTGGGCCACCACATTCAAAAAGGACTGCGAAAACTGGTAAGCGTTCCAAAGGAGGGCGACTAAAATGGTGAAAGGTCTGGAAACCTTGCCCTATGAGGAACGACTCAGGGAGCTGGGGATGTTTAGCCTGGAGAAGAGAATGTTAAGAGGTGATATGATAGCCCTGTTTAAATACTTGAAGGGATGTCATATTGAGGAGGGAGTAAGCTTGTTTTCTGCTGCTCCAGAGACTAGGATCCAGAGCAATGGATGTAAGCTACAGAAAAAGAGATTCCACCTCAACATTAGGAAGAACTTCCTGACAGTAAGGGCTGTTTGACAGTGGAACAAACTCCCTAGGAGAGTGGTGGAGTCTGCTTCCTTGGAAGTCTTTAAACAGAGGCTGGATGGCTACCTGTTGAGGATGCTTTGATTTGAATTTCCTGCATGGCAGGGGGTTGGACTGGATGGCCCTTGTAGTCTCTTCCAACTCTATGATTCTATGAACAATGGATTAAAAGTGACTCGTGCCACTGATTAACCGATTTATTGAACAGGGTCCATAATATTAAGGTTGAAATCAATTTGAAGGCTTTAGATTTTACTTAAAGCTGTTAAGGTAGATTTGAGGGCTAAATGTTCAAATCTGAATATTCAGCAGTTGCCTTTGTCTATCAAAATGAATTGAATTATAAATTTAGGTAGAGATATCTGTTTATCAGACTTTCAGTTATGACTCTGTAAGATCAGAGAATGTGCATATACAATGCAAATGCACTTAGTAATGGGAATTGGACAGTTCTTTCTGCAGATGCTCTGATATTGTTCAGCGAATGACTTAAAGGCAGAAATACCTGTTTTGTATAACTCGATAAGAATTTTCCTTTATTTGATTGTATTCTTTGTCTTGCAGCAAATCACTCTATTGAAAAATAACTTTTCAAGACCCTAGGCTCACTTTCTTTAAAATACCTTTTTACATTTTCCCCTCCACATAAAAGGAATGAGAAAAGAAATGAAGCATAAAATCTTTTGATATTTCCCAGTGCAGCACTGCACCTTGACCTAGCACTTTTCCTCCTATTTCTCCAAATTATTTTTCTAGCAAAATGAATAGAAAGACAATAAAGGGATAAAAGACAATGAAGGATTAGTCCCCTGCAAGGAACACAAACCACTGCTTTCTTTACAGCTAACCTTGTATTTCATGATCACAGTGGGCTAGGAATGGAAGCAACTAGGGGAGTGCAACCAGTAACCCCCAATTGCAATAGATTGCAGTGTCATGGCGGTGGGAGGGCGAGAGATACTGGTCTTCAATAAATACATATTGAGTTTCCCTTATCCAAAATGCTTGAGAATAAAAGTGTTTGGGATTGCAGATTTGTGTTTGGTTTTGGAATATTTGCATATATAATGAGATATCTTGAATATGAGACCCAAATCTAAACATGAAATTCATTTATATTTTGGATTCAACTTATACTCATTGCCTGAGGGTAATTTTAAACACAATATTCTTAATACTTCTGTGCGTGAAACAAAGTTGGTGTACACTGAACCATCAGAAAGCAAAAGTGTCACTATCTCAGATTTTAGAATATTTTGGATTTCAGAATTCCAGATAAGAGAAACTCACTCCATATAGCCCTTGATACGTTTTCCTTATTGTATCACAGAACTGGAAGGGACCCAAAGGTCTATCTAGAACAGACCTCTACTAGTTAAGCAATCCACACCTTTGAAAGATGGCCTTCTAATCTCTGTTTTAAAAAATCTTCAAATGAAGAAAATTTCACCATCTTCCAAGGTAGTCTATTCTCTTAACAAGGTGGTCTACTCCCCAGTTCTTACCATCAGCATGCTTTCAAAATTTGGTTGGAATCTCCTTACTTACATTACTTCTTTCCATTGGTTCAGATCCTATCCTTTGAAACAGCAAAAATCACTCCATCTTCACATAACAGTTCTTCCCTGGTGGTCTTAACACAGGAACACTGAAAGCTTGCTGAACTGAATCAGACTTTGTTTTGTCCAGCCCATAGACCCTGGCTCTCTAGAGTTTCAGGAAAGTGATTTCATTGGCCCAGAAGAGATGGGCAGAAAAGAGCTCCCTGAGTATGCTGCTCAGGACCATGCCGACCACACAGCCTGCTCCCAAAGTGGGCTGCAGCTGCAGGACTGAACCAGCACCATCAGGATTTTCCCATCTCCTTTTTGCTCTAGTCCAAAAGACCTGAGTCCGGCTTCAGTGTGGCATCAGGCTGCTTTGGAGGCATTTGAACATCACATGGCATCATTTGAACTCCACACCTCCAAAGGGACCAGAAGCCACTTCATTTGGCCTGTCTATTCCAGGCCAATGATTGCCTGAAGATTCTGGGAACTGGAGCCGGGAACTGTGGTATACAAAGCCACATATACAGAGTGGGCCATATCCAAATTCATACTTTGGTGAGAAAGTCATTAACATGCATAAACATTGCTGTACTCTCACCCAGTGGGGGGAGGGGATGAGATTCTTCACCAGGAGGCCTGGTGGTGCAGTGGTTAAATGCCTGCACTGCAGCCATTCACTCACAAACCATGTATGTGAGTTCAATTCCAGCCAGTGGCTAAAACTTGACCCAGACTTGCATCCTTCTGAGGTCGCTAAAATGAGTACCCAGCTAGTTGGAGACAATTAGTTTACATTTTGTAAACTGCTTAGGAAATGCTTAAGTGCACTGATAAGCGGTCTAGAAATGTATTTGCTGTTGCTATTGCTATTGTTATTTTTCTATGAAAGAATGAAATAAGGGATGATTTCAATCCCTAGTCCTGATAGCTTTGGAGCTCAGCTCTTCTTTCTCACCTACTTTGCATCAGATGCTTTTCTTTGGTGTGCAAAATACCTTGAGGGAAGAAAAGTTACATGTTTTTGCTCTGCATCAGGCAATGAAATATATACAGCTCTTCAGCTAGGCCTATTATGAATGCTGCATCCACCATTGCTTGGCCACTTTATGAAATATTCCATGTTAATTAGAATGCAAATTTATTATGCACATTAAAAGTGCATTCTGTCTTGCATCCAGTCATGAAATGTAGTCGCACTGCAATGCAAATCAAGAGAACCTTGATCCATCTGCACCAGACAAATCAGCATGTATATCAGAAATATGAATATTAATACTGACATTTATTAGTCAGATACTATAAATTACAGATATGTGATGCCCATGGTATTTCTTAGTTATGTAATGTTTTAAAAGTTATTTTGTTCTCTTTTCTAAAAGGAGCTAATGCATGGGGAAATATTGCCCTGATATTTTGAACTGTGCCATTTTCAGGTAAATGTACTGAGTTTATTAGCATACACAAATTAGATCAGTTAAAATGTGGGGACCTGAGGCTGCTTTATTCTATACCACATAAAGATATGTTTTGTCCTTGCATTCCCATAACATTTCTTCATATCCAAAATAAATGGACAGTCAGATATGTTTCCATTCTAATCCCAGTGAGCCTTGTATCATACCAACCCTTCCCAATTTGTTTCAACAATTAGTTTGTTTCAGTGATTGCTTTCTTCTTGCCACCAGTTCATAAATCCCAGCTTTGTGGAGAGCCTGAATGATGGTAGTTCCACTGCTTCTGCCATCTCAGCTGTGGATCTCCCCAGGTTTTTGTTTCAGTTATCATGGGCCTTTTGGTTGACTCTTAGCCAATCACTGAGTTTTGTAAACATCCTTCGTTAGGAAGAATTTTAAATGAATCATTTAAGGAAATATATATATTTATATATATATATATATATGGATTTAACTATCATAGATGGAGGCCACGGTTGTCATAGTTTGGCACATGTTGTTATAACCTAACCCTTATTCAAGCTCCCTTCCCCTTATTTCTGAACTTGTTATCTCTTTTGAGTTCATGGTGTTGTTTGTTTAGCTAGTCTCCCAACAATTTCTGGGGTACTCAAGAAAGAGGTATACTTAAGTTGTGATCATGTATCACTGGAACTGCTCTTGAGTAGACTCCATTCAACAATATGTATCTCTGGAGGCAGCGGATTGCACCAGAGCTTATTTGGTCATGTCACAGCAAAAGAAGTGAATACTTGTGCAACCAGCAAATGCCAGTTAGTTTTTCTTTGCTTATCTTTTGTGCCACATTAAAACTATTATGCACTCACAGTTTTAATTATCATATACTCATCAAGTAGTAACATTGTCAATTAAACCCATTTCAGTTGCAGGTTGTAACTCAACAACATGTAGAATTGCCAAATTGTGTGTGTGTGTCCATACTTCAAGGCAGTCTGTGTGTAAATATTGCAGTATCAATTTAGATGTGTATATTTTTAGATTTCATCTTGGCAAGCAGTTTTAATGGAACTTAACATGTGCAAAATTTATAAGTAGTACTCAAGCCAGTAGATAAAAGGAACTTCATATTCACTAACCCTGTAAAAAATGGAATGGAAAGCAAAATTGTGTGTGTGTGAACTTGGCACTTGCAACTGAGGTCAAGTTTTTAAAATAAAGTTTATCATGATGAAAAGGAAATACAAATAAAACCAGTACAGTTTTGAGGTCTTGTGCATGTAAAAAACCCCACTTAATTCATTCATTTGGTTCTTAGCCATTTGTTTAATGTATCTTAAGCTGAAGGAGCATTTTTATTTTAAGGGATAAACAAAGCTCGACAGAGTTAGGTTCTTTATAAGGCAAAAAAGAAAAAGGGGAAAAAAGATTGGCTAAATTAACACAGATGGAACCAATAGAGTTGGCATGCATGAAATGAAGCTAAACAACAGGCTAAAATAACTGAGCTAACAAGTACCGAAAGTGGCTCATAGTGAATGATTAATGATGAAAGCAGTATTATTACGGCATTATCCTATGACATGTTATAGTACTTTGTTAGCATACCTGACATACCACGTGTTATATCTGGGGGTCTCCATGTTCTCATCTTTTCATATCTGAGGCCAGGCATCTTCTTAGGAGGTCATCGTGACCTTCAGAGCACCAGGTGAATTTCCCATGGGAAGGACACGGAGACCTGAAGACATATGAAAGTCTCAGGTAATATGAAGACAAACGATACTTCCTCCCCTAGGCTTTCTGCATATCCAAGATGAGTAAGCCAACACTTCCTAACTATCCCTTCCATATTCCCAGCCAACTTCCCTACCCATCTACCCAGGGGCTGTCCTAAGTCAAATTGCTGTTTTTGTAACTCTTAAGTTAAGGTCATCAACAGTTCTGGAATACCATTGTCATTTCCATTAGAAAGCCATCTGATCTTTATTACAGTGCAAGATAGCACCTAGCACCCCTTGAAGCTAGGATCTCAGACATAAACATCAGTCCTCAAACCTAGCCTCTTCAAGCATAGAAAATATAGTGTGCTAGAGAGACCCTCGTACTTACTGTGTATCCCTCAGCCCCCAGTCTGAGCCACATCCCACTTTCATGGTCTCTTCTCCAAGACAAGTAAATATCACCCCTCTGCTCCTCTAAACTTCCACTATTTAATTTCCATACTTCTATTTCAGTTGGCTCTGAGTGCTGTGTTTGTTTGAATTACTGTGTGTGTGATTGCACTCTTGCTTCCTTTATTCACCCAAAACTTGGAGTCCTTCTTAGTTCTGCTATACAAATGTGAAAAATTATCCTCAAGCTACCCAATCTCTTCCAAGCTTCTTTGAGCTAAGCCAGTTTTCCCAATATTTAAAAGAGAAGCTGACACAGCTGACACCTTTTTTGGGTAACAATGGCCCTGTACAAACGGGCAATTTTGTACGTACTCTGTTCATACTAGGGTTGCCTGGGGGTGTCTCTTTTAGACACCCGCAACCCTAGTACATACAGAGTACGTACAAAATGGCGGCATCCTGTCCACATGGGTGCTGCCATTACGACATCACGGCCGCGCTGCCTCCAAATGAAGTGGCGCAGACGTGACGTCCTGGTGGCGCCCTTTCCATGGTGCCGGAAGGAGCTCCATTTTGGAGCTCCTTCCTGGGTTTGTGTTGCTGGAGCAGCCTTTATATGGCTGCTCCAGCGTTGCAAAGGAGAAAGGGGCTGAGGGGCCCCTTTCTCTTTTCCCCCAGCGCTTTCGGGTGTCCTTGGGGCATGAAGCCCCAAGGACACCCCTTTCCAGGCTGTGGGGAAGCGGCCCTTTGCCGCTTCCCCACGGCCTGAAAAAGCAGTGGATCGGGGCCTCTGAGCTGCCGCTGTGGCAGCTGAGGCCCCAATCTGTCAGGGAAAGGGGTAGGTACAGGCTGCCTGAAGGGGGGCAGTCTGTACACCGCCAACATCTAGCATCAATACAGCAAGGTCATCAGAGCTGTTGCCCCAGTATGAAATACTTTCCAATAATATTCTTTCCCCCCTTTTCCTTTAAGAGCATGATCCAGCTACTCATTCCCTGAAGTAAGTACTCCTTTCTGTCTGGGTGTACCTTCCATCAAAATTTGCCCAATGCCTGGAAAGCTATGACTCTAGAAGGGCTGCACAAAGCTACCACTAAAGTTTACCCAAGATCTATTTAGGTGTTTTCTTGGATGCACTAAAAATGGCATTAATTCCTCAGGTCACCCATCCTCACTGATTAATCTCCCTGTTTTGAAAAGGTAGGTCAGAGAAAGCACTCATGTTCATGTAAAAAGTAACAATGTGCTCCATGTAACTGGACACACTACTTTGTCAGGGTAGACACAAGCGAAACACTCCTGACAGTCAAGAGGTTACTCAGATTGCATAGCAAATGGAAACAAAAGGGTTTGTTTTTGTTGAACAGAAATGCCAAGATTTCAAAGGAGGTTTAACTAAGGACACTTCAACATCCTAAGTCCCACTGATCTTAATAAACTTGCAGATTTCTCTAGCCTTTTCTCTGTTCAGAAGGAAGCCCTGGTGAGCTTAATGAGACTTTCATTAAAATCTCATTAACATTATTGTTAAAATGCTGAGAATGAATATGACACATAATTTCCCTCAGTTCTTCTTCAAGTTTCTCCTAAAACAAGTGGTGAGGAAGGTGTATTGCATTCTTTCTCAGCCCTGTAATGCTGATAGGACTATTAAGATCCATGTGGCTTTCTTCTGAATAGAATGACGGAATAGAGAAAGATCTGCAGAATTTATTAAGATCAATATAATATGAAAAGGTTGAGAATCAGTCATAGCATCATAGAGTTGGAAGGGAGCTCAAGGGACATAAAGTCCAACCCCCTGCTATGGAAAAATACACAGTCAAAGCACCCAGAACAGATGGTCGTCCAGCCTCTGTTTAAAAACCTCCAAAGAAGGAGACTACCATAATCCGAGCCGTTGTATTTCACTGTCAAATAGCTTTTACTGTCAGGAAGTTCTTCCTAATGTTGAAGTGGACTCTCCTTTCCTGTGGTTTGAGCCTATTGCTCTGGGCCCTGTACTCTAGAGCTGCAGAAAACAAATTTGCTCTATCTTCAGTATGACATCCTTTCAAATACTTAAACAGGTCTATCATATCATCTATTAATCTTCTCTTCTCAAAGCTAAACATGCCCAGCTTGCTAAGCTGCTCTCCATAGGCATGGTTTCCAGACTTTTCACTATTTCAGTCACCCTTCCCTGGACATGTGCAAGTTTGTCAACATTTTTTTTAAAATTCTGATGCCCGGAACTGGACACAGTATTTCATGTGAGGGTTGACCAAAGAAAAATAGAATGATTCTAGTACTTCCCTCAGTCTAGACATTATACTTTTATTGATGTAGCCTAGAATTACATTGACAATTTTTAGCTGCTGCATCACACTGTTCACTCATGTTTTACTCATGGTTTACCAGGATGTCTAAATCCCTTTCGCATATACTGTTGTCAAGCCAGGCATCTCGCATCATATATCTGTACATTTCATTTTTTTTCTGTAGTACCTTACATTTCTCCCAGTTGCATTTCATTTTGTTTGTTTTGGCTCAGTTTTCTAATCTATTAAGGTCATTTTGAATTTTGATCCTGTCCTTTGGAGTATTAGCTACCCCTCTAATTTTGATGTCAATAACCACAACCAATTTCATAACCATACCGTGTATTCCATCATACAAGTCACTGATAAAGATGTTGAATAGCACTGTGCCTAGAACAGAACTATGTGATACTGGTCACTTGTCTCCAGGATGAAGAGGAACAAATGGTGAGCACCTTTTTGGTTACGTTGGGCAGACCATCCTAAAAGGGCGGCTTGCCGGCGACTCCTTTTCTGCCAGCGGGAATCTACAGCAGATAAACCATGTGGTTTCCCACTGGCAAAAAACAAAACAAAAAAAACCCTCAAACAGTGGGTTCTTTTTGTGACACACTTCTGACGCCCGAGTGCGCTAACGGCACACTCATGATGTCACAAGTGCGCCACAACGGTGGATGCTAAGCGTCCATCGCATCAAAATGGGGGTGCCTGTGTATACAGGGCACCACCATTTTGACGTATGGAATATGTACTAGGGTTAGGGAGCGTCTGTGTGGTGCGCGCTCCCTAACCCTAGTACTGCCGCCGCCACACCACATTTTGCCCGACCAGTTACAGATCCATCTAACAGTACCACTGTCAATCTCCCATTCAAACTTTACAAAGATATGCAGGAGAATTGAGGACGACCTATCTCTAGTTTCCCAAAGATTTACAGGACATCACTACATATTGGCATGGTTAACTCACCCCATTTGCTTTAGAAATTTGCACTACCAAATTTGTGTATTATTATGATGCTATGATCTGGGGATGGGTTTGCATAAATTAGTACTGGCAGCAATGCAGTTCTCCCTCTGAAATGTTAGTGGGATTTTGTTATGATAGCTCTCATCTTCCTCCTAACATCCATCATAGAGGAACACAGTTTCAAAAGTAAAGAATGGATACCTTGTTGTAGTTGAATTATCTCTGTTAAACTGTCTGCTTAGGTTGGATAAGTAGTGGAACAGCTGTCTTTGCTGATTTTTCCTGTTGTAAATTCAAGCGATTTATCAATGAATATTTTGACAGCATGAGATGAATCCCAATTTTCTCTGCAGATACAGGGAGAATAATAGAATTATTTCACTTGCTTAAAAACAAGACAAAATTTTACATCCTTACTTTATACCTTTTTGTTGTAAATGGCAAGGTTGGTGTCTGAGGGTGCTGGTGTAGGCTCATAGAAGGTAGAGGTAGTTTGTGCACCAGTCCTATTTACTTATAGACCTCATGTGTTCAAGCATACACCAAAACACAGCTTCAGTTTTTGTTGGCAAAACAGAAATGTCTTTGAAATTTAGAGAGAGTATGAACACTGGACTCAATCCATCAGCAGTGTTTCCCCATACAACAAAAGGGAGTTCCACAATTATCAAAATGTAGAATGATGACAGTTCTAAAGTTGGCATGATATCAGGAGTGATGCAACACTAACATATCACTTCATATGCTGCCTGTGATTTAAGAACTAGAGATAGGTCCTTTCTAATGCTACTACTTCTTGCTATGTTAAAACGATAGTTCTGGCATTTGCACCTGAGCATATGAAGCAAACTCACTAAGTGGATTGGACACACAACTGAAAGCTGAAGCTGCAAGACTGCATAGCAGACAGAATGTTGGCTGCCAGATATTAGTCATGCTGAAATCTGTCATGCTTCAGGGCACCAAGTAGGACATTTTAGTTCAGTTTATCACTTTGCATATGGGAAAACGCCCATTCAGAATCTAGAAAGCTATCATTTTTCATTTCCCTCTTTAAATCTCATCTTGTCTATGATGCCTAAAGGAAATGGCTGTATAATTAATGCTAGGCAGGTGGCATGACATCATTATATGTGCTGATTAGCTATGAAATGTGTATATAGCTATACTGTATGCTTAGCCTTCTTTACAGGGAAGAAAAACACCATCCTGGCTTTACTTTTCAGTTCTCTTCAGTTGTTCATACTATTCTCCTTCTCAAGTCTTTACAATTGCTTTTACAATGGACTATGGTAGCAACAAGAACTAAATGTATCCATAATGACATTTAGAAGAAAAGGTCTTATGAGATCTCATGGAATATTTTAGGCTATAGCTACCATTCAGTTACACTCTTCCATAACATCCTGGGTCTGGCTGTACTGTTTATGGATGCTTTAAGCTTGAAGTCAGAAACTGCTGTGGTGTCATTTGTTACAAGTGTATGAATCCTAGCTAGGGATATAAACCAGCACTTATACATTCTCCCATGCAAGAAGGAATAATTTGGAAAGTTTTCTCCCTACTGGATGAGACAATGAGATTTTTTTATACATTTGCCTTAATTTGCTCACTTGAGACTTTTTTGTGAAAAATGTATTTGTGCAAACATCTGTGCATTTTTCACAAATCAATGTATATAAAATATGTATAAATATATATTTAAGTGGTAGGGTATCCCCACCACCACCACTGGAAATACAAAAAAATTGGAGGAGGAGGGTTGGTGCAAAACCAACTTTTTTTTTGGCAGAAACAAGATTTTAATAAATGTGTTACAAAACGTGAAAAATAATCTTGTGCTTTTGGGGGACAGGTTACCTTCATGTATCGAGACACCCTTTCTCTCTGAAAGTGAAAAATTTGTGAATATTCTTTACATCCCTAATACTAATGCTAATGGACAAGGTGGGGTTCTGAGAAATACAGGAAGGAGTAGAGACATTAGGGAAGATTAGTAAACAAAACAAAACAAAAGTAAAATAACTGCCTCTGAAATGTCACTATTCTGCAGGGGTTAAGGGGTCCCTGACAAGTAGAACTATATTTTAAATTGCCATTTATTCTTGTGCTGCTTGTGACACAATACATTTGTCTTCTCTCTCTCTCTTTCTGCATTGTACCAGACAAAGCTGATCCATGTTAATATTATATTATTACTACATCCCATTTCTAGGCACATTCATTCAAGTATATGTTATGCTGAATTCAGTGGTATTTGCTTCCAATCAATCAAGAGAGGAGAAGGAGAGGAGAAGGAGAAGGAGAGGAGCTGCTTGGCAGCCATTTTGAGACCGTGTGCTCGAGACCGTGTGCTTGTTGCTGAAGGGGTGGAGCTTCTGTGAGTCACATCTGTGAGTCACAAGGGGGCGGAGCTAGCAGACTAGCTTTATATACCAACTTCCAGAGCCTTTCAGAGCAGTCCGGCCAGAGAGAGGAGAAGGAGAGGAGCTGCTTGGCAGCCATTTTGAGACCGTGTGCTCGAGACCGTGTGCTTGTTGCTGAAGGGGTGGAGCTTCTGTGAGTCACATCTG
>NC_056524.1:206035977-206294586 GCF_019175285.1 Sceloporus undulatus
CGAGTCACAAGGGGGCGGAGCTAGCAGACTAGCTTTATATACCAACTTCCAGAGCCGCGCGCCTAACGGCGCACGAATTTTGATTTTCTTTAACTCTGCTCAAGTGGCATCAGGTTAGGATCAGATATTGAAACAGAACCTTCCCTTTAAGTGTAAGATAGCAGCCAGTACATTCCTTTAAAGAAGTATTCCCACTAGATTGACTGTTATATTCATTACTAAAGACTTTGCAGTATGGACAGCGAGGGATCTGCTGCAGTCACCTGCAACTCTTGTGGGATGTTTCTCTTCTTGCCTACAGAAATCGAGAACTTCACATGCACCAAGTGCAAGTTGGTAGCACTCTTGGAGGAGAAAGTGCAGCAGCTGGAGGCCAGAGTAGCTACACTTCAGCATATTAGGGAACAAGAGGATTTCCTGGACACAATAGAACTAACCATCTTGGATGAGTACCACGCAGAGGAAGATGCTAGGGTGGAAGAGGTCACTTGCCAAACAGAGGAGGCAGACATCTGGAGGAATGTCACAAAGAGAATAAGCCAAGAAGGAATTGTTCGGGGAGCTTGCAGCTAGAGAATCGATTCGAAGCTCTTTCCCATATCAAGGAGGATGAAGAAGAGCAGCATGGACAGACTTCAGGGACAGAGAAGGGAAGCCTGAGAGTCCCACCCGAGGGAACAGTCGCTGCTAAGCCTCGGAGGAGGCGTGTGGTCATAGTGGGGGACTCCTTGCTGAGGGGTACAGAAGCAGTGATTTGTAGGCCTGACAAGATGTCTCGAGAGGTGTGTTGTCTTCCAGGTGCAAAGATCCGGGATGTGACAGAGAGGCTGACAAGACTGGTGAAGCCTACTGACAAATACCCCTTCCTTTTGATCCACGTGGGAACTAATGATACTGCAAGACACAGCCTTCACAACATCAAAAGGGATTACGAGGCGCTTGGTAGGAAGCTGAAAGGAATGGATGTACAGGTTGTCATCTCGTCTCTTCTGCCAGTTGAAGGGCATGGTCCAGGAAGGGAGAGGAAAATAGCGGATGTGAACAACTGGCTTCGCAGATGGTGCTGCCGAGAAGGATTTGGATTCTTCGATCATGGGCTGTGGTTCCATGAGGAGGGACTTCTTGCAACAGACGGGTTGCATCTCACGGCAGTTGGAAGAAATGTTTTTGCCAACAGTTTCAAGAACTTGATCAAGAGGGCTTTAAACTGAGTTCCGAGGGTAAGGGAGACAATATTAAGGAAGGCGAAAGGGATGGCGAAAATAGTCAAACTGACATAGAGGAAACAAGGCAAACAGTGCAAGGACCCAACAGTGGGAGGCAAAAAAACTTGCACAGGCAGCAAGTAAAAGGGAACCAAGGTCTGCGATGTCTCTACACTAATGCACAGAGCATGGGAAATAAGCAAGATGAACTCGAACTCCTAGTACAACAAAGCAAATATGATATAATAGGCATCACTGAAACCTGGTGGGATGAGTCTCATGATTGGAATGTGGAAATAGAGGGGTATAACCTTATTAAGAGAAATAGGCCAAACAGGAAAGGAGGAGGAATAGCACTATATGTCAGAGATATTTACACCAGTGAAGAGATCCTGGACATCAATCATGGAAGCCAGGTGGAGAGCATCTGGATAAGAATCAAAGGGGAGGGAAACAACAAGGATGTTACGGTGGGAGTCTACTACAGACCCCCAAGTCAGACTGAGGAATTGGATGATATCTTTCTAGAACAGATGACCACACAGTCAGAAAAGAGAGATGTAGTAGTGATGGGCGACTTCAACTATCCTGATATTTGCTGGAAGTCAAACTCAGCAAAATCCTCAAGGCCTAGCAAATTCCTCACTTGCCTGGAAGACAATTTCATGGTCCAAAAGGTGGAAGAGGCAACAAGGGGGTCAGCTATTTTAGATCTGATCCTAACCAACAAGGATGACTTGGTTAATGGGGTGCAAGTGGTGGGATCATTAGATGGAAGTGACCATGTTCTCCTGGAGTTTGTAATACAGTGGAAAGGAGAAGCCAGGCATAGTCAGACACACATTCTAGACTTTAGGAGAGCGGATTTCAGTAAACTTAGAGAAGTATTGAGGGCAATTCCATGGTCAGAAATACTAAAAGATAAAGGAGTTCAGGACGGATGGGACTTTCTCAAAAGGGAGATACTGAAGGCACAATTTTAAACAGTTCCAGTGAGAAAGAAAAACGGGAGGTGTCTCAAGAAACCAGGATGGATGACTAAGGAACTTTCAACCGAGCTAAGTTTAAAACGGAACATGTATAAGAAATGGAAAAAGGGGGAAATCACAAAAAAGGAATTCAAAGAAATAGCAGGCATGTGTAGGGGTAAAGTCAGAAAAGCTAAAGCACAGAATGAACTCAGGCTTGCTAGAGAGGTTAAGAACAATAAAAAGGGCTTTTTTGGATATATCCGCAGCAAAAGGAAGAAGAAGGAAACGGTAGGGCCACTGCGTGGAGAAGATGGCAAAATGCTAACAGAAGACAGAGAAAAGGCAGAATTACTCAACACCTTCTTTGCCTCAGTCTTCTCAGAAAAGGCAAAGGGTGCTCAACCTGAGGATAATGGAGCAGAGGACAGAATAGAGGAATTTCAGTTCAGAATAAGTAAAGAGATAGTAGAGGAATACCTTATTAATCTAAATGAATTTAAGTCTCCGGGACCAGATGAACTCCATCCAAGGGTATTAAAAGAACTGGCAAATGTAATATCGGAGCCATTGGCAATAATCTTTGAAAACTCCTGGAAAACAGGAGAGATCCCAGCAGACTGGCGGAGGGCAAACGTCCCCATCTTCAAAAAGGGGAAAAAGAGGATCCCAACAATTATCGTCCAGTTAGTCTGACATCAGTACTAGGAAAGATTCTGGAGCAGATCATTAAACAGAGAGTCTGTGAACATCTAGAAGGCAATGCCATAATCACAAAAAGTCAACATGGGTTTCAGAGAAACAAGTCATGCCAGACAAACCTAATCTCTTTCTTTGATAAAATTACCAGCTTGGTAGATGAAGGGAATGTTGTGGATATAGTATATCTTGATTTCAGTAAGGCCTTTGACAAAGTTCCCCATGACATTCTTGCAAACAAGCTTGTAAAATGTGGGCTAGACAAAGTAACTGTTAAATGGATCTGTAATTGGTTGACCGGCCGAACCCAAAGGGTGCTCAACAATGGCTCCTTTTCATCCTGGAGAGAAGTGACCAGTGGGGTCCCACAGGGCTCTGTCCTGGGCCCAGTGCTATTCAACATCTTTATCAATGGCCTGGATGACAGAATTGGGAGCATACTTATCAAATTTGCAGATGATACCAAATTAGGGGGAATAGCTAATACCCCAGAGGACAGGATCAAGATTCAAAATGACCTGAATAGACTAGAAAGCTGGGCCAAAGCTAACAAAATGAAATTCAACACGGAGAAATGTAAGGTATTGCACTTAGGGCGGAAAAATAAAATGCACAGATATAGGATGGGTGACACCTGGCTGAATGAAACTACGTGTGAAAGGGATCTAGGAGTCCAAGTAGACCACAAGTTGAACATGAGTGAACAGTGTGATGCGGCAGCTAAAAAGGCCAATGCTATTTTAGGCTGCATCAATAGAAGTATAGTGTCTAGATCAAGGGAAGTAATAGTGCTACTGTATTCTGCTTTGGTCAGGCCCCACCTAGAATATTGTGTCCAGTTCTGGGCGCCACAATTCAGAAAAGACATTGAGAAACTGGAGCATGTCCAAAGGAGGGCGACAAAAATGGTGAAGGGTCTGGAAACCATGCCCTATGAGGAACGACTTAGGGAGCTGGGGATGTTTAGCCTGGAGAAAAGAAGATTAAGAGGTGATATGATCACCCTGTTTAAATATTTGAAGGGATGTTATATTGAAGAGGGAGCAAGCTTGTTTTCTGCTGCTCCGGAGAACAGGACCCGGAACAATGGATGCAAGCTCCAGGAAAAGAGATTCCACCTGAACATTAGGAGGAACTTCCTGACAGTAAGGGCTGTTCGACAATGGAATGCACTCCCTCGGAGGGTGATAGAGTCTCCTTCCTTGGAGGTCTTTAAGCAGAGGCTGGATGGCCATCTGTCAGGGAGGCTTTGATTTGGATTTCCTGCATGGCAGGGGGTTGGACTGGATGGCCCTAGTGGTCTCTTCCAACTCTATGATTCTATGATTCTATGAATCTATGAAATAATCAAAAATCAAAATTATGCTCATCCTTTTAGGCACTCTTTTTTTCCCTAATGTAGAACATATTTTTCCTAAAATGTATTATAGATAAATTTCTTCCTATTTAACTTGCTGGGTTATTTTCAAAATTGCTGTTGTGGATAGAGTTGCATTGACCAGAATATATATATATATATATATATATATATATATATGTGTGTGTGTGTGTGTGTGTGTGTGTGTGTGTGTGTGTTTGTATTTGTATGTAAAATGTCTAAATGTAAACGACTGTAGGGGGCAGTGGTCATCTCTGTTACTAAGCCGAAGAGCCAGCATTATCTGAGGACTGCTCCGCTGGTTATGTCGTCAGCATAACTGCACTGAACACTGTTACCTTCCCACCAAAGCGGTACCTATTTATCTACTTGCATTTGAATGCTTTCAGACTGCTAGGCTGGCAGAAGCTAGGACTAGTGACAGGAGCTCAGCCCATCATGCGGCACTTAGGCCTTGAAATGCCAACCCTACGATCTTCTGATCATCAGAACTGGAACCTTAACCACTAAGTCACTGCATCCCTGTGTGTGTGTGTGTGTGTGTGTGTGTGTGTAATCATGTGACTTACTTTTAATTTATATTTATATTTTTATATTTATATATTTATATTTTTAGGTATTTATATTTTTAGGTATTATGATTATTAAAAATTTGTGTCTTTTGACAGAAGATAAAACAGAAAACTGGCATGTTGCAGAGAATCTTATAACACCAAAACAAACAAACAAACAAACAAACAAAAAAGCTTATACCCAACACGTTTACAGAGGAGGCCATGCTACACTGAGTCCTTTGACTGGCATTGATGCTCTCAGGCCCGGCCAAGCTTTTGCTGAGCTCTGGCCTTGGATGAAGTCTTGGAATTGTAGGGAAGGAAAGGCCCTTGGGGCAGATCTTGTGTGAAGTCAAACAAAAACCTCTGGGATTTTGTATACTTCTTGACCAGTCAGTCTTGGCCAGACCAGCAGCACATCCCACTCTTCCTCTCTTTTTATCAACTTGCCTTCCATACAGTTCCCCGGTCTTTAGTTGTTTGCCATTAGGGGCCAGGAAGGATCCCCCCCCCCCATGTTATTGCAACATGAAGTTTTTTTTTTTGTTTGTTTTTGGATATAGAAAAGGGCGAGGGACCTGGGTAACTACAGTACTTAAATTGGGAAGAGGGGAGCCTTGGGGTGTCAATAAATTAGCAAATTTTGGCAAGTATTACCAGATATCCCCTGCTTTATTTGAGGAGGTATTCGTCTGTAATCCACTGTGCACTGTGTTCTAATCCTTCTACCAAGTTTGCTGGGATGTTATTTGTATTTCATGTAATAAAGTTGTGGCCATCACATTTAACCCAAAAGTAGATGCCCTGCATCTCTGTCTTGGTGGAAACACTCTGATAGGACAATTGATTCATTAGGACTCTTTCTGGTTAAGAAACAATGGACGTTTGGGTAAAGCATGCTTAATAACTGTAATATCAACAGGATAATTGGAAAAAAATACTCTGAGAAATGGTGCCATACTAACAAAATGGTGCAGGATCTAACAAAAGGTTAGCTGGTTAGGGGATGCTACTGTTCCTGGAAATTTATTTGGCTAATCACTTACAGTTCAGATCTGTCTTCAAAAGAAAAAAGTGAATTGCAGTCACTGAAACTGGGGTTCAAATAGGGACATGAAACACTATAAAGCTTCAAATATTCACTTCAAGAATTTAAAGAAATCCTAAAGGTCAATGCAATATTCACATACATTTTTGCTGCTTTGTCATACATCTGAGAATGTTACTGATATGCAACCTTTTAGTCTTTCTTCATAGATCATTCTTGTGTTTGAAAATTATTTACCAGACAGTTATCTATGATGTATGGTATCACAGCAGGAAAAGGGACATTGTGGCCAAGGGTCAGAGACTATGACCCAATTAATAACTCCCTAAAGGCAAAGGAATTGACAACAGAGATTACAGAATCTAGGGTAGTGCCTGCTTTGATGAGAAACCCATACTTCATTTGTTTGGTTCCCCTTATTCATAAATTTTCCTGAATATGACAGTGATGGATAGGCAAAGCGCAAAGTTAAACAGCTGCCAAAGATGAAGAACATCTATAATACATCTAGGTCCATCTTACAGGACTTCGGTTTCCTGTTAGAGGACACATTAGACATTATGCTGGACCTTTTTCTTAATCTTACACCAATAGGTGTACAACTACAACCTTGCAACAAAATGACAGTCCTGGTGATTTGTCTCTCTTTTTTGTCCTTACACATAAGCAGAAATTCTCTAACAGGACAGAGTGAAATAATAATAACAATTGAGAAAAATATGATAAATTGAATTAAACTCAGTGCTAAAGGAATTAATCAGAAATATGGAGAGTGGCTCTGCCAGCTCTCTACAGGCTGAGAACAGGAAATGTTTCCTTGGCAGAAGCTTTTTCAACCTTCGGAACCTATTGATACAGAACAAAATGACCATCCATTGGAAAGGTCTGCCAAGCAGACCTTCACTGGGCTTCTTATCTAACCATAAACTTTTAAACTTTTTTTCCTTAAAAACTGTGGTCACACACAACTTTATTTATAAGCAAAGTATAATAGATCAGTTTTGTGCTTCAGAGGAAGCTAAGATCATTAGGCAAAACTGGGTTTAATAGTTGTCATATTATCTGCAGCTCTGAAAAACATTATGTGTAATCAAAGTGGCAGCCAGGTCAGTAGGTATTCTTGATAGAAAGTCCAAGAAAACAGTGTGAGCTTTACTTTCAACCACTTTCTCCTATTCAGAGTGATTCAGCAAATGACATACAGATCTAGCTGAGCTATTAAGGACAGGAAACGCTGCACACAATTAGGGCCGAAATAGACTGGCAGATTCAGCCAGCTTGGGGGCATGGTATTTATACATGCCATGCCTCCAAGTTGTCTGGAAGTTGTGCTGGTGATTACATGCTGGGTGGCTTCCAGGTGACTTGAGGGTGTGGTATTTAGATGCCACATCCCCCAGAGTCAGTGAAGGCCAGCTCCAGAGCCTTAAGGGTGGCTTTTTTCTCTTCCAAATGGGTGTGGATTCTTTCACAGTTCAAACCAGGTTCAAACTCAGAGAAGGATTCCAGGAGTCTTCAGTTATCTGAATTGAAGTACACTAACTAGAGAACCAGTTGTGAAGAGGGTTGGTTCTAGAGGCTGTGCTCTTAAAGGCTGAACCCAAACTTTGGAGAAGTTTGAGCTCACCTATTAGGGTGCATCTACAGTGTAGAAATAATGCAGTTTGACGTCACTTTAAGTGCTCTGTCTCCATCCTAGGGAAACCTGGGATTTGTAGTTTACAAGGTCTTTAGCCTTCTTTGCTGAAATGTACTGGTGCCTCACAAAACTACAAAATCCAGGATTCTGTAGGATGGAGCCATGACAGTTTATCTGATGTCAAACTGCATTATTTCTTTACTGTAGATACACCCTTAGTTGGTCTAAGGCCTGGTAGAGACCAATGTTTTGAGCCAGCTTGGGGCCAAAATTAAGGTTAGGTAGGGCTGGGTGTCCACACGTGCCCAGCCCTACTATTAGTGTGTAGGTGCCATCTTGCCACTCCCCTGTCCAATGACATCTGCATGGCACAGCACCCACAAAGCACCATGCCATGCAGTTGTCATGAATGCATGTGAGCACGCCAATGGTACCCCGCGCACGGCATGATAAGAACCCGCTAGGAGCAGGTTCTTTTTAGGCCTCCTGGAGGCATGCTGTTTGTAGGCTGTTGCCTCCATCTGGGGCAGAAAGCCACACCTTTTTGCCAGTCTGTATCCCCCCTAAAAATCAACTGTTTTCCAGAGTTTTAAAATTCGGAATTATAATAACATAAATGCATGATCTGAATTTCAGTCACATGAGACAAAACTTTACCATGGCTTCAGGGCTGTCACTTTAAATACCCTGGTATTTCACTGAGCGCAGAATCAAAATAGTTTGAATGTGTGTTGATAAAATATAATTTGTACCTGGGCAATCTATTCAAGGATTTTTCTGCTTTCAAGTTTTTCATCATAGGATTGCCTAGGAAGATATTTGAGAACATATACATGTAAAAATGGTCTGGTGGAAAAATAGTTTGATGGAAATCCTGACAGATCCTGGAGGGAGAAGGTATGGATAGGATCCCCCCCCCTTGCCACCGAGTGTTGTTATTTGTTTGTATTTATTTAAAAACTAAGGCAAGGGAATGTGGCCAATGATTGGCCCATCCCCATTACATATGTAGAAAAACAAAAGGCTCAACTGTAGGGAAAGAAAGAAACCATGTGAAGGCTAGTTATGAGGTTAGGGAAGTGAGTAACCTGCTATTATATAGCCTAGTTTTGCCTACTTTCACTTGCAGAAGTGTATGTGGTCTCAGAAAGGGCCCTTTCCCAGTCCCTGTGCTTTCATATCTTTTAGCCAGAGATATGAGGGATAGGATGGGGTACCTTTTATACACAAAAGATGAACTGTATTTCTGAGCTACAGCCTCTGCCGAAATATCCATTATTTTTCTTATTGCCAATATATATAGAGAGTTTCTTTTCCCTTCCTGTTCTGTGTGGGGTGGTATTGCACTTAGGTTCTTAACTTGAATCCCCACCTCTCTGCAATTCAAATGATTTTTCACTGCATTTAGAAGGAAGATATGTAAGTGTCCCAGTGGGTTCTTGCTAAGGAGACACATTATGCAGTATATGTGTATTGCTCTTTTTCTACCCCCTTAGGAAGAAAAGAAAAAGAGGAAATCCTCTCCATTTTATTTTAAAATGATGATGAACAAATAGTTTATTTGGAATCTGATGGGGATGAATATTTAATATGGAAATTTCTTGTATTTGCCCTAGTGGCCCAAAGAATTTGACATAAATATGAATCATAAAATGTGGTACTTTGTATTTGAAATCATCTATGATAAACCACAGTACTATATTCCTTTTATGTCACTGAATGGTGTTTCTTCTCATTTTATGATATGCAGTCATTTCTGGCAAATAGAACTTGACTTGATTTGTTTGCTTGTTTATCACAGTTTTATTTGCGCTTGTATGTACATCAGAGGTTCAGGGACCATTAAAATGTTGTATGAAAATAAAGATATATAAAATACAAAACAGCATTATAATTAAAAATTAATTAATATAATTAAAATTGTATGAATAATTTGAAAGTAGATCAAAGATCACATGATGACAACAAGAAAAGAAGATCATTTAGCATCAAGCCTGAAAATTACTATCAGAAATTTATGTAAGATTGCATTTCCATTCTTTTATTCACTGGGAAAGATGGAATATCTGGCAGCATCTTAAAGCTTCCACTATCCCAAGATTCCTTTCATTTCAAGAAATTACCAGGCATTTCAATATGAATGTTGTATGATTACATGTACACTGGGTAGTGCCAGGTATTATAAATCGTGCACTTCATTTTGATATAAGTAGGAAACTCTTATTTGAGATAGAAACCATGAGGTAGGCTCCTTAAAATAAAGCTTTTGGGGACAAAACATATTATTTTATTTTATATTTTATTACTTTACTTTTATTTTATTTTACTGTGTTCCTCATATTAAATAGAAAAAAAACTGCAAAGGACAGTCATATTTTCAGCCACAGATAGTTTAAGTATTTTCACCACTAAACTGGTGAAAAGCATTCTTAGGGACCCTGTTTATTAAAACAAATCTGTAAATTCAGGTCATTGACTCATAAACATTTAATTCTCTGAACACTTGGTTGTGCTATAGCAATCTTTTCCTTAAGCTATGATTATGTTTACTATCTTGTGTACTTACCAGCATGTGATCAGCATCTCTTATCTTGCTCCAAAGTCACAAAATGATTGAATCAAGCCTGGTGGGCCAATATGAAGCTGCAAGTGTGATGTGTGTGTATTTGTCTGTTTGTATATGTTGAGAGTCTGTAATGCAACCTTCCCCCTAAGACTTAAAGGTTTAAGCCCAGTTGGTAGTCTTAACTGAAGCATACCCATTGATTCAGTGCTTACCATTTATCAATCATTTATCATTTACTTCCTGCTTCAGGCAGTCCTGGATGATACAAATTATCTAAACTCATTTCAAACTGGCTTCAGAACATGATATGGAGTTGCAACGACAATGGTTGCCTTAGTGGATGATCTTCACATGATCATTGACAGGGAGAGTGTGTCCCTGCTGGTGCTTTTGGACCTCTCTGTGGCATTTGATACTATTCACCATGGTATCCTTTTGGGATGCCTGGGGGATTTGGAAATTGAAGGTACTGTGCTTCAGTAGTTCTGGTCCTATCTCTTATGCACATTCCAGATGCTAGTGCTTGTGGATAGCTGTTCCTCAAAAAGGTAGTAGGTAACCACAAGGTGTCATCCTATCCCCAGTGCTACTCAATATCTACATGAAACCGTTGGGAGAGATTATCCAGAGACATGGAGTGGGGTTCATCATGGCGGCCCCCCTGTGAACAGGGGCAAGCCATGGTGGCACTGGGGGTGCACAGTAGAGGTCAGGAGTGTGCGGACACTCCTCATTCCCGAGCCCTAAAATCGGCCCCAGGCTGCCGCAAAGGGGGAGTCTGTATCGGGCCTGAGTCAGCCAGAAAAATCAGCAGTAGCAGGACATGTCAGCAAAGTTTGGCTATTAGGCCTGAAAAACACAAAATCAAGCCCCAGGAAAATGCAAATGAAAACCACCCAGGGACAGGGGTTTTCCCAGCAAACAATAATTACTAATTAAAAAGACACTAATCCTCTTTCCATATCCTCCACCCTGAGGCCTTCAACACAGAACAATATACAGATTAACATGGAAATCACTCCTCCTCACTCGGGGTCACACAGTACATCTATACCTCACTCTCTTCCATGCCAGCATTCTCTGAAGATGCCAGCCACAGATGCTGGCAAAACATCAGAAATAAACTCTTCTAGAACATGACTACATAGCTTGAAAAACTCACAAAAAAAACCTAATTAGATTTAAGCCTGTGAATTTAAACAGTGCTGTAAAAGCTGTGATTCAGTAGGGAAAACTATTTACGTTATGGTAGCCAGTCTATCTAGCAGGGATATAGTCAGTCTGTATAATTGGGTGCAAGGAGACATGAGGGCAAATGAGAATTCTGCCCCCACCCTGCAATGAAACTGCCTCAAATTTCTAGTCTTGCAGTAACTTAAAACCTTAGTTGAGCATTTAGAAATACAGTCTAAATGAACGAGCCAGCCAAAGTGACCAGGACAAAGCAAAAAAGCAAAGTGACCAGAAGAATGCAAAAAAGCAAATGTTCTGGGTTTAAATAATTTTCAATGTCTCCTTCTCTGCATTGCTATAAATTTCGGACTGAAAGAATTTCAGAGTGAGGGGTTTCCAATCGTTTTTACTCACCTGTAGCTAAACTTCATCTTAACCCCGTACAGGCACTGAGCTAAGACTAATCAACCCCTTTATTAAGTGTTATCCCCTCCTTTTGTTACAGCACACCCCATTAAAACACCTTTCTGCTACACCACTTTGAAGACTGAAGATCTACTTCAATCAAAGGGTCTTTAGTTGCCTGTGTAAAGAGATCACCAAGTAGGCCCATCTTGCTTCCTGTGGGAGGGAGATCCACAAAGTGGTAGAACCACTGAGAAGGCTTGTGGTAGTGGTGAGACACAAAAAAGCCCTCCTCCATAAATCTTATTGTTAATATAGATTTGTGCAGGTAGATGAGGTCTTTCAAACAGACTAGACTCAAGTGAATACAGTGCTTTGTAGGTCATGCTTAATACTTTAAACTCTGACCAGAAATGAACCAGTACCCAGTGAATCTGTTTCAGCAAGGATGTTACGTTTTCCCTGAAACTAGCACCAGTCAGCCATCTTGCTGCAAGATTTTGGACCAGCTGAAGTTTCCAAGTAGTTTCCAAAGGAATACCCATATAGAGTGTGTTATAGTAGTCCAAATGAGATGTAATCAAAGCATATGTTACCATCTCTAGGACTGGGTGAAGCTGGCACACTAGTTTCAACTGTGCAATCATATTTCTCAATAGTGCTGAAACATTTGCATTCAGGCTCAGTGTTAAATTTAGAAGTACACTTAAACTAAGTGACACAGTGGCCTAGTGGTTAAGACGCTGACTCTAATTATCACATGGTCAGCAGGTTGGCAGTTCAAGACCCAAGTGCCCAATGATGGCATGAGCTCCCATCATTAGTCCCAGCTTCTACCAACCTAGCAGTTCGAAAGCATGTAAAAGTGCAAGTAGATAAATAGATACAACTTTGGTGGGGTAGTAACAGCAGTGATCATGCTGGCCACATGACCATGGAGTCATCTTTGACAGTGCTGGCTCCCTCTGCTTATTAATGGAGATGAGCACTGCCCCCTACAGTCAGACATGACTAGACAATCATGTCAAAGAGGAAACATTTACACTTAAACTACATAGCTGAGTTTTCGTTCTCAGTGATTTCACGTATATATTGATCAATATGGGGGATAGAATTGAGACCTGAGGGGTCCTAAAGCTAATGGTTAGCATGTTGAACAGGTATCCCCAAGCATCACTTTCTGAGTCTACCACTCCAAGAAGGACCGGAAAGACTGTAAAAGGCCCCCAAGGTGGCCTAGAAGGATACCATGGTTGATGGTATCAAAAGCTGCCCAAAGGTCCAGTAGATCCAAGAGGGACACACTCACCCGTATCCAGTTCTCAAGTGTTCAGTCACCTAGCAAGGGAATCTAAGCTGTCTCTAACCCATTGCCAGGCATGAAGCTAGATTGAAATAGATCTAGGTGATCAATTTCATCCAGGAAACCAGGATCTAGGAGGCTACCACATGATAGAAACTTGCCCAAGAAAGAGATATTGGAGACTGACCTATAATTCTCCAGTATGGTGAGATTAAGGATGGTCTCTTTTCACCCCACCAATAATGGTCTCACCAGAGTCTCTTTTAGGCAGGATGGGAAGTTCCCTTGCTGTAGTGACTATACCCACTCAACCAGTCCTCATCTGGATAATTTCAAGAGCCAGGAAAGCACATAGGTTGGTTCTTACCTTTCTGAGGATCCCATCCACATCCTCAGGTTGTACAAATGAAAATGTATCCAATAATGCAGGACAAATTGGAGCCCAGTTTACAAACATGGATTTTATTAAAATTATTTTGTTGTACAAACTCTTCATAGCAGGCTGTTGTGATTAGCATTTTCACCATGTGAGATAGAGCATAACCTCTCGAGACAGCTCTATTGGACAACACTGTGCAGATGCAACAGTGGCACAGAAGTATGATTTCTTGCTATTAAGAAATGGAGTATACTTTCCAATGGTTTAGTCAGACTCTTTCTTATTGTTCCACCAGCACGGCTCTAGTCTCTGTCCCACTTGTTTCATTGCCACTAACTCCCTAATCATGTGAGTTCTGGGAGGAGGAAATTGTGTCCAACTGACCTGCTTATTTCTCTGCTCCAGAGATCAACACGAGTTTTGACAGAATCATCTGCTTTATCAAATGAAAACTTGCCAGAAGCCATCAAGAATCCATTCAGATCCATAAGCCTCTGGGGGAGACCATCTGAATCAGCCTCCTCACCACTATGGTGATTCTGAGTCCCAGTGAGTCTAAATTGCACCAGGTAGTGATCTATCCATGCCAATAAAATTCTGGAAGGTTCCTGCACACCAGATCACCTTCATCCTGCCCAACACTATGTCCTGAGTGTGTCCTATGGAATGGTTGGCACCAGATACTACTTGGGACAAACCTGTGGCCATGATGGATGACATGAAGTCCTGAACCACTCCTGACAGAGAACCCTCAGCATGGGTGTTGAAGTCCTCCAGCACAACAAGCTGTGAGGACTGCAACACCACTGTTAAGATGAACTCAGCCAGCTCAGAATAGGGGATGGTTGAGCAGTATGGTGGGTGGGACACCAATGGAATTCCTATTTTGTCCTGGGCACTCACCTTGAAATGCATACACTCATTGCCAACAGACTATGGGATGGGGCACCTGGTGAGAGATATGGAATTGCAATAGACCACTGCAACTCCACCACTCCAACACCACCAGACTTCACTTGCCAAGAGAAAGGTGGGAGAAAAAGAGATAGGTGGAAAAAAGACAAACGTGGGAGAGGTTAACGCTTTGGCTGCATCCAGCCAGGTCACTATAATACAAATTATGTTGGTATGCTCATCCATGATTTGATCCTGGATCGTAACTGTTTTTCCATTTATTTTTCTGGCATTAAGCAGCAGCATTTACAGTACAGAGGACTTGTTGCCAAGCTGCTCCAGACCATTTGAAGTAGAGCACAGTTTGGGGGCAACCAACAGTCTGTTACTCTCCTTTCTCCCATGATAATAACACTGTCTCTATGTGTGGCATGAGACAGTGATCTCATTTCTAAATGTCATTCCTACATATTGAAAGGCAACCAGACATTGTTTATGATAGCATATTTTTTTGGCATCACTTACAGTATGTGGCATTTTTATTATAATCCCCAGAAGGAAACTTACTACAGCGGATTTCTCCTGGAAACAATCTATTTGAAATGTGCAGCACATTTCTCAGTAATTTCATTGGACATCTATGAGAAATTACTTAACTTTTGTTCAACTACAGCTCTTTAGTTTTGTGACATCTAAAATGGTGCAATGGAACTCCATTTCTATAGGTTAAAATGGTACATTAGTGATACCTGAGACCATCTATTTGTGTCTTACAAATTACTGTAAAAATGTTGCCTAATGTGTAAGCATCCTAGAATATTGATGACAAATTACAGACCACCTCTATTGCCTTGTGATAAAAATCTCAATTTACTCCTTCTCCCCATCAAATTATACTGTGATTTGAGTGCCTGGGAGGTTTTCAGTGTTGCTGTTCTTGGCGTAATTTCACCTCAAATAATTTAGATAGAAGAAAGAAAATATAAAGCTAACTTCAGTGCAAGAGAAACAGGTAGTGACTGATTATTCTGCCATTCTTTCTCTTCTGTTCTGAGTGAAGTGCAGTCTGATGGAAAGGACACACTGATATTACTGTCTGATATTATTACAACAGGAGAGTGTCTCTTCCTCCCACTCACAGTAATTAAAAAGCTGTCAGCCCTTTGCAATTCTCAACTGCATTTCTGAGAGGGTTGGTAAATCTCAGACCTTTAAAATAAACCGAATACTCAGCTGCCATTTTGACAAATCTTTGAATGGCATGGCCCAAACGAAGAAAGGAATTGATATTTTTAGAAGAGGGACTGGACAAGAAGTCTTATGAAGATCGATTGGTTTTAAAGTATGCTATACTTCATTCTCCCACATCCTTTAAATTCCAGAAAGTTTACTATGATTCCCTAGTGGATATCTTATGTTGGAAAATGGACATCGGAAGTATGAACCTGTTGTGTCTTCAGCACATTTCAGTACCCTTCAATAGAACTGAGTATAATGTCCCTCCAGACAGTGGAGTGGCTTGGTATTAACCTTGCTCTGGTCTCTCCTTGTTGGAGCAACTCAGTCAATTGGGCAAGGGAATTTTTGTTTCACTCCATGGCTTTTGTCTTTGAGAGTACCACTTGTTTCTATTCCAGTCTTCATCCCCAATACTGAAAGATGATGTAATTGGTAGTTCAACAGATCTACAAAGGTTTTTAGTTTGGGCAAGGCTGTTCTATTTTTTTCCACTTTTCATTAAGCTGCTGAAGAAATTAGTCTGGATGTTTGGGATAAACGGCCATTAGTTGTTTGGATAATTCTTCAAAAGTTTTCTACTGAATATTTTTGATGATTTTTCTCACTTCAAAACTTTTTAAAAAATATTTTTACAATTTCTTGATGCAATGTTTTCCATGCAAAAGTTTTGTTTTGCACAAAATATGTGAGGGAACCCCCCCCCACACACACACACATTTCTTTACACAAACAATTTTTTCTTTGTTAAAAATAGTCCTCAAATACAAGGGGGGGGGGAGGCAATTGACCATTTTCCAATGGAATTTTGTTGTGTGTGTGTGTGTGTGTGTTTAAAATCAAAGATGAGAACATTTCTGAATATTCTTTATATGCACCCTTCGTGTGTTTACGTAGTGCTGTGAAGGAGGCTGTGGAAATCCTGAAGTCTAGACCCTGTTTTGGACAGATAATTCCAACATGATAGCAGTGCTGTGGGTGTGAAAACCTGCAGATTTAGGAGACATACATTTTCAGCTGAGCCTGTATGATGTTGCACATTCTCTATAATAACATGTTCACTGTTTTAAAAAAGAGGGATCCTCCAGGATTCAAAGATTTATATAGAGATTTAGGTAACTGTGCCAAGCAGCTGAGGCTGACATGCCAACCGAGACCTTATCTGAATGTGACAAATCTCAACTCAGTTCATTATACTCTTGTTATGTTAGGAGTGTGCTATCAAAAAGACTCTGACCTTTTCTAGTGGTCTCATGTAGACATTAAACAGCACAGGGACAAAATAGAGCCTTGAGGAATTGCACTGAGCAAAAGCAAAGGGGTTGGCCAGTAGTCCCTTGGCACTGAATCTGTGAATAGTTAATGCTAATGTTTTCAGTATTATGAAGATGCTTTATGGTTCTTGAATTTTGTTATATCGTTGATCTTAAATACTGTGCAGTAGTTTGGACCATTTTACTTCAGAGCATCATGTAAGTTAAACAAGCAATTAATCTGAACTGGAAAAGTGGGCTGGTATGGGTGTGTATACATTCACATTGTTTGGGCAGAATACTAGAAGTGGACTGGTGAGTACCGTATATACTCAACTGTAAGTCGAGAAATGTATGCCCAAATATTGACCCTAAAATCTGGGGTCGAATTATACAAGGGTCAATACAGTTACCACGGCTTGAAATCGACTGGAGGACAGTTAACAACAACAACAACATCAACAACCAGTAATAATGCTCATAAAGCTCCTTTAAAAGTAGCTCTGATGTCCCACTCTCCATGCCTCGGCAGCGCTTGCCGAAAGAGCTGCGAGGCACCAGTGTGAGTGTGCATGTAGCGATTCCCTTCTCAATCCTATCTCCAAACTTTTCTTTCTCCTCTTTGCATTTCCCCATTTTCCCTCTGTTTGCAAGCTGATCTCCAAACCTTGCCTCCTCCTCCTCCTCCTCCTCTTTGTATTTCCTTTGAAAACCAAGCTTCTCTTTACCCCCTTCCACTTCCACTTTGAAGCCAATCTTAAAATCTGTCTCCTAAATTCTGCCCTCGACTTATTCACAGGGCATATCAAAATCCAAGATTTTGATCCTAAAACCTTCCCTTGACTTATACATGAGGTCGACTTGTACACGAGTATATATGGTAGTTCGCTTGCTTTTTCCCCTTGATATCACAGCTGTGTTACATAAGATGAGAAGTATATATTCACTACTTTTCTATTATTATGAACAATCAGTAAATGCAAGGTATATCCTAGCATCAAAGATGCATGTTTCAGAGCTCCCAAAAGGCAATGTTAAAGAAGGTGGAAAAGCCTCATATGTAATGGGTGGCCACTCTCCAAGTGTATTATATATGTAAGTAATCGATAAGGGCCTAAATACCATAAAGGCACCAGATCCCACCTCATCTTGGAAGCTTAGCAGGGTCAGCCCTGATTAATACTTGGATGGGAAACTGCCAATGAATCCCAGATGTTGTAGGTTATATTTCCAAGGAAGGAACTGGCAAAACCACCCCTGATTACTCCTTGACTAAGAAAACCCTATTAAATTCAAAGGGTCACCATGAATCAGCAGGCTGCCTTCAAGTAGTACACTGTTGTTGCTGCTGCGTCCTTCAAGTCTTTTTTGACCTGTGGTGGCCTAAACTCTATCATGGTATTTTCTGCAGCTGAGTGTGTGTGATTTGCCTAAAGTCTCTCAAAGGTTTTCCATGGCCAAATGGGGAATTGAAACATGATTTCTAGATTTCCTAGTCTTATGATCAAATCACAACACCATGCTGGCACACACACACACACACAATTTTAACATTTATTTATCTATCTTGTCTTTCTCTCCTGTGGCTCAGTGTGTATCTGTTGCTTATTGCCTTGGGGATTTGGCCAAAATTCAATAAGCAAATATATTAATAAAAGATAATAAATTATTTCTCTGAACGTCTTCAAAAAGAGGTTGGACAGCTGCCTGTTAGGGATGCTCTAGCTGGAGATCCTGCACTGAGCAGAGGGTTGGACTGGATGGCCTCTGAGGCCCCTTCCAACTCTATGATTCTATGATTCTAAATAAATAGGTTACACATCCAGCTGATATGGCATCCAGGTGTCTGTATGATGTTCTCCTCTGATTAAATATATGAATGGTATCTCACATGCACAACCCCTCCTGTTTTATTGGAGACCATCCAGTTGCCCACATTTTGTCCCCACAATATGACTTTGATT
Source organism: Sceloporus undulatus (assembly GCF_019175285.1). Classification (NCBI taxonomy): domain Eukaryota; kingdom Metazoa; phylum Chordata; class Lepidosauria; order Squamata; family Phrynosomatidae; genus Sceloporus; species Sceloporus undulatus. The sequence goes on from NC_056524.1 coordinate 206,054,642, forward strand.
TAATTTTTCAGTTTTTCTCCCTCTTAAAATTAGTTGGCAAGGGCTAATAAATGTTCACAACATGCACTTGCAGGTCTGGTTGGTATTCTCTGTTGACATGGAAAATAGAATATTGGCCTCAGAACATTGGGAAACACTAAGCCATTTCTCCTCTACCATCTCATTCAATCATATTAATTCCCTGTGAAGAGTTTGACATTTTTGTGTGACCTTCCAGTGAGTACCAAAACACATGCACAATTCAGGACAAGAAGTCCTATATTGATAAAAGTGCAGAGAATTACTCTTCCCTTTAATGCATTTGGAAATCTTCCTTCCACTTGTCATTCTAATTTTTCATCTTTTTGTGATTAGAACTAGCCTTGAAGCACTGGGCTCAGGGTGATTTCATGACATCCAAATGGCTGGCAGACTCATAGTCTGACTTGGATGGGCACTTTTGGACTTGGTTTCTGATCTCTGCACTCCATGATTCCACAATACTTGTGCAGTAAACCCTTGCTATATCCATGTGATGCATATTGTTCTTACTTACTTTCAGATTTATTCTTGCTTCTTGTTACCTTTGCTATATTTTTACCACATAACAAGGAATAATAGATATATCATTACTTATCACATCACATTATTACAGCAGTATTATTCCACTTTAACTGCTATGGCTGCCTCCTGTGGAATCCTGAGGTTTATAATTTAGTGAGGCCAGGAGCCAGTGTAGTGTAGTGTAGTGGTTTGAGCATTGCACTAGGACTCTGGAGATCAGGTTATGAATCCCTGCTCACAATGAAACCCACTGGGTGACATTGAGCAAGTCACATTTTCTCAACCTCAGAGAATGGCAATGGCAAACCTTCTCTGAAGAAACTTTGGCAAGAATACACCATGATAGGTCTGCCATAGGGTTACCATACATCAGAAGCAACTTGGGGGCACACAACAACAAACAAGGGAGCTCTTTGGGTCTGTGTCTGCACTGTAGAAATAATCCAGGTTGACATCACTTTAACTATCATGGCTCAGTGTGATGGAATTCTGGAAACTGTAGTTTGGTGGAGCACCAGAGCTCTCTGATGGAAGGCTAAATATACCCCAAAACTATGTTTTCCAGAATTCCATTGAATTGAGCCATGGCAGTTAAAGTGGTATCAATCTGGATTATTTCAGTAGTGCGTATGCAGCCTGGGTGAGAATTCTAAATTCCCCTCTCTAAACTAAAAATAGCATGTCACACGCTCTCAGAGGAAGGCAATGGCAAACCTGCTCTGAACAAATTGTACCAAGAAAACCTCAGGATAGGGGTACCTTAGGCTTGGCAATAAGTCAGAAATGAAGGCACAGAACAATAACAACAAACTGCAAATTACCAGATTTCACAGGAGGCAGCTGCTGCAGTTAAAATGGAATAATAGTGCCACAAAGGTATAGTTTGATATTGTCCATAGTTTCAATATTTTGCTTCAACCCACATGACTGATTTCTTTTCTTAGTTTCTCTCTCTCTCTCTCTCTCTCTCACTCACTTTCCAGTTGCCACCATTTCTTCTTTTCTTTCTGTGCCGAAAAACCACTGAAAAATCACTGAGCTTGGTACATCCCATTTCTAGCTAGGGTTGGCAGCCTGAATAATGGAAAGGACTGTATTTTGAACAGATTCTGAAACAGAAAGATGTACCATTCCTATGTTTTTGGCTGCCAATCCCTCTGCTCTTCCATCTCCAGTAAATAGCCATTTTGAATGGATGCAGCACCTTAAAGGTGGGTTGAGGGTTTAGGAAGAAGTTGTGTAGTTGTGTCTGTCAGAACTTTATTCTATGTCTTCCTCCTCCAAGACGTTTCCTTATTAAAAATATAAGAACTCTGTCCAATTATCATCTAAGAAATCTTATGTCTAGCCTTAGCCACTTCTTTTTCCTATTCTTTCTTTCCTTATTCCATTCTGGAATAAGCTTTCAGTAATGAGATAAAGTAACATGGAAATGATGGAATGCATCTTCAAAGTTGGACAACCCCCTTGCTTAACTTTGTTTAACTTCAAAGGGTAGTGAAGAAAGTACAGAAAAGCATGTTAAAAGCAGAAAAAGTAAGGAGATGAGCTCCACGTGCTCTGAGATGGCTGACTGTTTAAAAAGCCCTTTATAAACAAATAAAGAGCTGAACATCTCAGAGCATGTGAATGAAGCTTCTACCCTTACTATATTCTAACATTTTCTAACATTCAAAGGGCACAGATGATTTTTAGGAGGTTGAACACTTAACACTTAGAGAATCTTCCATTTTACCTCACCACTTTCATTGTTCAAAAGATTTTTAAAGCACTGGTGCTGTGCCATTCCCGGGTCAAAAACAACAGAAATAATGACATGGTCTCTCTCCCCCTCCCCCCCCCAAATAACTGCTTTTTTTTCTCTTGGGTCATTAGGCTAGAAATGGGAATTTTAGGATCTGTGACTAGTAATGAACTTTCTTTTCCAAGAGTTTACTCATTGGGAGCATTTCTTCCTTGGCCCTTCTAAGGAGTAAATTAAACTTTGGACCATGAAGAGAGTTCAAAAGTGAATTGAAGTTGTACAAAGTGCCAGTTACTTCACTTGTAAACCAATAGCTAATCTTCAGTTGAAACAAACAAGTGAAAAAATGAACAAGGACAGACTGGGTGAGCCAAAATCTGTATGCACAATATCTCATGTAAATCACCTCTCTCCTAGTGACTGTATTTTGCTGTAAAGCAACCCAATTATACAGTCGAAGATTACTTTTGCACAACACTGATTTTAAGCTCTCTCTCTCTTTTTTTTTAAAAAAAACCTCTTTCTAATTATTTGTTTTCTACTGTAAGCAATCAAGTTCTTTACAGCCTTTCTTGATACATGATTTCTTATTTATGCTCAGTATTTTGGGTTTCTGGGGTAAGAGAAGAAGATGTGCCATATTTCATCTCCAGATATAGAAAACAACAGGAGAAGTGACATATTTGGTGTGAAAGCCCAGCACATTCCCTCCCCCATTCAATCCCACAGTCCTCATGTGCAAGCCATAAATTGCAAGAGTTTGTGCATTACTCAGGGATGTGAGTCTGATGTCAAAAGTGTTTTAATAGCTCTTGATTTACTTTCTTAAGTGCTTATTAGGATGATCGATGACAACATTTTGAGGCCAGTTCCAAGCCTGGGAGACACTTACTTTAGTCATTAGCCTTCCAATGTGTTTTCCCCCTAATAATTTGTGTGCATGGGATGGAGAGTATCTGAATGAATCATACCCTTCCATATATATATATATATATATATATATATATATATATATATATATATATATTGTGTGTTAAATGGTCCAGCTTTCCTTTTGCACAATCACCTGAAAAACTATTGTAACTGCAGAAAGTATAAGAAAAGAAAACTTGATCCAATATAGCAGAAGGTTACACAAAAATACTCTTTGGCACTCTGCAGCACACATGCACCACTAAATAATACCAATGTTTAAATCCCTTAAAATATTTATGGAAAAAAAACAAATGTGTAATAAAAGTGATAGTCACAGACCAATTCCATGCATTCATTTGTTTAGATGTAACTTGGGTTGAGTTAAATGGGATTTAATCAAGGTAAGTGGAAGTTGAATTGCAGCCTTAATGAATAAAGCACTAGATGTGCATCAAAATGCTTAATAATTAGTACTTTGAGGATTAATACTTTATATTTTACTCAATACTGTGTACTTTTGGATACATTTACCCCAGGATGCATTATGCAGCTTCTTTATATAACTTAAAGTAAATTACATTCTTATATGCACTGCATACATGGTAATTATTTTACACAAACCATGTCAGGAAAATGTTCCATTCTTACACTGGAGGTTGGACCATTCATGGAAGTTAATAATTTCTTAACAGTTAGTGTATCTGGGAATTTTTTTTTAATGCTCCCCAAATGGACCAGTGTGTGGTATCTGTTCAGCAGTGACCACTGAGAGCCCATCCATTCTAGCCAAATAGGGTGCTCCTGGCTGGCTCATTTTCCCACCATTTTCCACAGCTCACTAATAATGCGTGGTCTCCTGGGAAAGAAAAGAGGGCATTCCCCTTCTACTTGACTCTTCCACAGTCTGGCTGTGGTGAAATCTTCCTCAATACACTGCTTTAACATGACAAATCAGACTCTCCCATGCAGAAAAAGCACTTTTGCAAATATTCACCCCCTCCTTAGTGACTACTGAAGTCCTTTCTTATATTCAATTCATCTAGGGCTCTGTACCTATACCATGATGTGTTTATTTAACTGTCATATGCACTGGTTTTCCTCTGCTGCATGCAGTGTCATGTGTGCAAAGAAATGCAAGCAGAGAGCTTTCCTATTCAATGAAAATGGTTGCAAATGCTTTAAAATGATCCAGTGTGTGCTTCACCTAAATCTGCATTATGTCAGTGCATTAAGTCTTGTTAGTCTGGTGAGGAGATGGGAAGGAGCCTTATTGGTTACTGCTCCTAGACTGTGGAATTTTCTCCAAAGGGAGGCTCAGTTGGCTAACTCTCTACTCTCCTGTTCCTGGTAGGCAAAAACTTTCCTTTTTAAATAGGCCTTCAGCCTTTATCTAATTGGGGTAGGAGGATGTGCTATAGGTGAACTGTTTATATATATATTAAGTATTTCATACGTTGTTAATAGTTTTAAATTAATGTCTTAGATTCATGTTTTAATTGAATTATTTAATGAATTTTAAACTTTAGTATTTCATAATGCTTTAGCTATTTTGTTTTAAACTCTGTTGTAAACTGCCTTGAATTCTATTTTGGGAGAAAGGTGAGATCAAACAAATACATAAATAAGTAACATAATTCAGTTTTGGGAACAACGTGCTATCTAAACCAAAGGAAGAAAGCAAATAATCCTGTCATAAGTGTCATTTCTCTCAAAGTTACTTTGTTGTTGTTTGCCATTAAGTCAGCTTTGACTTATGGAGACCTTATGGATGGGACATCTCCAAGAGCGCCAGTCATCACCAGTTCTGCTCATGTCCTGCAAACTCAAAACCATGATTTTCTTGTTTGAATCTACCCACCTTCAGTGTGGTGTTCCTCTTTTCTTACTGCCTTTCACTTTCCCCAGTATTGCTGTGTTCTCCAGTGAATTATCATTACTGGTAATCTTTTCAGTATATTCAGTTTCATTCAACAAGCTCTGTATTGATAGTTTTTGGGGAGGAATTAAAAAGTTATTGAAATTTCTCATGTATCATTCCCCTAAGTCCTGTTGGATCAATTTCTCTCTGTGTGTGTGTCTTCAATTCGCTTGATAACTTGTGGCAGCCCCAGTAATTTCATAGGGTTTTCTTAGGCAATGAATACTAAGAGATGGTTTTGCCAGTTTCTTCCACTAAAATATAGCCTGAAACACCTGATATTCATTGGCTGTTTCCCATTCAGTTACTAACCAGAGCTGATACTACTTAGCTTCCAAGATCAGACAGAATTTGGTGCTTTTAGGGCAATAGTTCCCAAACTTTGATTCTCCAGATGTTTTAGGCTTCAGGTCCCAGAATATGTGACTGTAGAACAAGCTGACTGGTGCTTCTGGGAGTTGAAGTCCAAAACAGCTGGCAGACCAAAGTCTGAGAATTATGGCTTTAAGGTATTTATGTTGTCCTTGAATCAATTTGGCTTTGGAAAAACAGTCTGAAAAATGAAAGATTGGTGTTTGGAAGAACATTTTTTAAAATGTATTTATTGCTGCAGTATCTTTGTTGAGAACCTAAGAGGTGTATGAAACCCATGTGGTGTGTGAGTTTGTGTATCTGTGCATGCACAGAAAAAAAAAACACACAGGAGACATGTGCTGGGTGCACATGTCTCCTGAGATAACATTGCACAATTGGCAGCTGCTAGTCTGGGATGTGTTTCCTCACCAGACGTATCATCCAGGCTGTGTTGACTCAGATAACAGCTTCTCTTGGAAAAATAAAATAAACTCTGTTTAGAAGCAAATAAATCTTTATGTTTCTCTGGATTTTATAGCCTCATAGCTTGAAATCATTCGAATCCAACTTTTTTGAAAGACTGTACTGCCCTGAATAACATTGATTTTGCTAATAAAGAGGTCCTTCCTTTTAGAACCAATGTCATTTTAATGAGTATCCAGATCTTTTATTTTACTGGAGGGCATAAATGCACCTGCTGAGGCTTGGACCTAAGATAATGCATGCGTAGCCTTTGGAATTGCCAATGTGACTGCTTTAGGCAATAAACAACTGGTGCAAAGGCTTATGCAGCAAAAAATAATAATAATAATAATAATAATAATAATAACAACGCATGAGTGGAAACGGAAATGAGGTCAAGCAGCATGTGCCACAGGCTACATTAATATTGTTTAGAAACAGTGTTTTGTCTTTGGTTGTTTTCTTCATTCATACAATAAATGAACCCCCTCTGTAGCTAGTAGAACATAACAAGCATTAACTTATTTACAGTACAGTACAGTATTCCAATTAAATGTTGCTGTTCATTGTGGCCAGAGTTACAAATGCTCTAACAGGAGACTGTACCCTCCAAAATACTCTTTCAGTCCCCAGGCTAGTTAGTAGTCCAGGTTCCTAGCTTTCATATAGCTACATTAAAATAACGTTTAAAAAAAGAGCAAGCTTCTGGTCCTTGTAGAACCTGAGATATCAGACATAATGTTTATCCATAATTCTGCCCAATCCTCTTTTAATAAGTCAGCTATCACTTATCTGTGTGCTCAGTCAATGAGTGAAATCACAACTATGTCTGATGCAATAGTGTGCCTAGGGTGGTGTGGGGAGTGCAGACTGCACTGGGTGACACCATCGAAGGGGGGGGGTGACACTAGGTGACTTCTCCCCACTTCCCTGCCTCATGCTCTCCCAGTCCCTGCCCTGCGAGGCTTGATTTCCAAGCCTGGGGGCAGGAAGACAACGGACCCAGCTCCCCAAATCCCTTTCCTCTGAGAGTTGACTTCTTTGACTGATCGCGGATGGCAATTAGATGGCGATTTCACATGCGATAATGCATTCCTCTCATCCCGACTGCAGCTCGGGATTCTTGATCTGGTTTTAAAGTTCATCTGATAAACTCCTGAACTTGGAGACAGTTGGCAGGCCACATCAAATCTTCATAGTATTTATCTGGCCTTGATGTTTTTTATTCTTAAAGTTCCCTCATCAACCTTGATTTCAGTCCCCAACATCTCTTGGTTCCCTTTCTCAGTACAGAATTGTAGCAGTATGATTCCATTTTAACTGCCATGGCTGCATTCAATTGAATTCTGTGGTTCTAGTTTGGTGAGGTACTATTGCTCTCTGACCGAGAATTGTAAATCTCCCTCCCTCATCTAGAATCCCATAGCAGTTTAAGTGGGAAAAATAGCACTAAAATTGTGTAGTGTGGAATGTTTCCAGGTTTGAAACTGCTTTCAGTATAAACAGTATGAGACAAATTGCTTGGTTTGTTAAAAGACATCTACCTATGACACATCAACAGATATTGATGTATGGGTCAGGCCCAGTCTATTTGGCAACCATACTCACCTTTATTACCTGAGTTCATTAGGAGAGGCCATTCCACCAACATCACAAGCATGAGAGAGAGGACCTTCTCGGTGGCTGCCCTGGACTCTGGAACTCCCTGCCCAGGGAGGTAAAAATATTCCCCCACTCTCCTTTTTGTCCTGGTGATAGGCCCTTAGTATTTACAGATTATCCATGGGTTCAAGCATCTATGGCTTGCAAATATTGAAAAATACATGAATTCCAAAAATCAAACCTTGATTTTGTCATTTTATATTAGGAACACCATATTACTTTTCATGGGGGTGTCCAGGAACCAAACCCCAGCAGATACCTAGGGCCCACTGTAAATATAACAACAACAACAACCATATCTCTTGGTGCCAGTATGTGGCAATAGAACAGGGCTATCCATGTGATTTTCAATAGTACTGCCCTTTTCAGGTACAGTGGGGCCTTGTTATCCACTGGGGTTTGATTCCAGGACCTTCTGTGGATACTAAAATCCATGGGTGCTCAAGACCTATGGTGTAGTAAAATGGTGTCCCTTGTTTAAAATGGTAAATTCAAGGTTTGCTCTTTGGATTTTTTAAAAAACATTTTCAAGCTATGGTTGGTTGAATCCATGGAGGCAGAATTTGTGGATAATGGGGGCAGATAATATTACAAATCACAGAAAGAGGGAAAGCATACTAGCTCCACCACCGTTTTAGCATTTAAAATGGAGGAAGCAACCTATCCCCCATGTTGTTGTCTATAATAAACAGAAGGTGACGTCTGCAATGGACCCTTCACTATCCATGGAAATACTCCATGTGGGTGGGAACCTTGAAAAAGACAAGTTTCCAGTCATAATGAGAGCCTCTACATATGATGGAGGCTCTCTGGTTTAGATTCATAATGCTCCACACATAGAGGTGAATAGAAGTAATGGCAGAATGACAGTCTAATTCTCTTAAAATGCTTTGGATACTCTTGAACAAAGGAGTAAATGGATGTGGTTAATGGATATACTACTCTGTTTAAATTATTCATATATTTCCCAAGGTTTCATCTTTCACAAGGCAACGTGAAGCCATGCCATTAAAAAAAAATCACCCCAAACTATCAAAAACTTGTTTTGCTGATGCTTAGATAAAAGTAACATAATTGTTATTTCTTTAATTCAGATGCATGGGACCTGTGTACCCATTTGTGTTCACACCTGGAAAACCCTTGGAGAAAGTGCTGGTGAACATTGTTAATTTTTACTTAAATCTGAGGTACCTTTGTCTGTGTAGTTTGCAGTACCCTTCCTGTGTAGTTTACACTACCCTTAGCTATGTGAATAAACAGCAGGGGAAGGATATTTGGACACTTCCTTAAAGCAGATAATTGAGTCCCTTCTGGCTTTCCAGTTGTATGAACACGGTCCAGATTTACAATAAGTCTAAACAGATTGGGGTTGGATTTGCTTTTGGACAGTTGGTCCATTGTTTTTGTTAATCTAGCCTGGAAATCTTTCACAAGCAATCTTTCTTATAGCCTGTCCTTGGGCCAAAAGCATTGGAATCTCTTTTGTGTAAGATGCTGGCAGTTGTATTTTATGTACAAATACAAACTATCCAGACCTGTTGAACCACAGCAATATGGTAATAAACACCTGGCTCAGTTGGTATTTGAACAGAGCTTTTGGAATTTCAGCATCAGATTTAACATGTCCCATGAGTAGAGGCATTGTTGTTGATGTAGTTGTTGTTATTGTTGTTGCTGCTACTGTAATCCTTAGATATCTCTTGTATACTTTTTATAAGGACACTGGTAAATATCATTGACAAGATGCACTTAAAAACATTGTGCATTATTATTATTATTATTATTATTATTATTATTATTATTAAGCTTTATTTATATAGTGCTGTAAATTTACACAGCGCTGTACATAGAATCTTTTTAATAAGACAGTTCTCTGCTCTCAGGCTTACAATCTAAAATTGCTTGAAACAAGTCAGTATATGTTTTGCATTTTTTTAAAAGATTTTAAATACTGATATATTAACCCAAGAGTAGACCAGTTGTAGCACCAAAGCAGTATATGGTCTGCAACCTGATTTTGATAGGATGTCAGGGAGGTAGACAATGCAAGGTAGAGGGTATGGCAGAAAGTGAAGACAGACAAGAACCATTATTTAAAAAATATTTTAAAAATGAATAAAGAAATTAAAAGATGGGAGAGGGGGCTTTTCAATTTAAGGAAACTCCAACTTCTCAATACTCTTGAAACACTCCCCCCGCCCTGTTTTTCCCAAGTCTTCAAATAGATCTAGATAACTCTAACTCCAACTCAAATCATATTTTTCTTGCCCCCAAACCATGCTAGTTGGGGATGGAGGCTATGGAGCAGCTGAATATCACTGCTGGCTGTGTTCTGTTTACTTGTTAATAGCAATGCAGGCATCTTCAGGGACGTCTGCTGCACAAAGAGCTGGTGAGCACTTCCTCCCACCATGTTTTTAAAAATATACATGCCCAATTATATCATTATATGTTGCCTACAAGATTCCAGTCTCTGTGTAAAATACTGGAGTAATAGATTTTCAGAAAAGATTTTGCATTGATTGTAAAAAGTAATAGTATGTGCAAATGAAAGAAGATAAAAATGGAACAGATTTGTCAGATGTTGGATATCTTTTATTAATTTTTGTAAGGCACTTTCTTCCAAATGTGCATTCTTTTTATCATGGTATAGCTGCTTATTTGATCTTCTTGTAACTTTTGAACAGCTTCCATTTTTTTAAACTTGTGCATAATTTATGCAGAATGAAAGCACAAACAAAGTCACATGGACTTGCCAGATCTTTAATATATAGCATGTTATCAATTTGCTTAATGTCCTGCCAGACCATAGGATTAGTACAGCAACTAAGAATACTGGCACTCATTCTACTATAACAGTATATGCTTAGTTCTTTGGCATTGGTTCTAATGATTGAAATTGTTGTCACTGTTATTTTTGGTATTGGTTTTGCTAGTAAGTGTGTGTGTGTGTGTGTGTGTGAGTGTTAGAGAGAGACAGAGAGGTTTCTTACCCAGAATCATAAGGGCATGTATAAGAAAAAAATAATATACTTTGTTAAGTTACACCTGAAAGATTCAGCTAGACAATATTCTGTCTTCTGGTAGAGGTTAAGATACTCTTAGGAAGATTGGATACAGGATGTGACAGAGATATTCTTTATCTTTTCTCTTTCTTCAGCATCCGGTTGTCAGAAATGTACTGTCTTTGAATAAGAGAGTTCCAGTTTTAGCTTCCATGGCTACTAGCCAATGATAGATGTAACCTCCATTAATTTGTCTAATACTTTTAAAACGCATCTAAGCTAATGACCAATAAGACATTTGGTGGCAATCAATTTTATAATGCTCAATTGTGCTTGTCTTGAAACTATTCCAGTCAGTTTCAACAGTGCCCAATCTCTAATATTTGGAGAGAGAATAATTTATTGCTGTCCACTCTTTCATGCAGGACTCTTGAAAAACTTGGCATACTTCTCATTTTCCACCAACCTAAATAACCCCAGCATCACAAAAATAGGATCATATAGGGGATGCTCTGCTTGCCATGATTGTTTATATTGTGCTTCAGTAAACCATTCTACATGTCTTCATCTTGGCTCCCTATGATTTATGGGGCAACTGAGGTATCCCCGATTTCATAGTTGGCACTAAAAACATTTTCATAGTTTGGGAGAGAATTGATGTGGAAGAGATTGACACAAATGGTCTGACAAGACTCTCCATATCCGTATAAGCCTACTGGTGTCATACTCTGTTCATATCTATCATTTTTGTTAAAAATGAGACTGTATCAAATTCTATTGTGCATGTTGTCACTATATTTACTTCCTAACTGCCATTCCAAAGCCATCATCTGTGCTGCATAGCTGAATCTCTTTATCAGCATTTACATCCAGACGGTTTAGATAAAAAACCTTGGATGCCTGGGGGCCCTGACTTCAGAATGACCTATATATTATTTAATTCTGTGCACATCAAACTGCAGAAGGTCCTTGTTTGCTCATTAATTAGCATTAAGGTCATAAGGAGAGTTAGCTGTTACTTTGCCTCTCTTATTGTTGAATGTATTAATTCAGTTGTGAGATGATATTTCAGTCCCAATTTAGTGAGCGTGCTAAGCTCAGGAGAGCTATATGAAAGGCATGACATATCAAAGAATGGAAAGGTGGGAGAGGTCAGAACCAGAACAGATCTTATGGTAGAAAACTGAAGCAGTTCAGATGATAATTTTGTAGGTGCAATGGGAATCACCTCTCCCCAGTTGCTACCACTGCTCAAGGTCTGATCTCTCACTGGGGTTGAATAATTGGTCAGACAAAAGAGACGAGAGCAGTAATCTGCCTACCAAAAACATTCACAGTCAGGGATGTGAGAATATATTTGCACTTCTTGGAAAGGAAATTAATAAAAGAAAAATGTGGCATTGCTGCAGGGCAAGGGAATTACCTTTCTTATGTTTTCTTGCCTAAGAAATCCATTTAAGTACTCAAGCAATCCTTAAGTGGGATAGTCTTTGGGATAAAATTAAAAGTAAAGCAAACATTTTTTTTAAAAAAATTGTCAAATGTTACTAAGCAGTCTTATGGCACTAGATTGATGGACAGATAATTGGGTAAGTACAGGAGTATGCTATAGGAGCAGCACTAATGGAAGCATAATCAAAAGGGAAGAAGTCTCTGCATTTTTCTTGCAACCAAAGTATTGCAGGAAACCCTTTCTCTTACCTTATTTTATCTATCTCTATTTGATTTATATATCACCTTTTCCCTCAATACGGGATCCAGAATGTAGAATATAGGTTATAATAAAATCTATTGTTCAATCCATTTCTGTCTGATTTCAGCCTGGATATGGAGTGGAGACAGCTTTGGTCAACTTGGTGAATTACTTATGCCATGAACTGGACAAGAACAGTGGCATCGCTGGAGTTGGTATCACCTGGTGTGGGCAGGGGTGAGCTGCCTTACCTTCCTCCCCAGCCATTGAGCATCTTCTGGATCCTGAAGGCATGTACCCTGGCAAGCCTTCAGAGTCCAGTGCAGCTGCTCAGAGGCATGCCTCTCCTGGAAAGGCCTTTAGAGGCTCTGAGCAGCTTCACCATAACTCCCAACAGCTGCTGCGGTGTGGCTGTTGGGTAAATGGGTCCTTTTCTCATTTGCCGAGTAGCTGTGCCAGTCCCGCCAGGTGTCCCTTCCTACCAGGTGACACCCCCCTCTTGGGTGTAAGCCAGTGTGATATGCACTGCCCACACACCCCTAGTGATGCCTATGGACAGAAGGAGTGTGTCCCTGTTTGTACTGAACCACTCAGTGACTTTTGATACCATTGACCATGGTAACTTCTGTGTCACATCACCGTGATGTGGCTTGGAGTTATTGTTCTAGAATGGCTCCATCCTTTCCTGGAGGGATGCTCACATTATGCTGGCAGATCCCTGTCCAGCTCTTTGGTTAGTGGTCTGTGGAATCCTTTGGGTTTCTGTATGGTCCCCTATGCTTTTTACAGTGGTCTCTTCCCATCCACAGGGATTCAGCTCTGGGGGCCCTATGGATGGCAAAAGATGTGATTGGTTGCACCCCATATTATTCAATAGCAGTGATATGCACATGACTGTGTCTATGTATCAGCATGCATGCACCGCCACTGAGTAATTTGGGTTATGGCAATCTGCAGGTAGTCACATTCTCAGATCTCTAGCTCAATGATTTGAACGATTCACATGAAAACACTGGGAGAAGTTTTCTAGAGTTTTAGGGTCAGTGTCACAAGTATGCTGATAATACCCACCTTTATTGATCCTTTTTACTTAATTCTAAGGAAGGTGCTTCTGTGCAAAGCTCTAGCAGCTCTAATAGACTGGATGAAGGTGAATAAATCACAGTTAAATCCAGACAAGATAAGGGTGTTCCTGATCAGTCAAAACCCAGGGATTCAGAGATTACACCCCCCCCCCCCAAAATGGAACTTTGCTGCCGCCCCCCCCCCCGATACTCTGCTTCTCCAGCAGCTTCAGAAGTCCACTGTGGAAGCCGCTGCCACCGCCACCCAAAATACTCCACTCCTCCAGTGGCTTCCGCAGCGGACTTCTGAAGCTGCTGGAGAAGCAGAGTATCCGGGGGCGGTGGCGGTGGCGGCAAGGAGGAATAAAGGGCCGGCTCTTTATCTTGGCTCGGCTGGCTCTGGAGCCGCTTGCCCGCCACCACCTTTTGGAGCAGCAATGGCGGCGAGAGAGCCCAGCCGCGGATCGTGCCTCAGGCCTCCAGAGAGGCCGCCCAGAGACTGAGAGGTGGCTACCCCAGAGACAGAGAGGGTCAAAATCCGGTGCATAAGGCAGATCTAAAAAGTCGCCTTATACGCCAGAAAATACGGTAGTTACAAGGAGCGCATTTGCATAGTTGAAGCTAGTGCACCAACTACATCTGCCCTTGGGAAAGTTGAATCTGGCCAGAGTAACACATGGCTTGAACATCACATTTGGATTACTGTAATGCACTCTAGGTCTGGCTGCTTTTGAAAAGTGCTTAGAAACTTCAGTTGGCCCAAATAGCTGCCGTCAGATTGTTAATTGGGGCCACCTTCAGGGAGCACACAATACACTTATTGTAATAGTTCCACTGACTGCCAGTGTTTTTCCAGGGACATTTCAAAGTTCTGGTATACTTTGTACAGCATGGTTTCTGGCTGTTTGAAGGATTGTATATCCCTTTATGAGCCCATGAGACCTCTAAAATCTTCTGGAGTGAGTCTTCTCTCTGGCCTACCACCTTCTCAGGCTCATTGGTGGGAACAACAGAGAGTCTTCTCAGTGGTTGCTCACCAACTTTGAAATTCCCTCCATAGGGAGGCCAGAATGACTCTACTCTTGCTTTCCTTCTGTCTCCAAGTCAACACATTTAATACTGTTAGGCTTTTAGAAAGTAATGGGGTTGGCTTTTAATACTGCATGCTGCTATTTGTAAGATTTGAATATACTGTTTTAATGATTTTTCACATTTTCCAAGTACTAACCAAGACTGTCTCTCCTTAGCTTCCAAGATCAGATGAAATCTGATGCCTTTAGGATACCTATTACCTTTAGTACCTGTTTAGCTGCTTTGAGTCCCTCTGTTGGGAGAAAGGTGTGAATAATAATAATAATAATAATAATAATAATAATAATAATAATACCTAACTTAAAAATGACTGACGTCATTAGAAATGTGGCAGAGGCTGTAGGAGGCAACATTCCTGGAGATTTCCGCTTTTAGTAGTTGTTGAGTATGACAGTTTTATGTCTAGAAAAAGTCAAACAATGGCAACGTTCTTAAAATACCACTGTCACAAATATAAAGAATTTGAGTTAGAAAAAAAGAAGCAAGAAAAGCACCAAACTATGGGGATGGCAGTACATCATATTTTGATTATATTCAACATGGGCTAATTCCAACATAGTGTTATGATGACTTTTATGATATTTCAGAAAAAGATCCAAAACATACTAAAGGCAGGGAAATTCACAGCATATTTATATACAAAGAAGGTAAAACTCTATGCAAGCTTATCAGATATTCCTCAAAGCTAGACCAATAAGCTATTACCAGCAGTGACCACTGTTGTGATGTTGTTTGCTCTGTTCTGCTCCAGTAAAACTTTGAATTTTGTATAAACATTTTACTTCTTGATCTATATTTTGCACATTTCTTTTCTTTTTGGCACGACAATTTATAGATTGTTCACTGTGTGTGCACACCTGGTAGACATATGCATATTTCATGCATCTGAGTGCACAATAAAAAATTGTGATACCACACACAAAAAACAACAACTGTGTTTATGCCATAAAATTTTGCATTTTGAAGGTTCCAAAGGACTCTGTTGTTTTAAGAGGTGAAGCACACACTAGTGTCAGTAAGGGAAATTAGGATCTGAGTGTTTAAAGACGGGTGGATAATTCTATACTTGCTTTGGCAAGAGCATCTGGCACACTAGGAATTATAAGGTTCCCCTGAGTGTCAATTAATAACTGCATTTCCATTGAAAGAACAAGCAGGTGATACAGAAGTAGTTTGCACAGATTGTCAGTATCCCAAAATGAAATTAGACCCATAATTTATGAATGCATTTGTCACACATTTATAATCATTATAATACAAGTGCCTAAAAATGTTTTCTGGAACTCTGTGCTCAGTCTGTCTCTCATAGACACTTACTCATTTTCTCCCCCCCCCCCCCCCCACACACACAGAGCAACTCTTACCTTTTTCAAATCATTAAAATCTGATATGACTATAGTCCAATGTGGAGATATTTGAGGTCTCCAAGGGTTTAGTAACATGAATCTGTCAGTGTGAATTGCCTGTATAGTCTTGATGAAGGATTGAACATCATGAAAGAGTGAAGGCAGACTGGCATTCTAAATTTTGTAGGAATCATTTAGATGCACATTATCTGAGAAGAAAGAACCAAGAAAGGAGAAAATATGTATTCAAAATATCCATTGCAATTAAAAATTACATGAAAAGAATCTAACTGGTACTATGTAATCCCTAACAATTTCAATTTGAGTAGTGGTGGATACCTGCAGTTTAGTTTGGACCTAGTTTAGTATCAACAAGTATTCCCCTCCAAGCATCACTGTTTGAATTGTTTGGGGAGAGGGAATTTCCTCTGAATGAAAACTTTGCGCTCAGAGGAAATCCCTGTCCCCGAACAATTCAGTGACGCTAGAGGGGAGCTGCCGATTCTCTGACGTTGAGGAAGCGCACCATGCTTTCACTTTCACACACACACACACACACACACACACAAACACAAACACACACCTTCAACATTTCAGCAACAATTTACCAACACTTACCTCATGGTAAGTGCTGGTATGTAAATCTTCAGCGTAATTTGTCCAAGACCCAAAAAATAAGGGGTGGGGGTGATTGAAAATGAAGTCGTCAATAAAATATACTGTCCAAGTGGGGTGCCAAAATTGTACCCAAACCACAACTTGGAGCTTCAGTTCACTCTGGGAGACAAACACCAGGGGAAAGTAGTCCCTAGACTAGGTTTTATAGCACCAAGCCCACTAAAACATATCCAGACACAAAAGGCAATGCTCAAGCACGGGGAGCCTTAATGAAAAAACACGAGGAGGGATGAAACAAACAGAGTAAAAAGTTCCTCAAACTGAAAAGAGGGTGTTGGTTGGGAATCAAGCCAAAGAACCCAAAAGCCAGGGTAACAAATGCCCAAGTCAGGCTCCACAACACCAAGCCACCAAGAACTATTCAAAACAAAAAGACTAGAAACCCAAAAGGCAGGCCATAACCAGAAAGAGACCAAGCCCAAACAAAATTGCCAAGCCTGGCAAAACAAACAGAAAATAATCCGAAGGATGCCCAAGAATGTAGAGAATCAGGCAAACCACACACGAAGGCGAGTGAGCTGGGACAAACAAACCATAAAACCCTAAAAACCCTAAAAAAGGGAAATGACAAAAACAGCAAAGGCAGCAATAGACAGCACAGTTTAAACAACCATGTAAACAAAAACTTAGCAAGGAAATTGATGTCAGAATCTGCTATTATGAAATGTCATACTCTGCCATGATGAGAAATATGAGGGGAAATACAAGTAATGATATGCTAAAATGGGGATAATGAGGATAGTGAAACAATGGGGATCATGGGGATAGAGAAACAGAGCTATGATTCACGAGAAGAAAGTGAGGGAAGGGAAGGCAAATGGAGGAGAGGACTGTAATTCAACTGAAATACAAAAACGGAGACAGATGGACAATGGTTGGAGTAGTTAAGATATATGGCTCTGTTAGATCCTGAGTGAAGAAGTGTTTGATGGTCAACAAAGCCCTGGGAAAGTGCTGAGTTCACTGATAAGAGGTATAGAAATGTAAATGCTATTGCTATTCTATAAACAGTTAACATTTGAAAGCAAAACAATCACCCTGAAAAATTCCACATCTAATATTAATTTTAGCAAGTTCATTTGTATTTACTGCTAACACAGTTTCCCATGATTTCCTTAGAGCTTAGAGGACTGATTCCTAAAATGTCATCATTACCATTATTTTCCAGTCTCTGAGACTCAAAGTGACTTACACAAATTTAAAGCAAATTTTAAAAAATCACATTGTTCAAAAATATAATTAACCTATCCAATAAAACTATCAATTGAATCACAGGCAGTTAAAATCACAATTAAAAAGAAAAACAACAACCTTGACTGCGAAAATTTTGAAGAAATTGAGATTCTTAATTCATAATGCAAAAGAACTTTATAAATTGTACAAATTGTTATGGTGATAAAATATAATTCTTTACCAATTGTCTTCTCAAAAGAAGCAACAAGTAATTTTATAAAAAATTCTCCTCACTGTAAGAGAGTTCCAAGGCCTATTTGCAATTCAGGACTTGTTCTGTGCAATATTTAAATGTTATTGTTTTGCACAGAAAACAGCATTTTCTGTGCAGGGAACAGCATTTAAGGGCATTTCTACACAAGGAGTACCTTCAGTCTATCCGTTTTTAGAGAACCAGAGAGAGGAGTTTTAAGACATAGAGTATGGAACCAAGAAGCCTTCAGCTGGCAATAGCTACATTTTTATAACAGAAGCATAAAGCTAGTTCTTCTATCTCCATTTATGATAAGGAGAAAATCCAGGAACCAGTAGACATTACACTTTATTCTTGTGCTGTTGCAACTGCTCCTCTTTTTTGATAGCTACTCATGCTTTTGTCATCAAGCTGCTCAATTGTAGCTCTTAAAATAAGCTGAAGGGGTTATGCATGAGGGAGCATGTCTCTCTGGGTATGAGCAACGAGCCCCTGCATTTCCATGTTCCTCTGCCTCTCATTGACAGCACTGTTTTATCTGACAGGAGTGTGTTTGCACTCAAGACAAGGGGAACACCATTTAATTTGTCTGGAATGGGACCCTCCTGTGAAATGTGATCTGACCTTTTCAAGACAAATTTACTGGATAGTTCCATGTGAAGCCCCAGCTTTAAACTAGACCTGTCACTGTGGCATTGTTAAATCCCCTTAAATGTATAGCAGTTGCACATATTATTAATGTAAACTGAAATCAGCCTAAATGGTAACCATAAATTCCAAAATGTAGGTGGAAGGGAAGGATGATATGAAGGTGAAGGTGCCTTTATACACAAATATTCATCTCAATGAATAAAAAACATTCATCCCATGCCAAGGGATAGCACAGTAGCCTGTCTTTCATGGATTTAATCAGTTGTTTATTATCTTTCCTTCACCAAGTAACCCCATTCAAGTTTTAGTGGGTTGCGACTAAGTATGGTTAAAAGGACGATTAGTCAGGCAAGCTTTCCATTTTCTTAAGAACTGAATAGAACCCTGGAGTCAGGATGACTGTTGGAAAATGCTGAAATAACTACCAAGAGTCAGTGTCCATTTCAGCTTCTATACGTGGCTATAAATACTTTAGCATAAATTATATGCTAGATTGTACAAGTTAAAACTATTTATGTACAAAATTGGCCTCTACCTCTTTAAAAGATTCAGAAACAGTCGCTTATCCTTATCTAGTTACCACTTTTTTTAAAAAAGGTGCATGGTTCTAATGCTAAATGCCCATGCCTTCACCCTTGAAAAAATGCATGTGTTTTGCATAACTATGACAATTTATAACTTGTTTATAAGGCCAAGATGTTTAACTGAACACTCTATCCAAGTATATTTCTTCTTTGCTTACATCTTTATACACACTACCAAGGAAAAGTCTTGTCTTAGAGCACTGAAAAATGTATTGGGAATTATGACTAAATGGTAAATGGATCATGTCACATACCATTTATTTCTGCCATGGAATCTATGCCCAATTTTACTTGTATTCAATTATGTTCTGACAGCCTAAGAATAAGACACCATTTGATCTGTTGCAGGCATTGAACTATTTTAGAAACATGGAACAGCTCATTTCAAAAACATCAGGCTATAACTCCACTGCACGCAAGCACCAGTGTATCAATTCATTAATACACTGCTTGAACATTTCACCTTGGCCATAACACACTGTTGTATTCTTGATACATAATCTGTGTTCTTGACCATTTTTCTCTAGCATGTTTTTTTCAGGTCTCAGAAATGATATTAATCTTCTGCTGTGAGCTTTCATTTCATTTCCTGTAAAAATACATCTTCCACTGCTGGAATTGACCTCAGGTTAGGTGTCAAGGGAACAAATTACCACTCCATATCCCAGGCGAAGCTATAAATAGACTACTATATAACCCAGTTGATCCCCCAGATATATTGTAATAAATATACTGCTAATGACACAAAGGGCTCAGATGCTTAGCTAGTGTATGTACTCAGTTCTATAGACAGAAGAAATCCAGGATACATGTTGATGCAATAATTTTAATATGATAAATGTTTCTTGTTGTTGTTGATTTGTAATATTCATATAGTCATGTTAGTCTGTAGAATCAGTATGTAGAAAGAACTTGTAGCACCTTTGAGACTAACTGTAAGAAATAAGTTGGCAGCATGAGCTGCAAAAGCTGTAATCCATAACAAAATACTTTGTAATTATGATATCCCTCTTATTACCCCTCAAGATTTTTGCAGAAGAGAATAGCAACTACCTTCATCTCAGCATAGCAGCAACATACAGAATTCACAGCAACTTTGGAGTTTATTCATAGTAAACTCTATTGTATTAAATAGGGCTTACTCTCAGGCAAATGGCATATCACCACAGTCTGATTTTATGTGCAATATAGTAATTTTCAGTATGAATCCATACATTTAGGAACATCTTGGATGGAATATATTTTTTATTGTATTAGTACAGAGGGTCAGCTATTCAGTTGAAAACAGAGGTGGGGCAAGGATTTAGATTTGAGATAACTGGGTGCTCTTTATTAGCAGTAAATGAAATTAAATCCATTTTTGAAATCAATTACCTTATATTCAACACTGGGTAATTCTCTCTCTCTCTGTGTGTGTGTGTGTGTGTGTGTGTGTGTGTGTGTGTGTGTGAAATATATATCATGAGCCTCTGTTCTTTATATGCCATGGATGAATAACATTAGGTAGAAGCTATGGAGCTCTTCCAGAGAGTTTCTTTGTTGGAGAAAACCCAGGTAAAAAAGAAACCCAGGTCCCCCTGAACAA
This sequence comes from Sceloporus undulatus, assembly GCF_019175285.1. Taxonomy (NCBI): domain Eukaryota; kingdom Metazoa; phylum Chordata; class Lepidosauria; order Squamata; family Phrynosomatidae; genus Sceloporus; species Sceloporus undulatus. The sequence continues at coordinate 206,075,364 of NC_056524.1, forward strand.
AATACAAAATGGAGGAAAAAATGAAGGATGAACAGGACATGCAATTCACTTAGCATTGCACTTGTTTAGCCACTTGGGAAGATGCACACCATATAGAGGAATTCATGCTAGTGTGTATCAATTATGTATTATATTCTATTTTCTAGAATATATGCCATTGCAGGGCCACTTTATTTTATTCTCTTTTATGTACATCACTGCACAAACTTACAGTGATTTATAAATAAAGTATAATATGTCCAGTAACAAATGTTTCCTTTCCATAGTAACCTCCAGAGGCTGAGTCTTTGCAGGAGGTGGGCCTGGGTAAGAGTCTCCATAGGTTGGATTTCACCCTTACAAAACCTGGCCATGTTACTTCTTTAAATTGCAATTAATAAAATCTTCCAGTTAGCATGGCTAATACTGGGAATTGCATTTTTAAAAAAACTCTATTAGGTTGTAGAAATTTGACAGTGTACTAAACAGCAAAGATGTACAACTGAGCATGAAAGTTAAAATTGCCCAGTTCATTGTATTCCCCATCACCATGTATGTAGGTAAAAGCTGGACAGTGAAGAAAGCAGATAAAAAGAAAGTCAACTCTTCTGAGCTGCGGTGCTGGAGAAGAGTGTTGTGTGATACTGTGGTCAGCCAAACAGACAAACAAATGGGTCCTTGAACAGACCAAGCCTTAACTCTCTCTGGAAGCCAAGATGATGAAATTGAGACTGTTACACTTTGGGCACATCATGAGAAGGCACAACGCAGTAGAATACTTCTCCCGACCTATAGGTCCTGGGAGAAGGCTTTGCTGGCCTCTCATTGAAGGGATCAGAGATTTAGATAAAAATGGTGCGCTTATGCAACTGTTAGCAGGAAGTGGGTGGGGCTTAGCCTGTTTGAGGCTCGCTCGTTCAATCTCCCTGTCACTTGCCTCAATCGCTGGAGCATTTGCTCCTGCTCAGCCTAGGATTCAGGTGGCTGCCAGGCTGAGCTTGGATCACAGGTTTGAGCGTGGCCTTTGTGGGTGCGCTCCCGCTGCTGGCCTCGGCCTCTCCTAGCCCAAGCAACTGCCAGGCAGTTTTTTGGAGTGCGCGCACTCCCGCTGCCAGGATTAGACGCTGCTCCCCATTGGTTTGCCAGGGCCTGAGCCATTCTGAGGGGGCTTTTGGCATCAGTTTGAGTGCGGCCTTTGTGGGAGCGCTTCCCACCAACAATCTCGGCCTCTCGGGTCCTGGGCAACTGCTGGGTGGAAGATTGAGCGGGCATGTTCCTGCTGATGGGCTCTCCCTCCTTGAGGCCTGTTTGGGTCCCGACCGGCAGTTGGTGTGCAGCCTTTGCGAGAGAACTCTCGCTGGAGTGTTAAGCAGGGCAGGCTGCCTTGGGAGGCCTGGGGACAGTGGTGCACTGTACAGGGCATTGCCACCACACATGGTATAACGTGCCTTTGTTTTGCTCACATTTCCAGCAGGTGTCCTTTATATTTTTTGAAATTTTGGCAATTCATTCTGGTGCTAAGTACAATCTAAAATATAGTTTATAAAAAAATCCTTTTCGTGTACAGCTATTTGTAAATGAGGTTTTGGGAAGATAATGATAGATAACGAAATGGGGGATGGGAAGAGGGGGAAAGAAGGTAAAAATATAACAATTAATAATTAAAAGAGAGAATTGATAAAAAGTTAAAAATAGGAGGAAATAAATTGGGGAAAGTTAGAAGGAAGAAGAAAAATAAGACAGATTACTGAATAACTTTAAATAACATAGTATTTAAAGGATTTAAATAGGGTGGAAAATATAAGACAAGAAGGTAGTATGTTATTTAATTAATTACAAAAGGGGAAAAATAAGGGCCGGTTACAAACCGGCATTTGGGACGTCCGGAGGACGTCCTATTTTAAAAAGGGGGCGTCTCTTCTAGACGCCCCTGGGCCTAATATGGACTCCGTCCGTACAAGATGGCACCGACCCTTCTACATGGCCGGTGCCATCTTTGCGTATCGGACCCTGAGCGTCCGTACGCGTCGCGTCCTTTGTGACGTAGCGAGTGCGCCCCTGGTGCCTTGCTACATCGCAAACGCGACTCTAAAAGAAGCTCCATTTTGGAACTTCTTTTTCAGTCCGCACGGGAGCCACGCCGTGTGGAGGCTCCGGCTCTCCCGCGGACTAACCGGCGGCGGCGGCAGAGCGCCGCAAAGCGGCGGTCTGTAACCCGCCAAGGATAGCTAAAATCATACAACAAATTGTGGACCATCTTATGGGTGAATTTAGGGGTAGATAGCAAAGAAGGGTGAGAAGAAAATGAAGGAGGGTGAAATAAGAAGGAAAGGTAAGATAGGGGAAAGAACGGGAAGAAAAAATAAGGAAAAGGAAAGGGTGTAGGCAGATAGAAGAAATTTTTAAAAGGATAATCAAAGGTAGGAAGAAGATGGAAGACAGGTAAAGATAAACCAAATAGAACACTAGAAGGAAATAGAGTTGTTAGGAAGCAATGAGAAGGACAATGTAAGTGAAGAGGGTAGAGAAAATGTGAGAAGGTATGAGGAAGTAGCAAAGTTATAGAAGAATAATACTAAAAGAAAGGAGAAAAGAGTAGGAGAGTAGAAAGAGTGATAAATAAGGAGCAAGGAAGAAAAGATCAAGAAGAAAAAAAGGACTTAAAGCATGTGTAAATGAATGGGAGAAAAACAAATAAGAAAGAAAATCAAGGGACTGGAGAAAAGGGTTGTATATGTTAAAAAAAGCAGTAGGGAATAGTAAGGAAGAAAGAATTAAAGAAGGAAAAACAGAAATTCCTTTTACTTTTCTTAAGAGAGTAAGAGATAGGATAAGAGTAACATAACTGAATTAAGACCAACAAGCTGGCAATTAGTAATAATAGATATTCAGGTAAAAATACGACAAGAAAGGAAGAAAGAAGATGCATGCTACTGATTGACTGGTCCTTTTCTCTTTGGGGTTTTCTTTACCTGTGGTTGTTGGTTTTTTCCAGTTCTTTGGCCCTTTCTTTCCTCCTTTCTCTATACGGGTGGGTTAAAAAAATCATAATAAAAGAAGAAAGAAAAAGAAGAGAAGAGGAAATAATAACGAAAAGAAGAAAAATGGGATATACAAATAAGAAGGAAAAGAAGGCATGTCCGGCAGAAGACACTGTATATATAAGAAGAATTAAAATGAACTCTATAGAGAAAGGAAGATATGAGTTAAGATAAAATTTTGTACTAGAAGTATGTTGGCTATAATTCGTTAACTGGAACTATAAATGTAAAGAAAATGATTGTGATGTAAGATACTCAAATAAAGAGAAATGGGGGGAAAGTGCTATCCAAGTTCTTAAACCCTTTTCTTAAGATAGGCTCAGCATCTTGGATATTTCTTCTAAAGCCTGGAATAAAAGCTGGGCTGTCCCACAGAAATGACAACCATCCTTCTAAGATTCACAAATGTTGTACTTGCCTGATCTAATCCCTTGGTGATTGAAACCTCAGTATATTCCCAGAACATTTGTGCGAAAAGAACAGAAGAAAACCCAGGTTGTTTCCAAGCATTTTTACTATGTAGTTTGTTTGATGAAAGACATTGGGCTGGAACAGAAAGGCAAGAAGGGGTGGCTTGAAGCTGCCCCATAGGTGGATTGGGCCTGTGACAAACACACACTGTGGCCCCAATCCACCTTGAACCTGGCCCGAAAAGGAGTGGGAAAGACCTGCTTCTTTTTGGGTTGGGAAAGATGTGCCTTTCCTGGCTCTGCCAGAAGCCAGCTTCAAGATTCTCTGGTGGTATGTAAATGCTGCGTCACCAAAGCGTCTTGAAGCCACCCACATCTGGGTGACCACTCGACTTTCAGGTGGCATCAAGGTGGCTTGGGAGCATGCAGTGTATAAATGTCATGCTCTCAAGCCACCTGGACAGCAGCTTTAAAGGACCGCCTGTTCCAGTCCATTGACTCACCTCATTTGCTTTTACATTGGATCTCATTAAAATTACTTTGGCCTTTCCTAGTTTTTGCTAGAAGTTCAAAGTGCCATAATGTTTAACATCTGCTCACATCTTTTCACATTGATGTTTCTGACACAACACTGTGATCTGCACGGATGACAGGGAAGATCAGACGATGTTAAATTCCTTTGATAGATGGAAATGGGTGAAGAGCCACCTGCCATTTGCTCCTAAATGCAAAAGTCATTAGCCACCCATGAAGCTTGCATGATAGTTTTCTTATGTGCATCAGTTGGAAATCTATTATTTGAAAGCTCCAAACTTACAGTAGTTCTTAATATGATATACAGCAAGGTTTGGTGAAAAAGGCAAAATAAGAAAATGAAGTCTTTAAAACACAAGTGCTTAGGGAATGGGTTGGATTGATGGGGTTGCTTTTCACATTGTTGGGGTAAGCCATATGTTGTAACAGATGATATCGAGCTGTACTTTTCCAGAAGCATGACATTTATGGGCTCTTAGATGTTTGTTTTGTTTTAAGCTAAGAAAGGAGTAAACAAGCATCAAGCAACAGCTCTGAAGTAACTCCTGTCATTTAGGAGTCCTGGGACTGTGGTATCATGAGAATTTAAGCTCTGATACTTTGGTCCCAGGAAATAGCCCTACAATGGGTTTAGCATAGAAAGAAGCTTTCCTATTAGCAAAAATACAATGCTTGAGCAGGATATTCTTCATCCTGATATGCTCCAAACTAGTGGAAAGCATGGGTTTCGCTGGTAGGCGGAAATGTCCTCTGGAAATTTGCTGCTCTCAGGATGGCTGTGACCCTATAATTACTTAGGTTAGAATGGCCATCCCACCCCCCTCCACGCTGGAGGCTGTGGAGCTGGGATGAGCTTTTTTTTGCCCTCCTACTGGTGGAGACCAGGGCTGTTAAAATAATCTCATGGCTTATTGCCATGGCATGAGGCTTTAGGGGGTGTGGTTAAGGGGGCAAGCACCTTGGACACCCTACTGGGTGTTAGGAAAATTTCTGGAAGCACCTCTATGGGCCTTGTGACCTGGGGGTGGATGAAAGGAATGGACCTTGGTTCTGGCTGGAAGGTATGCCCCGACTTTAATCTTCACAGATTGAGAAGGGGGACTTCTTGCTGGGCTTCCTTATGCGGGCTGTCCAATGGCAACCCAACTTATGGACTGTCATTGAGGGCCCAGGTGTTATCGTCCTTGATAAGCTGCAGAGGTAGTCTGCAGTAAGACACCGGTATGCAGCTTTCCCTGTCTCCCACATTTGTTTTGGTTATGATACTAGTTGCAGTTCCATTAAGAACTTAATAAATAGGTCAATAAATGGCCCTGTTTTTAACCCATACATCTTGTGTCTGGTCTCTTTATTCCAGGGGTAAGGTAGCAATATCCTTATCATGCTAATAGTTATTCAAGTTGGCATGTCCTTATAATGCTAACTTAAACTCAATTTTATCAGAATCATTATATTTCCTTTACAGAAAGCATGTTTTAGGGTTCTACCTCTCTCTGCAATCTTTATAAGATAAAGCCCCCTCCCTTCCTCACCAGAAATTTACTTTGCCTCTCCTATGCCCCCTCCATTTTTCCTGGTGTTGACATTGCAGTGAAGAGAGCCAGAATGATGGACTGAAGCCTGGCTATAAGAACATTTCTAGAAATCCTACAAACCAGGGATTGTCTTCACTGGCCAGACTACTCTGGGACACTTGGAAACCAGAACTTTCACACTGTCTATCCAAGGGTCCATCCACACTATAAAAATAATGCAGTTTGACACCACTTTACGTACTGTAGTGCCATTCTATGAAATCCTGGGATTTGTAGTTTTACATAGTCTTTAGCCTTTTCTGCCAAAGAGTTCTGGTGCCTCAAAAACCTACAAATCCCAAGTTACTCTGATAATATGTAGGATGGCAAATGGCAAAGTGCATTATTTCAACAGTGTAGATGCACCCAAGGAAGATTTCATAGTGGGGACATAATTACCCCCCTCCCCATAGCTACATCCCTTATCTTATCCCCCCCCCCCAATAGCTACATCCCTTACTTAGATATTTCTGAGGGGTGACAACTTTGCCTGAATATTTCATTACTGTATTCACAAATCAAAGATATGGTGATCTTCAGCAAAGGGGTTTTCCTTGTTTGGTATACCAAGCAGCACATACAAGAACTGCTCATACCTTGTTTAAATCCAATCCAAATTTTAAGAGCTTAATAGGATTTAGGGAACCATTACAATTGTAAGTATGTGAATGTTCATAGGGAAGGGGTACTGAAGAAGTATTGTTTGATACAACTATTGCCTTTCCATTTTTTAGCCTAAGGGCAGGGAACCGTTTATTATCCCCTCTGTTGTAAGCCGCCCGGATTCCCAGTGATTGGGCGGCATATAAATAAATCCTATTATTATTATTATTATTATTATTATTATTATTATTAAGTATATAAAGTTTCAACAGGCAGAAGATGTTCCCTGTGGAAGTTTAGGGGTTTTTTTCCCCTCCAAAAAGTTAAAGTTAAAGTATAGTCAACAAAAAAGAACACATGTTTCTTTGTTTTTTTGTGTGTGGGGGAGAGCACACTAGTGTCCCATGTGGGGCAGTCCATAACAGTGGCCCACCCCATGCTGGTAATTCATTCACAAATGCTTATCACTAATTTCAAGCTGAGAGTGTGCCTTATTTTTAGCCTATTTGCTAATGAGCATTCTAGATGAATTTATTTATACAGAATGAGTTTCACTAAAATCAGCAATGAGAACATCTTGAGCTAATAGTTTTAGTTTGGGTTACAGTATATCATTGCACCAGCATACCCAGGATCCTGGATCTTGCTGATGTAGACAATTCTTTCTTTGACCTTCTGGTCACTTTTATCTTCTCCCACATCTAACTGGTGCAAGGCTTTGTATTGTTGTAGTTCCACCGCCTTGCATGGTGTTCTGCTAATGCCTATCCTATTAGTTTTGCTGTACAACTATTTCCTTTTTCCTCTATTCAGAAAACAACTGGGACAAAACTGAATTTCAATAGAAGTTTAAGCTTACATAGAAACATTAGCTGAAGATAAGGAAACATTTGTCCACACAGGAAATAAATAATCTCTTTTTTATGCTTAATATTAACTGAATAACTTTAACAAACAGTACTGTGCATTGCAAGATGTTCTTCACTTCCCTCATTCTTACAGCCCACCATATGATGCTTGGTTTTATTAATTGATTCAGCATATAGCTTGATCTGTACATTTAACAGTTTGTTTGTTGCTGATTGCTTTTGAGTCAGCCTCGATCCATGGTGACCCTGTGTATGAAAGACATCCAAGTCCCCCGATCCACAACTGCCCTGCTGAACTCCTGCAGGCTCATGGCTGTGGCTTCTCTGATTGAGGCTATCCATATGGAATGCAGTCTTCCTCTTTTCCTATTGTCCTCTGCTTTATCAAGGATTGTAATCTTTTCTAGTGAGTCCTTTCTTCTCATGATATGGCCAAAATATGACAACTTCAGTATAGTCATTTTTGCTTCCAGGGAGTTTGGGCCTAATCTGCTCTAGGACCTACAGTGGTACCCCGGGATACGAAAGCACCGCCTTACGAAATTCCCGGGATACGAAAAAATCCTATAGGAAAAAACTGTTCCGGGTTACGTTTTTTTTTTTCGGCTTACGAAAAATTTTTTTGGTGCTTTTCGGCGCTCTTTCGCACGAAATCGTGGCTTTTAGCGCTAGCGCCTATGGCTTTTTCGGGTTACGAAAAAAATCGGGTTACGAACGCCGCGGCAGAACGAATTAATTTCGTAACCCGAGGCACCACTGTATCTAGAATCTTTATTACAGTCATAGACCAACACATATAAAAAGGGGATACAGAATAAAAAAAGTAAGAGCACAGGTAAAATAAATAATTGAAAATATCCTTTCAGATTGCACACCTTCAGTATAGCAAGATAAGATTAGTAGAAATCATTGCCTGATTAATTTTAACCACAGCTGCACAGAATCTGGCAACATTATATATTATATCAGGGATGATGTCTGAAAGCAAAAAAGAAGTGTAAAATTGATCAGTGTGTCCTTGGTATTTATGTAATAGAGCTGAAATAAGGTGAGGCGAACGTTGCTGTAGTATGAGCACTGGAGTAATATATGCTCTGTTTCTATTTGGCCAGAGTCAAAGGGGCATAGTCTGTCTAAGAAGGGGGTCTTTTTATATCAACCTTTCAAAGACAGCTGAGGTGAGGACATGACATCATGCCTAAGTAAAGGCTCTCTGGTGGTTAGGTACTTTGAGTTTTACTAAGTATGCCATAGGTGATGCCAAATATCTATTGGAGTCACTAGCAATAAAAGTTGGAGCACTAGCTAGATCCATTTGTCAATCTATATCTGCCACCCATTGTTTGATAACTGCTTTAGCCTTATTGTATCCCATGCACATAAGAAGATCTGAAGAAAAGCCCAATGATGAAATTTTAGTCATCATTGCCTGTTTCCACTTAGACTGGAAATCATCAGTCAAGGTCAGTGGAGCAAGGCAGTAGGAAAGAAGGATAGGATGAGCCAGTAGCCGAGTAAAGTCACCCACACTCTGGCTTCTACTTTCATAAAGCCTGACTGCAGTCTCAGAGTTGCATTAGAAACACATTTTGGAGCTTGGAAAGCTGATCTTAGAAATTTGGATTGCACAAGTTCTAATGGTGGACCCACCAATTTCTCTTTTTAGAGGTCCACTGTATTCTCAAGACATTTCTCCAGCACCACATCTCAAATGAGTTGGTTTTTTGTTCCCCCCAACCAGCTTTTTTCAGTATCCAACTTTCACAACCATACATAAAATGGGAAATACAATAGCATGAACAATCCTAACTCTAGTGTTCAATTATATATCTTTACACTCCAGAATCTTGTCTACTTTCTTCATAGCTGTCATTCCAAGTCCTAGTCTTCTTCTGAGTTTGTGACTACAGTCTCTGCTCTGATTGTTTATTAAGCCACAGTATGGAAAATCTTGGACTTTTCAATCTCTTCATCATCTACTTTAAAATTATGTAGATCATCTTTGGTCACTTCTGTTTTCTTGATGTTTACCTTTAAACCTCCCTTTTGCACTTTCTGCATTGATCTTCTTCAGTAATCTTTCCATATCTCTGATATTTTCTGCTGGTGTCATCTGGATATTTTAGATTGTTGATGTTCCTTACTCCAGTTTTCATGCCTCTGAGTCTAATCTTCATTTTTGTATGATGTTCTCAGCATATAAATTAAATAGATAAGATGATAGAATGCAATCTTGCCTGACCCCCTTTCCAATTGGAAACCATTCTGTTTTTATATTCAGTAGCCTCTTGTCCTGAGTACAGGTTATGCATCAGAAATATCAGATGTTGTGGCACATCCATTTCTTTAAGAGCAATCCATAGTTTCTCAGGAGCTATACAATCAAACGTTTTAAAGCACAGGATGTAAATCTTTTGAAACTCCTCAGTACAGTCGGCCCTTCTTATACACAGATTTTTTATACACGGATTCAAGCATACATGGTTTGAAAATGTTCCAAAAAAGTATAAATTTACCTTGATGTTCCATTTTTAATTAGGGACACCATTTTGCTATGTCATTATATTTAATGGACTTGAGCATACACGGATTTTGTTATACACGGGGGATCTTGGAACCAAACCCCAGCGTATAACAAGGGTCCACTGTACATTCCATTATCCAGCATATATTTGCCATAATCCCTATTGCCTCTTCTTTTCCTGAATCCCTCTTGGACGTGGTGGCAATTCTTGCTCCATTTAAGGCAAGAGTCTTTGTTGTAGAAGTTTGAGCATTGCTTCCATAAGAAATGAACACAATGGTTCTGTGATTACTGCAGTTCCTAATCTCTCCTTTCTTGGGGATTGGAATATATACTCAACATTTCCATTATGTAGGCCATTATTTTTATTTTATTTTATTTTATTTTGGCATATTGTAGCTAAATCTGGGGTAGATTCTGTTTCTATGATTGAGCGGCTCTATTGATAGGTCATCATCTTCTAGTGATTTATTTTTCTCAATATGCTGAGCTGCATCTGTTTCAATTTTTGAAATTAAAACAGGTGTAGTGGTAGGATTTCTGAGGATATAGACTTTAAACCAGTTTGCTTTTGTAGTACTAATTGTCAAGGCTGTAGACGTTGTAAGGGCACCTAGAAAGATAGCACCCTTGAACTTGTCTCTTTGAACATTCTGAAAGAGTTTTTCTGAAGTCTCTCAGACATCCTGTCATTGAAGCTGATCTGCTATATGTTTAAACAGATGGGGAATAGGATTTGAATAAATGTAAAGGGCCAAGTCAAAGACATGAAAAGGGGGAAGGGAAAACAGGTTATTGATCAGAAACCTTTGCACTGAGTGAAAACACTACCCACTAACAAAAACAAACAAAAAAAGAACAGGGCATGGAAGCTCCACAGCTAAAAGATGTATTATTAATGACTTTATGGGGTGAAACAGACCACCCCTTTGCACCACTGGCAACTTTAGAGTGCAGTGTTTTGATGCCACACACTCTGAAGATGCCCAGAAGCTTGCTTCATGCTGCCCAGCTGCCCACATGTGGGCTGGCTTTTGGCCACTCTGGCAGCATGGCATTTAGATGCCACATACTGCCAGAACACCATAAAGCTGGCTTCTGGTTATGGCGGAACCGGAAAGCTGGCTTTTTGCTAGCGCAAAAAGGAATAGCTGTTTGCCGCTTATTTTCAGCTGACAAAAAGTCAAATTGGTGCCACGGTGTGTGGTTGCTGCAGCCCCAATCTGGGTTTGGGGCAGTCTGTTTCACCCCTAATCTGACTTGTAAAACCACAAGAAATATAAGGCAAGCAAAAGAGTTTAACTTCCAAGTCCTTCTCTTGTTTGAGTGTAGTAACACCTTCCTTTCACCCACATTTTCATTTGGCATTCTATTTGTTTCAGTTCTGATATTGTAGCCTGAATCAGTTGATAGTCTCTAAAAAATTAGACCTATTGAATAAATTCTTAAATGATAAGTCAGTACTTAAGTAATTTCCATTGATTCAATGTGTTTTATAGAACAGTTAATAACTGTTCTGAATTTTGATGTATCAGAGTGAAATTCAATATACACATTTTAAATTCCAGTGCCAACTTGATTTCCCACACCATTTCAGTGGAAGAGAGGGAAGAAAATGTAGATGACAATAAAGTGTTAGAACTCCTTTGTAGACTGAGATGTCAGAATGACAGTTAGGGTGTGTGTGTGTTCAAGATGTAAATCTGCACTGCAATAGCAAGGAGTCAGTTTGACTAATGGGTGTAGTCTCTGAAGAATTTTTTTAAAATTGAAATTTTAGGCTTGTGCAAAATAAGTAGACACTTTATGATCTTGTTACATGTATATGCATGTATATTTCCGTGTTCTGCCTTTTACTGCCTACATGCTGGACAATCTCCTGTGCTTGAGCACTCAGCTTCCACATCTGTTTTTGACATGGCCAGGTAGTGTATTTAATTTTGGGGATAGAGCTCATCTCATTGGGTAGCTCTTTTAAATATGTGGATAAGACTCAAAGCAGGCTCACCACACCTCTGAAATTGAAAACAGCACTGTTTCAGGCCACCATGGGCAATATGACCAGTAAGAAACTCTCAATGGATTGCCATACTCTACACCAGTTTGCTTGTTGGATTTTCATTCTCCTGCATGAAGAAATCAGGCCCCTGAGTAATATGAAGGCTCAGTTTGAACCCAACACCCAGTCCTTCTACCAAAACTGGGTTACTGTTCATGTGCCAAATAACAATTTCTCCATGCTACATGAACTATGATCTGACTGGATGTTGGTGCCAACTCATTCCTACCTCTTTTTTCATAAATCATCACAGAGGTGCTGGTTGGAGAAGGTAGCACCTGTCTAGGGAGACAAGAAGGAAATTAAGGAGTATAGGGCTGCCAGCCTTGATATGCACTGGTGTGCGTTGATATGCACTGTAGCAATAACACCAGCCAGATAAAAATAATCAAATCACAATCAAACTCCTGCAGTAGTTCTGAGTCCAACAAGCTGGACCATTGTTTTGGAGAACCGAAAGCTCTATTTGAGTTCATTCTTTTCTCTGGAAAAGAAACATGGTGGAACATCTGAATTTTATATGTCTCGTTGAAAGGATACCACTAGCAGACAAAAATTGAATGGTTTGTAGTTACATTAGTTACTTTAAAGAAGAAGAAGAAGCTTACTAGTTTTTGTGTTCATTTTCTGAATAGGCAGTATACCTTTCACACTTCCCAGCAGATAGCACCAAATCCTGATTGCTCTCAAGAGCTCAGCAGAATCAGGCCTAGTTAATACTTTGAAGGGAGATAACCTGGAAATACCAGGTGTTATATTCATAGGAAGGCAAGGGAAAACCTCATCTGAATAAATGTTGCCAGGAAAACCCTAAGTTAGGAAAGACTTGATCTGAAGGCACATAAAATAACAAAGTGCAAATATCTTCTGAACAAATTTTGCCAAGAAACCTCCATGATAGGTTTCCTTTAGGGTGGCCATGAATCAGAAATTACTTAAAGCCAAACATAACAACAACAACAACTTACACAGACATGAAACAGGTACAACTAATGATATACTTTAGTGGTTGACATTTTCTTATTTTTCTCTGATAGATACTATTGGTCCAGAGACAAGGGCTGCATCTGCACTACAGAAATAAATCAGCCTCACACTACTTTAGCTGCCATGGCTCAGTGCTATGCAATTCTTGGAATTGTAGTTTTGTGAGACACTTAGCCTTCTCTGTCAGAGAGCTCTGGCACCACAATATACTATAATACCCACAATTCCATAACATTGAGCCATAGCAGTTAAAGTGGTGTCAACCTGAATTATTTCTGCAGTGCAGATGCAGCCATTATGTATTTTCTGCACCTGAACTAAATCGCTATGATTCAGGAAGTTTCTGACTAATGTGCAAACAGGCTTTCAAATGTGCAAGAGCTCTGGTAAAACAAGCAATTCACACAGAGCCTGAATTTTCAGATCAAAGACATAAATAACATGTCAGTAAGCAACATGTTGAAACTGCATTCCATCTGACAGCCTGTGTACAATACTTAAGAAAAAAAGACAACTTTTTGTAGGGTTCATGTGTTTGTTGGATGCAGAATGCCTATTATAAATTTGAAAAGTCGTGAAGAGCAAACTGAGATATAGTCCTGACAGTGGGTGAACTCATGGAATTTGGTGACTTTAAATAACGTGCGTAAGTATTTTGTTGTAATTCTGTAATAGAAATTTCATTTACCTGACAAGTGACAAGAGAAAAAGGGACAAGAGAAGGCGTAAATGTTGTCATTGAAAAATAATGAAGTTATTTAAATGCCAAGATCTTTTTGGGGAAAAAACATTTTACAAAATATAAATCATTATGGTTATACATAATCACGTCTAAGCTAAATTTATCAGGTAAGAGCTATGTGGGTGGATAGGAAGAGTTTTCTATTATCAACAATGATTAAGAACAAAAAGTCATTTATTTTCACTGCTTAGGAGGGGGCTCCTCTCTGCAAATGACAGTGAATCATATGCAGAAATACTAAGTCTCTTGTTTAGATCTTGTGATGTTTATATATTCCTTAGATTTATATGTTGCTCTGTGCATGGTTGTCAGTATCATATGTCCTGCCATTTTTGTTAGCCATATGCTTAGTATATGTTCTGTAATAATAGAGGATGAGTTTTGCTGTGCTACTGGTGATACTGGATGGAGAACTTGTGTATCTTTCTTGAAGCTGGCTAATGAACAGATGTGAGGAAGGAAAAATGCACTCTCAACTGCCATTGTCAATTCAGTGGGGACACTTGGCATGGGAAGAATTGATGGGGTAGGCCTGGGAAGATGGATGCGGCCAAGTGCAAGAACGTTTGAATCACAATGTGTGTTTAATATGCTCTGTAACAAAAACTGCTTCAGTCTTAACAATATCGCTTATGATGTAAACATTGTTAGTTTACAGCTTTCTGAATTCACTAAAACTTCTGTTTCTGAACTGGTGTCTGCAAGTACAAGGCAACAGTACTTTTAAATGAAATATTTTGGACATCTCTTGATAGACTTGCGATAAAAATCAAATAAATGAACAAGTCTAGAGAGCCAAAGATGCAAAACTATAATAGCTGGGATTTTAAAATACTGATCATAATGCACATGCAATCCAAACATATGTTTTTTTATTCAGAAGGAAATTGCATTGGGTTCAATAGAAACTGCTCCCACATAAGTGTGTATAGCAGAAGAGCACTACTGGGACCATCCACATGTCTTTAACTTACAAATTTCATCAGCCCTAGCCAACCCAGGCAAAGTTGAGGGATTGAGAGTTGCAGACCAAAAATATTTGAAGGGAAATTATTTGTCTTTCTCCAAGTATATAATAATAATAAATAATAAATAATAAAATTTATTTGTATACCGCTTTTCCTTAGATCAAAGCAGTTTACAGACCGATAAAACCGTTACAACATCTCATAAAATAGATAAAATGCAAAATACAAATTATATAAAATCTAAAAAACAATCATTCAAGAGAGTAAGGCAGAGATTGGGAGTGCACAACTTCATTTTTCAGCAGGGAAGGCTAGACAGAAGAGGAAGGTTTTAAGCCTCTTTTTAAATGTTTCCAGGGGGGGGGTCACAAGACGGAGCTCCTCGGGAAGACCATTCCAGATTTGTGGGGCCGCCACTGAAAAGGTCCTTATTCTAGGCCAGTGTTTCTTATGCTATTTGATGTGGAGGACTGACAGTCCCCATCCCCCAAGGTGTCATGCCATATTTGTGCCTATTGCTGATAATTGCTTGTTTCTCTCCTGGAAACTCTTCAGGGGATGGTGGCTGATAGTTAGTCCATGGATCACCACTTTATGGAGCACTGCTCTAGATTATAGATAGGCAGCTGTCATCCTTCATATATTCTCACTACAATATTAGCTATGTCAGTTGTAGCACAGACTAACAATTTATGGAGGACCACATTATCGTTAAATTTCAAATTCAAACAACGGAATCTGTAAACCAACCTATTAATTCTTCCTCCTCCTCCTCCTATTCCCTCATCTGCATTGCAAGGAACTATTCACACCAGGTAAAGAATGGCAGAAAGTCAGAGCATGGAAGGCTTAGGGAACTGGAGCTGGTAAGACAAGATAATTGTTGTGTCTTTGTTGTTACAGCCTGAATGCTAATTAGGAATATATTTTGCAAAATGTAAGGTCCTGAAACAGAAATGTTAAGGTAAATGTTCAGAGTATGAAATATAATGTCTCTGTGTTAGACAGCAAAATATTAAGAGTTCAGTCTTCCGAGCTAGTTCTGGGCATGGAACCATTTTGCTTTAAATAAAGAATGCTAACTTTTGTTTTAAGTAAAATGGTGGGAAAAGTCAGATACAGAAGTATTAAACAAATGACCAACATACAACAAAACAACCAAAAATGTGCAGGATATTTGTTACTTATGTCTGATGACTGATGCAATCTGATTCATTCATTTATTGATAGAAACCAGCTCCCAAGGTATGAAAATCAGACTTTTACACAGTCTCCAATGTAGACATAGCTGTCTGACAGCTCAGCTCATATGCTGTTAATGTTTTTCCTGTTTAGGAAATATCTTTAAAATGCTGGTAAGAAGGAGATGAAATAATTTTCTCTCTAATTATCAATAAAATGGTCTATGGTAACTATGTAATTCTTCAATAGAATAGATAAGTGCGAGAGAGAGAGAGAGAGAATGCTGCAGTGAATTGCAATGTTTGTGTGTTTGATATAAAAAGGTTCAGTTCCTTCTAAATGTTCAACTATTTAGCTGCTGTTTAGTAAGAAAATTCCTACTGTGGCTATGAAGGAATATGAATTTAGAGACCAGGGGCTGGAGCAGTCAGGCAGGAAAAAATGCATCAATCCTGCTTTTCCAAAGGCCAGTCAAAAATCCACTGTCTTCATGACCCACTACCAAGGTGGTCAGAATACCCAGAGGCAGACTGCATGGCATGGCATGAAACTTCACCCCTGGGTAATTTTTTTATTACCTCCCCACCACGCATGTGCACCATTGCAGAAATACACCACCTGTGTGTTCCAAGTACCTCCCACACTGGTCCAGATGCCATCCCATTGCATGGTTGCCCCTTTGATCATCCACACATTCACATGTGCGATGATCCACCGATACAGGACATTGGTGCACTGGTGTGCTGAATGATACATTGGCAAAATAACCCCATACATGTCCCCTTCACCCCATGGACTGTCTGATTTGTGCATTTTGTAATTGCATCCATTGGAGTTGTTGCACTTTCTTTCTTTTTTCTTTTTGCCTTGCCACAGCCCCTCACTTCCAGCTGCTGGTGGGGCATTTATATGACACACACCTCAAAGGCAGGTGGAAACTGAAATGAAGCCCTGCCCCAGGGCTACAAACTTGAGCATAAAGAATCCAGGATACTCCTGCGTAGCGTGGAAATTGCCACATGCTGCCAGAACACCATAAAGCCTGGGAATGTTATTGCAGCATCTTTTTCTTGGATAAATTTGGTTCTTCTTTGCACCAGTGATTATTATTATTATTAGCTTTATTTATAAAGTGCCGTAAATCTACACGGCCCTGTACAAAACCAAGTAAAATCAAGAATATAAAAGCCTGCCTATGGCATACAATCTAAAAGTTAAAGCAACAAATTAAAAACATCATATAAAATGAGTTAAAACAGCAATATCCACTATTGAGTCAAGCATCTGAATAACCAAGACACAATCACAGACTCCCTGGGAATGCTTCCCTAAACAATATGGTCTTTAATTCGGCTTTGAAGCTGGTTAGAGACGTGCTGAGTTGTGCTTGTAAGGGGAGGAGGTTCCAGGAGAGAGGAGCGGCAAGTGAGAAGGGACGAATCTGGGACAGGGCAGTGAAAATCCTGGGCTGGGACAGGAGACCTTGGCTACCAGAACGGAGGGAACGAGTGGGGATGTAGGGAGAAAATAGTTCGGAGAGATAGTGATGAGAAAGAATGTTACACTCTTTAATCGATGGCGTTAAAATGTGGAAAGATTCACTGTTTTTGTGATAATGAGAAGGAAAGAGGGGAATGGAATTTTCATGGGTATGAATGATGTGTGTAATTAATAGCTAGTTAGGAGAAAATTATTAAAAGCATAAAAGTATTATAAAGCATAATGTTTGCAGGTGCGTGCCTCTTAACTATGTAGGATAAAATTAATACAAGCCATTAAAAGAATTGGTGATCCTCAAACTGCTTGTGTGTGTGTTTATCTTCAAAACATCTGATTTGTTAACCATCTCTCATTTCTATGACTGAACCCAAAACATGACCTCTACTTTCAACATCATCATAATGATGTCTTGATTAAAAGTGAGAAAAGCTCTTAAATATTCACAAAGTAAAAGATGTTGGCAATTCTGAATCAAAGGCCACAGACTAAAAAAGGTAAAAATGACATGAGGAAGATAAATTTTCAAATTTAATTTTAAATTTTTACCACTAAAATGAAAGTTCTTCTATTTTTTTAATTGCCATGTCTCTGTAAATAGAGTATTCAGAGATCAAAACATGGGAAAAGGTATTGATAATATTTGTAAGGAGCCATCTGAATTTAAAATTGATAACTTCACAATCTACGAATATAGAAAGGGGATTAACTTCCTCTTGTTTGCAATCTTATTATGAAGTATCTTGATTATCAGGGGTTGGAATTATGTTTGTAGAAGATAAGAGAAACAAAATACAGGAAACAGCGAGAATTGCTAGTCTTGCCATTGCATGCCTAAAATGGATACCTGAACAGTTCTTAAGAACTTGGATGAGATATGAATAGATATTCGTTCAAGACAGCTGGAATTTAGTCTTTAGTAATTTGACACTATAAATTTGGGGATTTAATTAAAAGTTTTAAGATATTAGATGTAAACAACCCTTTATAGATTTTCAGCTTTCTTTTCAAGTACAGGAATGATTTCTCTGGAATAATTTGTAAATAATTACTGGTAGCAGGTACCCATATTTTAAGATAAGACATTTTCTTTAGAAAAAGATTACACAGCTGTGGAACTTCATTCTATTTGAGAATATGTCCTAATTGAATCTAAACACTATTTTTTGATTGCTACAAAGATTGTTTTGGTAAGAAATTAGAAGAGGGCTACAGTTCTGAATACTAAGAAATGATAACGATAATGGGATTTGCTTCAATGGATAAATTGATAGAAATCGAGCATAGAAGAAATGTGCAAACAATTTTTAATCTAAATTGTCCTCAACCTATATTCCATAATTTATATGTTGGAATGGAATTCTTGGATTGTGTGATTTAGGTACATTTATTTTCACGTACAATAAGTTGACCAGATATGACTGGAAATGCCTTGCACTTCTGGAGAATTTTGGTGGAGAAACTGCTTTTTTCCTTGTCGTGGTTTGCATGTTTATAGTTGATCTTGTGTCATGTGGATAAATAGGATATAGAAATTGTATATTTTTATATGTCATTCACTGAAAACAATCCTGTTGCAAATGCATAAGATAAACATAGAAAAAATGCACACAAAACTGACAGTACCCAATAGACATGACTGCTCTGTGTGTAAGTAAGACTGAAAAGAGTGATGACCATCTGAAACCTTTGTAATGAATATGAAATCACCATTGGCAAGATTCTCTTTATTGTGAGTAATGGATTTCATATGCAGAATTAGTATTTACTCTTGTACTTTAGGATTAGCAGAATCTTTATAATCCAACAGTCTTTGCCTTCACCATTCTTTATCTTCACAGTACAATCAGCGTCGACAAACAAAGCCTGGGCTATCATTAATTGGCCACAATTCGTTTACTGGGTCGAAAATATAAATTGTCTGCTACTGATAGTTTGGGTCATTATACAAATATGCTCACCTGCAAGCTTTTGCTCTACTGCGGTAGTGTGAAAAGTCTTCTGTGGCCCCTCTGATTTTTTCCAAGCTTCTCTTTGTGTAAACAAACATAATTTTTGAATTTAGCATAGATATACTGCAAGAAATGTCAAGCAACAGACTACTTTGCTAGGAAAGTCATGCCCCCCCCCCCAAAAAAAAAGAATGGAGTTCATGACACTACTACTAGAGATTGTCAAAGGAAATGTATACATAATATTATTCCGGAGCTTAATTTATTGAAAGAAGATAATTGAGCACAGGTGTACCTAGCAATAATATCTTCTTCCTAGGAACCACTTATACAGTCGGCCCTTCTTATACACGGATTTTTTATACACGGATTTAAGCATACATGGTTTGAAAATGTTCCAAAAAAGTATAAATTTACCTTGATGTTCCATTTTTTATTAGGGACACAATTTTGCTATGTCATTATACTTAATGGGACTTGAGCATACACGGATTTTGTTATACACGGGGGATCTTGGAACCAAACCCCAGCGTATAACAAGGATCCACTGTATCTCAGATGTGTGGTTACTTAGGGGATTCCAAGTCTGAGAACAAATGTAGCATCCAGGAATTGGGAATGCTATGTCATGAGATGCAGAATGGAAAGTGCTTTATGTTTATTCTAAATTTAAAATATTACCAATAGGAAAAGGAATATCATTGGTAATAATTCCATGTATCCTGCTCATTATAACAAATTTTAAATATGTGGGAAATATATAATATATAACATTAAAAAAGTCTTCTATCTCAAAACCATGCTTTTAAAAATTTATACACACACATTCTAACCTCATATTTAGTGTAAATATACATGGGAATAAGATAGGGTTACGCTTTTTTAAAAAAATCTGTCATTGTTTTGTATTGTTTTCTCTAACTTTAGGTCTATACATAAAATCAGAAGGAACTCAATAAAAATTTAATTAGGAAAAATGTAAAAATACAAGAGCTACTAAGCTCTTAGGATATCTTAAAGCAGAGGCGTGCATATGTAAGGCTTGCCCTATTTTGTTTTTAATTGGAATTATGGGATACATAATGCAGGGACTGGTGCAGAAGACAAACACTTAAAGGATGCTAAACCTTCCTCTGTGATAAAACTGTGAGCTGTGTTCAATTTGGATTATCAAAAACAATGTGTCTTACAATACCTCCTGCCTCAACCCCCAATTTTCCTTCATGTCAGCAGAATAACTCAAGTTGTATAGGAGTGATTTTGTTGGTATGGGTATTATGTTCCTCAGTGTCAGCCATCCTTCTTGATCTACTGGACATTGGACATTTACCAGTTGATGCTGTTGTGCAGGACTGGGAGTCAACAGTTCTTGACCTACTGGAAATCCTGTGGGCATTTACCTTTAAGCAACTTTGAGTTTCATCTTGGAAGAAAGTGGGATACCAATCAAACAAATAAATCTTTTGTCTACCTAATAGTATATTCCAGTATGAGGTGGCATTTTACTTACTTAATTAACTTCGTGAAAGTATAACATTTAGCTTCCCAAATTGAATCTATGGTTTTATCTCAATAAGATCTTAAGGCAGAGGATGGTATATGGAAAGAAGTAATTCAGCCCCTTATTGTCTTGCTACTTGGCATTTACAACAAACATTACCACCGCCTCTTAGAATGAGATTAACATTTCTTCTTGTAGTTTTTACTTTGGGGTGGCACTGGGAAGATGCAATTTTAATTTTTCCTAATCCAATTTAAATGCAAATGTTAACCACTCACATGATGGCATGTGTACATAATTAAGTGTCATTATATACTACATGAATCATTCAAAAAGCTCCAGAGAGCTATTTTGCTGCATGTCTTTAGCTGGAAAGCAGCCAAACAGTTTGCATCTTATTTCAGCTTTTTGTATTTATGTTTACTTACTAAAGTTTTCTGAATTTACAGGTCAACGGATTATGGGACCACATATGAAAAGCTAAATGACAAAGTGGGTCTGAAGACCATTCTGAGCTACCTCTATGTATGTCCAACTAATAAGCGTAAGGTAAGTGAAATCTCATGGTTGTTTTGAGCATGACACAATGTTTCCCTTGATTGGTTAGGTGTTATTTACATATTTTTTTTACCAAATAAAATTTAATCTCCCCACCATTTAGATTGTCCTGAACCTTTCTTTAATATTTAGTACATCCTGATTCTCATGCTAATTTTTTATAAATACATTTTTTAAAAAATACTCATTGAATGAAGTTGAATTAAGCTATTATTGGTCTACGTTGTAATGATGTTTCTATACATATGACTCAAGAATTTATCAGCCAATCAATTTTCAGCCACCTAATTTTCTATGTTACTTCAAAAATTTGATATAGCAGAAATACTATACAGTATAGTGCAGACACTACACAGGTGTAGTGTAGTTTCTTTGTTTCCCCTCTGGTGGAAGATGGAAGTGAGTTTGTATTAACTCCAGTTATATGTTAGCATAGGTGCTGGTTTTGAAAATTATCAAGATAAGTGCAATCCGTATCAGAAATCTTCTCAGAAGTAGACAAGTGTAACAATTTTGTTTTTGTTAATTGTTGATGAAAATGTACACTGATTACATTATTTCTTCTTGTTGAACAGGGAAATGATTATAGATTTATATATTTATTTTAAAAAGTAATTGCAGAAAAAAACTGAGGCTCACAGAAATGTCTATCCAGTTCCAGGCTTTGTGTGCTTACTCTGAAAAATATGAGATTGACTGTTCATTCAACCATTTTTGTATTGCTGAATTAAGATTGCTGGTCTCTCTTTTTTTAATGATAGGTTCCTCATCTTTAGCAACTGTGTGAAAGACAAATACAACAGGGTCATCTCCTTCCAAAGAATAACTGTGTCTATTCAGTTTGCCTATGGGAATTCAAATAGGGAAGAAATTCATTTCAGCTTTTTTAAACAAACAGCTTTTTAAAAATAGCTTTTGAACCAAGTTCCCAAAATTCACAACTATGTTCATATTTGGAAGGGGGAAAGTTCATCTTGAAAGAAAAATGAATTAAAGAGAAAGCAAAACTGTCAGATTCTGCACAAGGAAGAAATTAATTAAAGTACTAACATATATTGGACTGTTTTGACAGTCCAGAATCAGACAAAGCTGTTATTCCATGTGGTGGCTGAAACACTAGCTTCAGTTTGTTTTATCTATCTTTCATACCTATCCATCAGGTCCTCAAATGCCCAAAGAAATTTCACAGACTAGGATTGTCTTCTTCTTTGCCCACTTCTCATATTTCCAAGGCCCCAATAGTCTACTTCCTTTGCTATTTTCTACTCATTTGTTAATAATGTGTTTTATGCTGACATAAAAGAAACATCATATACCTGAAAAAGTGAAAACTTCTCTTGTCTCCTTGCATCTCTGTTGTTCAGTTTCCTAACCAACAGGGAGCTATTCAGTGAGGAAAGCCTGACATTGGTTTAGCTTCTCTCTTAAGCTGTTCTTAAGTCAGTTCAAGGGCAAAGGTGGGTAATGTGCAGTCATTGTACAACATGTGGGGCCTTGTGGATGTTTGTGGTTCCAGGTTCCCTCAAACCTCACCACACTGACCAAAAGAGAACTGATTTTCCAATCTTAGAAGGGTCTGAAAACATCATTTTGAAGCAATCATCCAACTGAAAATAGATATCCAACCCCTTCCTGTTTCAATATTTTTCCTAGTGTGTGTGTGTGTGCGTGCGTGTGCGTGTGTATGTATGAGTGTGTGTGTGCATACACACACACACACACACACACACACACACACACACACACAATTTTCAGGGGCTGTAGCCTGTAGTTGATCCTGAAAGCAGAACAGAGCCCTTGACACTTGTTCACTCTGGTATAGATAGAAGAATATTTCTGGCTTGAGAATTGTATTTCTTGTTTTAACTGTGACCACTGACTATTCACCTCCTTCTTGCTCCTGCTATTTATCTTACTTACTGTCTTAATTAGACTGTTTCTTAGGTTATCCCAATGCTTATACTAATCATGTCAGACTTTTGCCAAGTAATGTATAGAAAGAAGGATGGAAATTGTGCTATTCATTGGAGCCTAGTTGACTGTCCCCTTTAATCTTGACCAGAATGCTTAAATGCAGATAAAGACATGTTCACCTCCTGACAGAATAGGAGGTAGCAGTAAGAAAACATTAAAAGACACATGTTGTATATCCAAAGAACATCCTGAGAGGTTAGCATCAATGTACAATCATCAACACAGGGACTTACTCCTAGGTGGGTGTATAGTTGCAGCTATAGAGTATCTTTTACTAAACTTTTGTTATCCTTCTGAAACATGACCATCATAATACACTTTCTGTCTATAAACAAACAAACAAACAAAAACACCAGGTCATAAACAGTCATTGAGACCTCACTGGCACATATAGTTTCCATCACACTGAACTGAAAGAAAAGATAAAAAAATAGTAAAGAATAAAAATGCTAAGCACTTTGTCACCTGTTTCATTGGATTATCTATGGAATGGTTCAGAGAGCATCCTGGAAACTGAGGAGTCGGCACAGCATTTCTCTGGTTTGCATAGTGAGTGCCACATGCTCTTGATTTAGTAAACTCAGTCTGTATATCGAACAAGTTTCTGTGTAGACTATTTGTTGCTTTGGACATAAGAGTTTTTAATGATATTACTGGCCCCATATGACATAGTATTAGGTGAGAGCAAATTATCTAGAACTAAGGATGTGGAGAATATTTATTAACATTTATGCTGTCGATGAAAAAAAACAGGTGTCTCAAGTTTTGAAACACCACACCAAGGAAAATTAGAATAACTATGTAATTATTTTCACTTCAGCTCTACATTCAGCCCTATTCATTTGTAGAAATGTTCATGTAGTTTTCCTCTGCAGAAGGTGTATTTTATGGAATAGAACTTATTTTCTGTACAAATGCCCAGAGGGCATTTTCCATCGTCGCCTCCAGACTGTGGAACGGCCTGCCGGATGAGATCCATCTACTTACATCCTTAGACAGCTTTAAAAAAGGCTGTTAAGACGGATCTCTTCTGGCAGGCCTTTCCAGAATAGAGAACCCAGAATAGAGAAAAACGTCTGGGAATAAGATACTGCCACTCCCATTGATTGCTTGCTGAGTGATGTTGTTGACCTTCTGGTCAGTTTTTAACTTGTTTGTTTGTTTGTTTGTTTTTAAATTTTACATTGAATTTAATACTTTTTTAAGGAGGGGAGGGCTCCAGGGATTTTATATGTGTTGTATTTTTAACTTTGTTAGCCGCCCCGATTGTTCTCAGAGGGGTGGGATACAAATAAATTTATTATTGTTGTTGTTGTTATTATTATTATTATTATTATTACAAAACTAATGTTTTCGCAAAAGAGAAAAGCAATAATTTTTTCTTCAGGAATCACTGATTCCTGCAGAAGGAAAAATACACACACACACCCAATATTTTCTTCATAGGAATCAGTGTATTTGAACATACTACGAGGCCATTCAGACTACCTTTTGTAATGAATTGTAACCTGGATTAAAAGTCGGAAGTTCCAATTGGCACCGGTTTAAACACATCAGAATTAAGGTCTTGCACACCAGGTCCAGGACAAATCCCCCTTAGAGCGTTTTTTCCAAAAGTGGATTATTTCCTGTATCTTTTTGGAAAACCCGTTTCTTCCCTGCTGCCGGCAAATGTGAACTTGGCCCCGGTCATGATTGGGGAGGGGACAGATTTAGGTAAGGGGGGGGAAGAGGGCGTAACACGCCTCCCCTCTCGAAGGCAGCTTTCTCTCTCATTTTTTGCAATTTTATTTTTGACAGATTATGTGAATGCTTGTTCTACAGGTTGATACATATTGATAGAATGTTTCTGCTTGTGCTACATTTCCCTTTCGTTTGCTTGCTGCCGGCACGGCACTTCACTTTACAAGTGGCATTTTAAAAAAAAATTTTTTGTCTGACAGATTATGTGAATGCTTGTGTTTCATTTTAAATTTGGCAAATTGATACAATGTGTGAATGCTTTTGCTACATATGTGTATGTGTATGTAAAGCATTCTGGGGTGGCAATTGGAGGGAAACCAAAGAAAGAGAATGCAGAGATGGCATTCTGAGGTGAGGTATTATTATTATTGTGACAGATTATGCACATGCTTTGGGCTTGATGGGAAGGGAAGAGGCTGGCATGGTGGGAGGCAAGGGCTTCGGAGGTGGCATTGGGCTGGAAGTGAAGTGGAAGCTAGATGCTGGCATTCAGAAGGAAGGCTGTGGAAAATTATGACTTTGAGGGAGTCACACTATCTCAGCTTCAGGGGAAAGGCAATGGCAAATCTTCTCGGAACCAATCTTGCCAAGAAAACCCCAGGATAGGGTCGTTTTAGGGTTGTTATAATCTGTAATGACCCAAATACACACACACACACACACACCTGGAGGTTTTTAAATTTGACAAGTTGACAGAATATGCACACACTGGCGCCAGTTTTTTTTTTTTAAAGAGGGGGGAAAGAACCAATTCTGTTGGCCAGTGATTGTAGGATATGTCACCTTTGACGAAAGCGGAAGTGAATTTGATTGACAGCAAAGGAGGCTCCATTTTAAAGCGGTACTGCAAATGTGAACTTCAGAGGGGCAAATTGCATCGATCAACGTAAAGGGTAGTGAGAACTTCTACCCAGGGAGATTTGGTATGGGGGCAACTGGATCTGCCCAGTTCTATCCAGTGCAAATGGGCTAGTGGGAATGGGCCCTACATAACCTGCTCACAGTGGGCCTTTGTTATCTGCTGAGCTTTGATTCCAGGACCCTGCATGGACATCAAAATTCATGGATGCCCAAGTCTCATTATATACAATGGGGTAGTAAAATGATGTCTCTCATGTGAAATGGCAAAAAGAAGGTTTGCTTTTAGGAGAAAAAAAATTGAAAATACTTTCAAATGGTGGATGGTTGAATCTGTGATTGCAGGATCTGTGGCTACAGAGGGCTGACTGTATACACTGGGGAAATATAGTGTCTATAAAGAAACCATGCACAAAAGTATTGTTGTTGTTTTTTAATTCAGCAAACATGTTTTCCTCTCAAAAATGTTTTCTGCACCTGGACTATTTTTTTCCACTTTTTTGCAAATGTTTTTCGTGAATTTGTCCACATGAAGTGAGGAAGTACAAAGAGCGCTTGAACATAGTACAAAGCCCTCATAACTTCATAAATGAAGAAAAAAAGTCACTGAAATTATTTGTTCTTGCATGTGGAAACAAAACAAGCAGAAATGTACATACCTCTGCAACAGGTATGTGAATCCTGCAGTCTTCCAGTTGTTGTTTGTGAAGCTCTCTGCTACCCTCCACCACCACCCCACCCCCCAGTATCCCTGATACTGAACAAATGCCCATAGTTGTTACTAAACTTCCAAAATGTCAAAAAAAGGAAAGCATTCAGGTTTATGTGGTTCATATTTTTTAAACTTTGTTGTACAAAGTTTGGAAAGTAGTTTGCCTCGGCTACATCAAAAATAGACAAAAAGCCTGAAGTCATTTTTATTCATCCTGAATGAGGATGAACACATTGTTTGGAACGAAGAGAAAAGGCTCATTAAGATGTTAGAATGGCATCTATAGAGGCCAGATTGTATTTAAAGTTGTTTGCCTTTTAAGTACTCCCAATAGAGAACAGAACAGGATTTGACAAATCCTGCAGAGAAAATGCATCCCAAAGCCTGGAAGGTTTTAATCATATGAGCACCCCACCGAGCTGCAATTTACCAAGGTTTTGTAATGAGGAAGTACTCACAAAAGGTGGCTGGTTATTCCCTCCCCCCCCCTCCCTATATGTGTGAATAGTTTATTTTAGAAAAGAAATTTGGAGTAGGGAACAAATGATTTGCAAGGCAGTTGAAAGTGGTTTAAGAGAAGCTTCAATTTCTGTGGTTTTGGCACCGACCCATCCTCACAATTTATTATCTATATCTGTGTTTACATATAGATGTTGATATAACCCTGTGTATTACAGCTTTCTAGCATGTTTGGAACCAGCTCTTTCTCTCTCTCCACCTCAATTAAAAGTATGGAGGAATATGCGTGTCATCTTGCGCTATCTCACACAAATGTGTTAAATTTCATTTTGTTTATGAGGAAATCTGGACATTTTGGTAAATTCTTATTCCAACAAATGTTTTTCTCCTCATTAATTTGTACTGATGAAACACAAGAGGGACAGCTATTTCCTAGATTGTTTTACTCTGCCTCCTTGCAATATAAATGTTAAAGTCTTTCAGGAAAAAAAGGGGAGTCCAAACTTCAATACCATAAAAATGGTTGATTACTATCCAGACATTTTAGTAGTAAGTATTCAGAACTTTTTGCCTTGATTAAGTCTGTCATTTTTTTCCTTCTCCTACATTCAGATTTTTAAAGGTTTCTGACTTTTTTTGGGGAGGGGGGGGAGGAAGGGTTGAGAATTTTGGAGATACCTTATATTAAAAATAATGAAATGAAAACACTATCCTTTTTTTGTTATAATCCACAATAGACTTCTCTCTGAGAAGATTCAGAGGAAATTTGTTCAAAGAGATTACCAGTGGAAACAGACTTGAGGGCAGGTACTATAAAGAAAGGAGGAGTGAAGACATCTATTCAGATAAGACAAGAGAGGGCAAAGCATCAGTCATTCTTCTTTGCTCAAATGAAAGTGATGCTCATTCAGCAGCCACTCAAATAGCCTAGGAACTGACAGAAAAACATTTGCGTATGCCATCCTAGAAACTGTGTTGTTGGATATGGATTTAAAAAACTAGCAACTTTTTGTGTATCTGCAAATTCAGTTATGGTTAATATGCCATGCTTAATGACATCACCAGGCCTGCCCTTTAGCATCACTTTTGTTAACATCATGGGGACCTGCTTCCTGATTCATCATCAGAAGTCTTCCCTAGGTCTCAGGTTTTGTCCCTGAAATCTCAGGATGTTGGATAGTCCAGACCTGGGAAACCTATAAGGAACAAAGGGCCAGATTTTGGGTTGGACTTCATTAACCAGATGTTATGGCAATTCAGCCAAAGGACACAGCAGCTAGGCAGGTACCAAAATGCAAACAGTGGATGAAGGATTTTTTTATCATATCTACTTGGGGATGGTCCACATGGGCCAAGTCTCTGGTCTCATGTCATCCTGTTTGGACAATGCAGACCAAAACCCCAGGGCCAGGATGAGGCCCAATCCTGGGAGAGTGGACACAGGCCTGCTGGATCCAGCCTAATCCCTGTGTAAACAGCTTTACTTTGGGTCAATTTGAGCCCTGGCTTACTGTGGAGTTACTGAAAACTCTGTGGCAAAACCTGTCTGCTTAAATTTTACCCCATGCTCCTTGCCTTGCTGTGACATTGCTCCTACTGAGAGGCTCCCCATCACTGTGTCTGATGTGGAAACAAGATGACATGCCATGTGGATGTAGCTAGGCTAGGCTAGATGTAGACTACACCTTTCTGCATCTGATGTGGCAATGGGGAGCTTCACAATAAGAGAGATGGCATTGCAGAATAAGCAGTATGGACCAGTAGTGGGTTTCTAAACAGTACAGGGATGGGCACATAAACACCTGGTCATCCCCACGCTAACCTGGGAACCAATCTGGGTGAGCATCCAAACCAGAATACCCTGGCTGGTCTGCTCAGCCCCTTTGTCATATATCTTGTATGAGGTTACTTATTTCACACATAACACAAGGTATATTTTTCCAGGTGTTTTTTCCAGCATTTGCTTGCACAATATAGATAGAACATGACCAGAAGATTAGCTTCTGCACCAAGGGACAGAAGGATCGGAATTTGACTGGTGTTCTACACAGAGAGAAAGGTTTTAGCAACTGCTTGTATAGAGAGAAAACATGAAAGATAAAGGCTAAGATATAGCCAAAATTATAACATTATAGTGGAATCTTAACTCAAAGATGTGTTTAAATATGAAGTTAAATTAGCAAAACTTTCCCCTCCCAAAAAAGAGATTTTCTTCAGCTGGCAGAGTCCTCTTCTGCCAGTGAATTTTAGAGGTATTCTCACAGAATAATTTGTAAGCAGAACTGTTCTGCTGGTAAAACATTCCAGAAGAACCACAAAAAGAAAGCAGAGAAAAGGTGGGGTGAGGGAGGAGTCAAGTGATGCCAGTGCTAAGACTTCTGTAGCCCAAGGAAACAGCCACAATACCAGTACAACCAGTACACAGTAGTCCTAGGTAATTTCAAATCTTTCTAGGCTTTGGAAGGCTTGCATTCAGCATAACTTCAAGTAGCCTGAAGTTAGCTTGGTTGGACACTGACCACCACGGTCAGTTTGGACTGCACTCTTGGTCCTATCTGATTTTACAAATTTTATACTTTTTTGAAAACAGCAAAAACACTGTAAAATTTGGTGCAACAACCTGATGCTTTTAATCCTCATCACAATAAAATAAAACCAACCAACCAACCAACCAACAAAAAACTCTGTTCACAATGAACTTTTTATTAACAATGAATGACCTCAAAGGCAAGAAAGCCCATAAATCTTTCTTTTCAAAGTTTTCCAGTACTTCAAAAATTAATTTACTCTATAGATGAAGAAAAAAAAAGATAACTGTGAAGATAAAGAGAACTGACTCCCTATCATGTTATTTGCTAGTTTTTCTTTTCTTTTTGCAGTTGTTGCTACTTTTTGTCTGATAATCCTACTGGGTCAGTATTCTCTATCAGCTACTTAGGAGTTTATCATATTGCTAAAAAACCCGTCTAGCCTTTCCCGGTTTGAATCTTAATTCAGGATGCAGTGGGGTATTATCATATGCCAAATGCCTCCAATGCCACTGGCCAAGTGCAGCCCAGCTAATATACAGCTAGCCAGCCAATTTGCAAAGCTGGGAGCTTCCCAGTTTTGAAAAGAGGCTGGTTGAACATGGCTTCTAGGCAGAGGTTACCCAGGCTGTACTCAGCTGGAGGCATTGTCAGCATTTGGCGTATAATAATACTTGAGTGCATCTCAAATAAAGATTCAAACTGGGAGGTTTTTTAGTGATGTGATAAACTCCTTAGTTAAGTATAGTAAGCATTCTTAAATACCATAAGTAACCTCTTCTGGCCTGACAACCCCAAACCTGATAGAAAATATGCACCCATGCTCTGATCACTGGCAGAATGCACCTCCTTCTCTCCCATCCAGCTAATGCCCAGTAAAGTAGTGGGGGGGGGGCAGAATTTACATTCACCACAGTAGTGACACAGTCGTGACTGAGTAGTAATTCTGAATATAGATAAGTTACAAATGAGTACATTTAGGTAGCTCTTCCATATTCACAATCTCTACTTAGGGATTGTCTACATGGGCTTGAAGAAATGGCCACATCCTGTTTAAGAGGCTGCCTGGGCGGATGACACACATGGCCAAAATGGAAGGAAACCAGACCTAAACTGCGCTCCTGGGCTGAACACGGGAGCAAAATAAATCGCAAGATTGTTCTGTTGAAGCCAGAAATAGTGAACTATTGCATCAGTGTTCTAACTGTGCTAGAATGGAGATGGAGACAAGACCAGATAGCCACCTGTGTCATTGCTTGTCATAATATTTTTGTCATCTGCTGTGAATTGATAACAAAAATACATGAATGGTCAGCAGCACCATCAACCCATCACACATCTAGTGAAGCAAAATGATGACAGACATGTCATGTTACCAACAATAAAATTGATCCAATTAAAAAATATTAACAAACTGGCTAGCCCAACAAGGAGACATGAGGGGAAGGAGTAGAAAGAGGGTATGTGCAGGGGGACATACTGATACTCCATATGGGCAGTTGATTGATAGGGCAATCAAGCAGATGGTCATGCAGGACATCCAATGAGTTGGTGGCTGGGCAGGATGGGAGATGCATCCTGCCTGCTGGCAGGTCATCCATGCCTTTGTCCACGTGTGTTTGTGGCAGAACAGAAAAATAATGGCACAGCACAGCTTGTAGCCATAGTCACTCCATTATGGCAGGTCCATCTGCATAATGGGGAAGGGGTGGTGTGGCCCATTGTGGAAGTTATCAGAGATGGCAGTGTGGTCAACCCATTCTCCCCACACACTGAGAAACCTTGGGGGTGAGTTGGCTTTCCCCTTCCATCTGCTTTTGGCCGTATTCACAATTGTGCCACTATTGCCACAGTTGTTTCTCTCCTATTTTATTGGTCATGAGCTGCATGAGCAGAAGAAGGTCCATTCTACCAATGATGGAAGCAAGAGTGAATTATGTTTTCATCAGGTTGGTGGGCGACTAGGCCAGGAGAGGTTACCAAACTAAGCTAAACTGAAATGTAATTAAAAAGGAAGAAAGAAGGGGGATTTTAAAAAAGAAATAAATGTGTCAGGCAGCACGAAATGTGTGGTAGCACTAAATAGCTGATAGAGAATACTCTGGACCATTATTGTTATTGTTATCCCTATTTCTGTATTCTATTATCTGCTTTAAATGACTACTTTTTGGAGAAGAAAATGGGATATATATTATTAGCATAAAAATAAATAAATGATAATCAGGAGAGAACTGTCTCTGAAGTTCTGTTAAGCTATCACAGCTAATAGACATGACTAAACCTCTTTTTCATTAAATTATCTAATCCCTTTAAAAGCTAGTTGCCATCACCTCATCTTGGGACAATAGATTATATAAATCAACACTCTGTTGTGTGGAATGCTTTCTTTTGACTGACCTGAGTTTTATGTCCTTTTTGTCTAATTGGCTAAATGTATTGTATGACATTAT
This sequence comes from Sceloporus undulatus, assembly GCF_019175285.1. Lineage (NCBI taxonomy): Eukaryota > Metazoa > Chordata > Lepidosauria > Squamata > Phrynosomatidae > Sceloporus > Sceloporus undulatus. The sequence goes on from NC_056524.1 coordinate 206,107,068, forward strand.
TACAAATATAAATTATTGAACGAGCAATCTAAGAAATCATACCCCAGCTTGTTTCAAGATTTAGCAAAACCGTTAGATCATATAAAAAAGACATGGGTTCCTGTACTGAGATTTCTGCTGCTAGTTTCGATGCAGTGCTTTATTTACTTATTTCCTCTCCCTATTTATGTATTTACTCCTATCTGAAGTGATGTGGTAAAACCTGACCAACCAGTTTATAACTGGTTCACAACAAAATTGCTGCTTGCATATTTCACTTGTATCAGGACTTCAAGTATGTTTGGTGTGGATTTTTGTCTGCTTGTCTAAAGTAAAGCCAATTAAATGTTACAATAAGTTTACATATTCCAATTCTACTTTAATTAAGTCTGAATAAATAAATGTATTCTGGCATCCAGTATTGCATTTACGGATTCATAACCTAGAGTTATGAATCTATAACTGCTCCATATTCAGTTATGCTGCATATTAATAATCATGACACTATTGCCAAAATTCTAAATGTCTCCTGAATTCCAACTTAAACTCCAGGAAGTTGCTTCAAGCAATGGAGATCCCTTCTTCTGATGATCAGGGCATAATGGGAAGATGTTTCTAGCCCCCTCCTGCCAGTGAGTGAGGCTGCGGCAATAAAAAGCAAGATTCCATCACAATTTTGCATCATACCACATATTGCTATGAACAGGGCTAGAAACATTGTTCTGCTGTGCCCTGATTGCCAGCAGACCAGATCTACATTGTCCAGAGCAGCTGCTGGCTGTTAACTTAGGTTTGGTTGGGAGATAAGCCAGGAAACAATACTTAGTTTTGCATTTGTAACTAAATATTCACTGTAGGATTTTGACCATAGTCTATATCATGTCACAATCTAAAAAGCAGTCCCCTTCTATTCTAACAATGCAGTCTTATGCAGATTTACTCAGAAATAAGTCCCTCTGTAACCCCCCCTCCCAGTAAACCCATATAGGATTGCATTTTGTATATCCTTAGCAGATGTAAAGTGTGGGCAATTTTGCTTTCTTTCCTGCCATACCTATGATGACATATGTTTCTAGTATATTTACCCAGTAATAGGACTTGCTTTATTTTGGTTTGGGATAAATACATCAGAGTGATATCATAGTAGTTAAGGAGAATTAGAATAATTCGATTTGGGATTATATTTGGAAATCTTTCAGAAACATAACAACACAGAAATAATTTTCTGTGGAAAAGATATACAAGCAAGGACCCACAAATAAAAAGCTAAACATTACAATAGAACAAATTGCCTCAGAAGCTTGCTCAAATAACCACAGGAGACCAAATTGGAAGAAAGGCCACAACTTTATTAAGCAAACCATTGGAAGGGTTGGCATAAAGCATAAGGTCAGGATCTGAAAATATCAGACAACCCCATGTTTGTCTGATAGCAAAACCTGGTACCCACCAGGCATTGGGATGACCTAGGGGCTAATGAACACCGCTTGACCGCACCACTGCCGTGTGTTCACATATTCTCTAAACCCCTGGTCACTGGGAGGCGTCCTTGCGTTATGGCCCCCGCAATGGCCATACGCCTGCCCAATTTGCCCCCGGGTCCCTACTGACTCCCAAACCAGAGCTCCGTAGCCCTGCTACCACACCATGCAGATCCTGGCCTATGCTGCCACCCCACAGTTGTGACAGCAAACCCACAAAGAAAGCGGTGGGTGGGTGGGAGAAGCACACAGCCGTCTGCTCCCTTTCAGCTTGGCTCCTTCCTCACTGGAGCCAAGCGCCGACTGAGGGCCGGAGCCGGCCGGGCGGCCTTAAATAGGCCCCGGCTCCGCCCCCAGATCACCCGATCTGGGAGACTCCTCCTCCAGGGCAGCTAGCCAATGAGCTGCCCTGGAGGACCGGAACTCCCAGACCATAGAGCCCGGCCCCCAGAGCGTCGCGGGGCGGGAGCAGAATACTTCCGCCCCACACACCAGTCAGGGGCCGGGGCAAGCCCCAGAGGCATCTGGGGCTTGTAGTTCGCGCCGCATCTAGCAGCAAAGCGGCCTGCCTGCCGAGCCAGGCGGCCGCTTTTAATTTTTCAGAAACAGACAACAAGACTACTCTTAAGATGATTTGGAATTTCTGATTTTTAAAAGCAACATGTGTAGGTCATACTGAATTTCAACAATAAATCAATCATAAATAAGATTGTATTTCTTTGTTAGCATCTTTCCTTTGGGATAAATTCATTATTCAAATGAAACACTATTTCTGGCCAAAAAAAAAGTTAATATTTGTATGGCAAATACTACAAAAGGTGGGAGGATGCAGTCAGAGGTCTAGAGTTGTAAATTTGCTTCAAACAAAGGCTTAACTTCAGTTGGTAGTCTGAACTAGAGTATTGAACAAATTAATGTACAAAAGAATTACCTGCAATTTTGGTTAATTGTCATCAAGTTGACTTCAGTTCGTGGTAATCTCCAAGAGAGACCTCCAAGTCATCCTGTTATCAACAGATCTTGCATACTCAGGGCCATGGCTTCCTTGATTTAATCTATCAGTCTATAATGGGGCCTTCCTCTTTTCCTATACCTTCTTCCTTAGGGTTGTTGTGTGACTACAAATCCTAACCAACTAATGGTGACCTTAAGGCAAACCTATAATGGAGTTTTCATGGCAGAATTTGTTCAGAGGAGGGTTGCCTTTTGCTGCCTCTGATCATGAGAGAGCATGACTTGCCCAAAGTCATCCAGTGGGTTTCCATAGCTGAGCTGGGATCCAGAATCATAGTTCAGCAATCAAACTACTACACCACACTGGCTCTCTTACCTTCTGTTTTACCAAGCATTATTGTCTTTTTAATGAGTCATGGCTTCTCATGATATGTCTGAAGTTTGACCGTCTCAATTTAATCACCTTGGCTTCCAGGGAGAGTTCAAGCTTGATCTGCTCTAGGACCCATTCACTTGTCTTTTAAGCAGTCCATGTAGAATTCTTTTTCAGCACTACATTTCAAATGAAACTGAATTACCATTGATTTACCATTCAGAAATTGATTCAGTAGGACTACTCTAGTTAGGATTAGCAAATAGCTTAGACCTGAAGAGAAAACCAATTCTCAAGACTTTTTATTAAAAGCAATGCTATAAAAATCAAACCCTAGCTCAAACCCCAGATTTAGATGGATTTAAGTTCCAGTTTAAATCACTGGGCTTATTTACAATTCAGTCATTTTTGTAGTCTAACTCAAAACAATGTTTCAACAACAACTATGAATTGATTTTCATTAATCTGTTGTTGACAAGGGCATTGCTAGGTACTTAAAAGAAATGGGGTCCTGGCTCACAGAAGGGGAAAAATTCCTTTGCTAATTTATAGGCACATATGGAAATTTGAATTAATTGCTAGAATTTGCATTTTATAAAAAACACATCCATAAATTTTCTGTTTCAGTACATTTGCACACCACTCAAAACAGCCATCAGTTCAACTGATTTATTAAATTGATTTCTTCTCCACCTGGATGACCCACACATTGCTCCAAAACTGATTTCTCTGCAATTACTACAATTAACCATGTCATTAGCCTCCAGTTCAATTAAAAATGAATAGGCTGTACTTTGAAATTCTCTTGGGAGGTCGGAGAATGGGTGGGTGGACTATTATGGATGGATTCATATCTTTGTCTCCCTCCTTGAGCTGGTTAAGATGGTCTCTGTGATGATGTTGGAGTCCCCTCGGCATGTACTAGGGGAATTCAACATCCATGCAGAGACTGCTCTGTCAAGACTGCTCAGGATTCATATCTGCCATGACAACCATGGGGTTTTCTCAAGTAATATTTGGGGCCACCCATGCTGCAGGACACACTCTGGACCTGGTTTTCTGTTCTGGGCAGGATAATAGTGATTTGCATTTATTTATTTTTTATTTATTTGTCTCATTTTTATGTCACCTTTCTCCCAGAAAGGGACCCGAGGTGATTCACAAAATAAAAACATTTAAAAAACTTTCAATACATTTTTAAAACAATAAAAACCATATAGTTAAAATTAATATAAAAACATACAAAAGTTAAAAATAAAACTATAACACCCCCCCCCCCAATATAAAAGCCACCCTTTCTTGATTATATATTTAAAAGCCTGAAATCAGCCTAGATTTTTTTGGCTGAAGTAGGTTCTTTCCCGAGGACCTTAGTGTGCGGGATGCACAGTATGGGAGAAGGCGATCCCTTAAGTATTCTGGTCCCAAGCCACATAGTGCTTTAAAGGTAATAACCAACACCTTGTACCTTGCCCGGAAACTAATTGGCAGCCAGTGAAGGAACTTCAAGACCGATGTTATATGGTCATTATGAGAAGTACCTGTAATCAACCTGGCTGCCATGTTTTGTACCAGCTGGAGTTTCCAGCATGGACAAGGCCATGTCATGATGGCGCTGCCACCACGTGTTACAGCTCGGGACCATGTGATCGCTCTGCAATCCCGAGCCCTAAAATTGGCCCCAGACTGCTCCTTTCTGGTGTCTGTATGAGGCCTTAGTTATTTAATATGTTGCCTTTCTACTGGAGCAGGACCCAAAGTGGCTCACTATATATATATATATATATATATATATATATATATATATATAGTTACACCCTCCCCCCCAATAACGCTTGTTGCAAGAAGTTACATTAAAAGCTTGCTTAAAGAAAAAGGTTGTTGCCTGCCATTGAAAGGAGCCTGGGGGGAAACACTCTTTCAGATAGTCTGGATATAAGATCAGAGCCTGAACAGATAGGCCAAAATAAAGCTGCTTCAGGTCACTTTGGAGGTATGCTATTTAAATGATGCATGTGTCCTAAGAGGCCGAAAGCCATGCCAAATCTGTTCTTCAGTCCTTAGGACCCTCATTCTCTCTTAGGCTGCCTCCACACTGCAGAAATAATCCTGTTTGACTTCACTTGCCATGGCTCAATGCTATGGAATTCTGAGAATGGTAGTTTTGTGAGACATTTAGCCTTCTCTGACAGAGAGCTCTAGTGCCACAACAAACTACAGTTCTCAGGATTCCATAATAATAAGCTATGGTAGTTAAAATGATTTCAAACTGAATTATTTTTGCAGTGCAGATGCAGTCTTAGACAACAGCCATCAACAGATTCAGCAACCACCCCCAAGGGCTTTGAGCTCTGTCCCCCAGGCACCCACTAACCTCATTCTTAATTGTGAGAGGTTTGATATGACACCACTTGATTCTATGTAACAGCTGGATGAGAAAGTAATCAGATGTCTGCTAGTTCCACAGTTCTCCGACTCTATGATAGTAATATTTATTTGACCAGCACTCTCTAAGTAATATGCTGCATCTAAATGCACATAGATGTATTTGCAAAACTGATTATTGTGGTTTATGAATGTCAAATGTTCTCTTTAATGATGTTATGTTCTACTGTTTATCTCTGCCTTTTATTTTATTATTTTAAAGCACAGGGTGGGCCCACCTCCCCCCCCCCAAAAAAAAATACTTAACAAGATGTTCCAGACAATAAATGAATCTGCTGTTCCCAGAGGGTTTTTATGAGACATAAAGCAGAAACATTATTTACCGTTTAAGCTGCTGATCAGTCACTATTGGGGTTTTATTTGGGTAAATTACAGCATCTTTGTTTGGATCAATCTATAATAACAGAAAACAATAATCTAATAATGCCAAGGGGGTATAAACTTTGGAAATATAATAGCCACAGAAAACCTGTTTACTGGCAAATAACTTTCATCTCACTGAAATATAGTGCCACCTGGTCCTGTGATTAATGATAAAGGAGAAAGGGAGAGAAATCTCAGTACGCGAATTCTGCCCCAAAATGTTGCCTCCTTAGTTATTTGTCAACAAGTTTTCAGAACAGAGAATCCCAAATGTCCAATAAATCTGTTGTCTGGTCTGATCTTGTTACAACAGTCTGTTGTGAGTGAAGGAGCACATCTGGAAAGAGCTTCAGGTATGGAGAATAATGTAATTGTGTATGTTCTTAAAGGTACTAATGTCACTCCTCTTAACAAAATTGCTAGGGCGTAAACCCCATTGAATACAGTAGGGATAGATCAGATGATTTATTCACTTACATCGTCTCTTTTTCTGATAACTGAATTTAAAATGCATTGGTTGTTGGTGTGTGCCTTTACACCATTTCTTAAGGTCATTCTAAGGCAAATCTATCTTACTTTCTTGGTAAGTTTTGTTCTTGGGGGGGGGGGGGGTTGCTACTGACTTTCTCTGAGGCTGAAAGAATGAGACTTCCTCAAGGTCACACAATGGATTTCCATGATCAAGTGGGAATTTGAACCCCGTTCTACTAGAGTACTAGTCCAACACTAAAACTACCATGCTGGCCCTCTTACAAACAAATAATAACAAAAACATAAATAAAATCATACCAAAATCATACCAATTGTTAAAATGTAATCAAACTATTTATAGAAAAAACATTAAAAACAAATAAATAAAATACAAAAAAAAAAAATATCAATGAAACAGCCTACTATTAAAAGCATTGGGAGTTATTACCTAAATGCCTATATCAATGGATGGAAGGAAAATAGAGGAGACAATACAACCTCCCCAAGGAGAGAGTTCTAAATCCTGGGGGCAGTCACTAAGAAAGTCTTCCCCTATGTTCCCACCAGACATGACTGAGAAGATTGCAGAACTGAAGGTCTCAGAGTTATTCAGACTCATATAGGAACAGGCACTCTTTTAGACAGGCTAAACCTGAGGTGTATAAGACATTATAGCTGACATCCAGTACTATGAATAGTCTACCTCATCAAGTTCTCAACAAAACAAAAACTAAAATTTTACCTTTCACTCTATGTGAGTGTTGATGTTATAAGCTTTCCAGGTTGCTCTTTTAGGATTGTATGGGACAAGTAAAACCCTTGAAGAAGGCAGTCAGTTGACTTCAGGAAATATCTTTGCTGAGTTGAAATGCTGTTGGCTAATTTAGATGCTAAATCCTCATAAATTGCACACTGTGTTCTTTCCAAGGAGCCAGTACATTTGTTCCTGATACGTTCCAGCACCATTGTATCTTTACATCTCCAGTTAATTAATAAAACTCCAGTTGATAGTATCTGCCAGCACTTTTATACTATTAATAGTACAGTGTCTTCACATCGGATATTGATTATCTCCTGTGGGCCTGGGTTTTGTTTTCTCTTGTCTTGCATGACTGCATTAAATTTTGCTTTTATATCCTCCAAACCTTTCATTTTTAATTGCTGTGCTGAACAATGCGTCTGTGCAGAAATGAATGGACTGAAGAAGTCTAAATCCGTCAATCTTTTCTTTGTTCACTTCGAAGGCATGATTAATATGTCTAGTTTTGTATCTTGTGTGACTGTCCCTTCAACATATTTTAAAGATTAAGTGTTACTGACTGTTTTTGGATTACGTAATTAGATAGGGGAGGTTAAATACAATGGGTTGGAAATAGAATTGGAAATGTGTAACTGGAAGTAGACTTCTTCACCTCCTTTACGGCAGTACTTCAGCTTCTATAAGATGCTGCAGTTAGAATTGGGAGACTGTATTGAATTAATCAAGCTCTTCTCTGAGGAGAGGAATTTCTCCAAAATGGGACAGAGGCACCTTTGATCTTTAGTAGACACTCTTTGATTCTTAATAGTGGTTTGAGTGTTGGACTATGACTCTAGTGACCAGGGTTTGATTACCCATTCAGCCATGGAAACCTTGGATGAGTCACACACTCTAAGCCCCAGAAAGCCCCACGATAGGCTCACCCTAGAGCCTCTGTAAGCCAGAAACAATTTGAAGGCACAACAACAAGAACAACAAGAACAACAACAACAACAACAACAGAGTAGCCTTGATATTTCCTTTAAAATGGTTTGTGTGGATAATTTCTGACCAACCCCACATTTAAATTGGGCTCCAAAGGCAAATATCAATTATCATCCTCCTCATCTAGATTCTGCAGACCCCCCTCCCAGTCCTAAACTACTCACTCACTTATTTGGCTGATACTGGCATTCCAGCAAGGTCAGAAATCAGGCAGAAGAATGCATGTGGGAATTGGTGGAGAGGAAGAAAGGCATGTGGTGTCATGCATCCTGCTGCAATACTGTGCAGCCATGCCAGGCTACAAGTAGCTCCTGAGAAGCATATTTCCCCCAGTAATAATTTAGTTTTACCCACATGATCCACGTTGTAATATTGCCCAATGTAATAATGTACTTTACTCTTTTAAATATAGCCACAATGTTATTGTTTTTAAAAATCAGACATTTTAAATGTAGAAGACTGAATCCAACAGTCAGTCCAAAATGATTTCTATTTATCCTAACTATAATATTTCAAATTTATGTCTGAAGTTATAATTTTGTTGTTGTTGTTGTTGTCCTTCCTTTTTTATATTAAATATATTTTTCTATGATGCTAACAAATATATCTGGCTGTTTTATAGATGCTGCTAGATCTCTAAAGTTCAAAATATTTATAACTATGAGTGCAATATTAAGACTTCAATATATTTTGTTTTATGATGGATGATACTGCATAACATAAACTACTGAAGCAAGAGTCTCTGGCTGGTTAGAACACTGTGCTTCAGTTGAGACTTATAACCTTGAATGCTGTTGCAGAAACAAATGTAATCAATAAAAACAAAAGAGTTTCATCAGATTGCACAAAATAGTGTTTATCCCATTACTTTTAAAAACCATGCACTTGGTGTGGTTTTCTTTCTTCAGAACAACTGCAAGCCAAGCAACATGGGGACAGAGTTGACATGTGAGTCTGTGGCAGGATCTTGCCCCTGTATTACCATACATATTATATATCCTAATTTAAGAGAATATTTGTTTAAGATTTGAAAGCTGTCCTCCAGAGCTTGTGAGAGGGTTGTGTTATTTTCCAGAACTGGTTGTAGCTTGTTGGTGATGCATTGGAGTGATCTCAACTGGGACTGTAGACGAGAACTAAGGGTGTTCTGTCATTTTGTCTTCTCTCCCTATCTTGAAGTTCATGGTTCCTGGGTCCACCAAACAATGATATCTTTATCGGCCAACCAAAATGCACAATATGCTTGGCTACATGGCTTGAGCCTGAGTTACTTAAGGGAATGCTTCTCCCTACACAATCCACCCCACACGCTCAGAAAATCGGGGAAGAAATTATTGGAATATATGAAAACTAGACTAATTACAACTTCCCATAAAGCGTTTATAGTCATGGCCCCTAAACTATGGAACAACTTACTGGAAGAGATGCGTCTTATTACCACCTTAGAAGCCTTTAAGAAGGCATTTAAGACAGATCTCTTCCGGCGGGCTTACCCACCCAACCTTGAATAGCTGATCTCAAAGAACACTCCCACTTCTGACTTTGATAGCATGGAAAACAGACAACAATTTGGTCATTTTAGTGATTGGTAGTACTGTAGTTTTGTTGTTCATTCTATTGACTGTATTTTTAGATAATACCGTATCTTGTATTTTATTGTTGATTTTATTCTCTGTTGTAATCCCGCCTCGATCCACAGGGAGAGGCGGGAAATACAAATACATTATTATTATTATTATTATTATTATTATTATTATTGCAAGCTTTTGAACCTTGGAACAAGTATATTGTGCATTTCATTTGGCCAATAAAGATATCACTGGCCTGTTACAGACTGCCAAAATAAAGCTGCTTCGGGTCTCTTTAGAGGTATGCTATTTAAATGAAGCATGCATCCCAAGAATCCGGAAGCTGCACCAAAAGCTGCACTCCGGTGCTTAGGAATGGAGTGTGGCTTTGGTGCGACCTCCGGACTTTTAGGACCCATGCATCATTTAAATAGCATACCTCCAAAGAGACCCGAAGCAGCTTTATTTTGGCAGTCTGTAACAGGCCACTGTTTGGTTGATTTTTTTTTTTAATTTACTAAATGGCCAACACAGCTACCCGTACATGTTTTATGGTTCCTGGGTATCAGTCTTGCCTTGTTAATTCATTTCACCTCCTCAAATAGGTGAAGGTGATGCGTGTCAGTTGTAAATCCAACAAGTTTTAGTCTCGCAGGTCTGCGCAGATGAGGATGTACTGGAGGTCTTGGCTATAAAGTATAGATTTGGTGGTGTGTTCTGGGTGAAAACAGGAGGTGTGTAACTATGTGTATGGATCAGTGCATTTTCAATGGAGTGTGATGCTTAGAAGGCCACTGTGCAGTTGCATAGTGGTGTAAAGAAAGTGGATTTGTTGAATGGATTATTCCAGCCTCAGGTTGATGGTAAAGTGGAAATTATTCATGTTGTGGTGGACTTTCTCAACCAATTGCTTTCCATGTAACCAAAGTCATCAAGAAATGGTATGTAGAGGAGCAATTTTTGGGTACATGTGCTGAGGAAGCATTGTTCCAGGTCAGCAAGGAAGTGGTTTGCATACTGTGGTGTCATGTGGGTGCCTATGGCAGCACAACTGACCTAGAGACACACAGTATCCCCAAAAGTGAAATAATTATGAATAAGTATAAACTGGCAGAGTTTGGTGGCTAGGTCTGTTGGAACCTTATTCAGGACTGTATTCTTTTATATTATTTTATTTAAAATGTCCAGATATATAAAAAACAGAAAATAACAATGTATAGAATGATAAGAAAAAAATAAAAGAAAAAGAAGGAAAAAATAAAAACTAGTTAGCAAAGAAGAAAGAAAAAAGTGATTTGTCTTCAGCAGTTATTAACCTATGTTAATCTATAAAAGATCACCATGCTTCTCAGATACATTAAATCATTAACTTCCTTTCTATAAAATACACTTGTTAACAATCAAAAGCAAAATGTGTGTGTGTGTATTCTCTACAGCAGTAGGTTTGAAACAGTGGGATGGGACTCCCAGGGGGGCATGAGGATTGCTCAAGTGGAGGTGCAAACCTTGGAGTCTCTGATCCCTTCTCTTTCTCTTCTGCATAAACATTTTCATGTGTAAATTTTACTCATGTTCAATATTTAAGTAAATATTGAATTTACTTAAATGAACTGTTCAGATTACCTTATAAAATTTTAAAATCTGAACATGAATTAATGTGCAAATGAAAATACATACATTAAATAAAATATTTTTATTCATATACTACATTGAATGGGATGGGATGCAACCTAAATCAAATGGGTGGGATGCATCCTCCACATGTCGATGTAAAGGGGGGAACACAAGTGTAAATTATTTTAGTACCACTACCCTACAAAAAGACATAAACATTTATCTATATATTTATTAGAAAGTATTAGTAATCTTTATTAGTAGCCTTCAATTATTGCTATTATTCCTCCCCAATTCTAAGCAAAACCATATCATTTTGCTTCTTAACTACACTGGTACCCCGGGATACGAATGCGCCGCCTTACGAAATTTCCGGGTTACGAAAAAAATCCATTCAAAAAAACCGTTCCGGGTTACGAAGGTTATTTCGGGTTACGAAAAAATTTTTGGTGCTTTTCGCCGCTATTTCACACGAAATCGCGGCTTTTCCCCATTAGCGCCTATGGCTTTTTCGCCTTACGAAGTATTCCGGGTTACGAAAGCGGCGGCGGAACGAATTAATTTCGTAACCCGGGGTACCCCTGTATAGATATTTTTATTAAACTAATCAAATTACTTCCTCCAATTTCTCATTTAACATTTATCTACCATAACATCATAACATCAACTGTGTCTCCCAATCTTCTACAAAGAAGTTTTGCTTTCCTTAGCTAATTCTCTATAAACCCCATTCTCATATTCATATCCATTGTAAATATCTATATTAAAAAACCTATTCTTATTTCTTTACTCTTTCCTATTTGATTTTCATCTTCCTTTTTTTTTTTTTTTTTTTTTTTTTTTTTTTTTGCTTTGCAATTGCACACAATCAACAAATTACACAAAACTTGAGGGGAAATATCCTTCCATAAAGAATACTCTTGTTAATCTTATCCTTTTAATCATCGTTTCTCCCCTTCCAAAAATCCTCTCCTCTGCATGTTTACTAATGGCTCCAATATTATCTCTGGATAGGTCCTTCAAAATCATCTCTGCATCTCAGCCTTCATCTTGTTTTTGCTGCAAATCTCCATCTGAAGCAATTTCTACATACAGTGGACCCTTGTTATAGGCTGGGGTTTGGTTCCAAGATCCCTGTGGATAACAAAAAACATGGATGCTCAAGTCCCATTAAATATAATGACATAGCAAAATGGTGTCTCTTATAAAAAATGGAAAATCAAGGTTTGATATTTGAAATGTATACTTTTTTTGAATGCTTGAATCAATGTATAAAAAATCCGTGTATAAGAAGGGCCAACTGTACTTCAAACTAAGCTATCTGAGATCTGGTTGATTCCCCTGCTTCTTCCATTGTATCCTTCAAATCCCTGTCTTCCATCGTGTCATCCATCAATCAAGTTTTTAACGTTGATCCCCCCCCCCCCCTGTTTTACATTCATCCAGTATCTCTTGCCAAATCACTAAGTCCCATTCTTCATCTGGGGGCTGCAGCTTTGCCATTTTTCTATTAAATCTTGGAATACAAAGAATTAACACTTTTATCTCCACAATGACTCCTCCTTTACAATGTAGCAGTTACACAGCACAACTTTTAACTTCTCTTTGTTATTCAGATTGATTTCATTGAGATGAATCTCCCAGCCAAAACAAACATCACTTTCCCAAAACAAATTGTCTTCTTAAATCCATTTTTTACTTGCAAAGTGCATAGGAAAACAGCTAATCTTCCAGTTTTAAAAAGTTATTTTCATCATTTCATTTCACTATGTCCTATACCCACTTAAAACTTTATTTATTTCCCTTTTCACACAGTTTTATTAGACTTTCTGATTTCATTCTACAATCTTGGAAGTAACCCTCAACATTAATACAAAAAGCAGGAAATTCACTGGAGCATTGATGTCACCACTGGATGAAATATTTCTTTTTATTCATTAATGCCAAATGTTAGGCAATGAATAGTTGAAAAAGAAAGTGTGGCTCCTAGCTTAGTGTCCTTGAACGTAGTGGGATGAACTTGATGGATTTGCCCTGTGTTCTCTATCCAAATCTCTTCCAGTCAACTGAAACTGGAACCTTGGTGAGGTTTTCAAACCCTTGTGGGCAGTCTACTTGTTTTCCTCTTGTTTGAATATAAATCACTGGTTGGAATTTGCTTCCAAATCAGTGATCATCACCACTACTGCTCTTTCCCAAAAGAGGTATCAGCTGGCCACTGCCACACTTGGAAGTCTGATTCAGTATGGCATTCTTGATGGCTTGTAGTCTATGAAGTTGTGGGATGTTGGTGCATAGGGATTAAACATCCATAGTGGCTAGGATGCTGGGCTGTATATTTTTCAGGGAATGATTTGTATCATTCATGTAGCTTGGAGTGTTGAGAATTGAACCCATATATCCAGATATCCCAACAGTGGGAACTGTAATCTTTGAGACAAAGGGTCTTCCTGGATTGTCTTGTTTATTGGGGTATATGGATATATGGACCCTTTCACATTATAAAATTACAGCATTATCATGTCACTTTTAATGCCATAGCTGCATCTTATATCCCCCTGCCCAGCTGAATATCTCAAGGTTCTATAAGATGCTGTCATTGCAGTTAAAGTGAAGTCATGATGGTATTAACTGTGTAGTGTGAAAGGGCTCAAGGGGAGTGGGTAGGACATAGGTTCATGAAAAATAGCAAAATCATCCTCAGTGAAGATCTAAACTAAAGAAGTATGGACCTTGAAATTGGTTATGTACATGAATTTTTAACTGTTGTATTCTTTGTTCCAGAATTCTTTAGCTTAGATCTTCATTGAGGATGACTTTGCTATTTCTTTGAAGCATCTATTTCATTTTTTTATGTCTTCCTCACCATTCTACACCTACCTTAGCATAACTTCACAATGATTTTTATGCGATCTTGTTCAAATTCTCCAACTTTACCATCTTGTTTTTATTCAAGGTGCTGTCCATTCTCCCATGTGCACCAGTGCATTCTCCCCCCCTTCCCCCCCCCTCTATTCCTTGTGCTCTCCTGTCATTTTGTAACATCAGGCTTTTGTTTTTGCTATTTCAAGAACGTTACTGACATTTGCAAATTCTTACAGGATGATTCAGTCAATTACCACCAAAGACACCCATTGTTCAGAGCAAACTGACCTTTCCCCTTGGGCCCCAATTAAAACCCATTTCACTTTCTTTTATAGCAGAGACTATAATTGGAACCTTGGCCGTTTGCCAGCAATAACTATTCCTCCTCCCCCCCTTTTATTTTTGAAAATGTAATATTGAGGACAAAATGTAAATTAATTTGGTCTAAGAAGAGGAGCTGATGTATTTTTTAATGAAGATTTTTTAATTAAACAAAAATTTTGCTTGTCAGCATAAATAAGTATAGGGGAGTGGAAGAGAAAACAATTTTCAGAGTATGCATAGTAATAGGGTTTATTTGCTTTCACCTTCTCTACTTTACATGCCAATGTCCCAATTATTCTCTAACCTGACATTTGTTGATAATTGGAGAGAAACTCTATGTAGCTGGCTCTGCAATACCTGCTCTTCTTTTTATCACTGATTCAGATGTTTAAAAAATTCTAGATCTGTGGTGATTTCATCTTTATGGACTAGTAGATCTGACAGATTCTAGGAACCCTGAAGTCAATTTCTTTTGATATACAGGAATCAGAAGAAATACCCCATTCAGTCAAGTGTACAGATCACAGTTCGGAAATGTTCTGTTTGAGGACTACAGCTACTAGAATCTCCAGCTAGCTAGTGGACTGCAGGTTCTGTCAGCTGTAATCTAAGTAGTAATACACACACACACACACACACACACACACACACACACACACAGAGTGGGTCCTCACCTTATGCGGGGATCCGTTCCGGATCCCTCCGCGTAAGGCGAATTCTGCCTATGCTCAAGTCCCATTGTAAACAATGGGGCTCGTGCGCGGCGGCGTGGTCGGCACACGGGGTGCAACGGGCGTGCGCACCCATTCAATTTAACGGGACGCGCCGCCCCTTCCGCCCCGCGCGCGCCCCACGGCTTGAGCGCGTATGCTCAAGCCGCGTAAGGCGTGCCCGCGTATGATGCGGGCGCGCTGTATATGCTTTGTTTCAGACATAGTATTGTTTATTGAGCCACAACAGCTTTAGACAGTGATCCTTATTAGGGATACCTCAAAATGTAGAATGGATGGCTTGTTGGGCTCACCCCTGTTTTGATTTTGTTCACATTTATGACTTTTGCTTTATTTGGATTCTCTGGTCTTAATTTGTCAGAATTTTTTTTTGAGTAAGCATTGATATTTGAACAAACATAAATCTGATCTTTTGAAATCCAAATGCCAGATATAAAATGTACATACTTGAAATATAACATCTTGTTATATTGACACTTCCATTTCAGGGATGAAATTTATATTTCATATCTGGAATGTTTTTTTAAAAAAATAAAGAAAAATCAAGAATCAGCTTTTTGAACAAGGGCAGTATAGTCACCAGAGATTTTTAAAGCTTAAGCAAGAATTATTACTGTTGTTCATGGAATTGTTATTGGTAACATATTCAGCCGACAAATGCAGACCACATCAACAAGATACACATTGTATCAAAATATATTCTTTTGAATTCTCTATCTTCAATTAAGTGTTACAGAACAGTGGAGATATTTGTCATCAGTCCTGCCCTCTTGCCTGCCCTCATGTCAGACTTAAAGAGTTACTGTCCCACATGGATGGCCAGAATCACTTTTATAAGAAGTGAAATGATTTCATCTGGATTCCTGTTGGTTATTCCCAACTAGAGTAAACTGAATCAATTGTGGGTTCATACATAGGTAAATCCTGTCACAATTTGTCTAACACTAGTTAGAAATAACAAGGGGATATACTGTATATACTCCACTATAAGTCGACCTCATGTACAGTGGACCCTTGCTATATATATAGATCCCCCATATATAACAAAATCTGTGGATGCTCAAGTCCCATTAAATATAATGTCATAGCAAAATGGTATCCCTTATAAAAATGGAAAATCAAGGTTTGATATTTGAAATTTATATATTTTTTTGAATATTTTAAAACCGTGGCTGCTTGAATCCATGTATAAAAAATCCTTGTAAAAGAAAGGCTGACTGTATAAGTTGAGGGCAGGTTTTGGGGCCAAAATTATGGATTTTGATATGACCCATGGATAAGTTGAGGGTAAAACTTAGGGGCATGTAACAAAAGATCTAAAGGAAAGGAAAGGAAAACGGTGCCAAAGAACTTAGAAAATTCCAGCAGGCACAATTGTTTGTGTTCATACTAAAGGCTGGATGGATGAGAGAGCAGAGATGGATCAGTGCTTCCAGGACAAATTACACTCTTGCCTTTCACCAGGAGATGGTTCCTTCTTTAAAATAAGAGAGTAAGTACAGCACTTATATTGACCTGTGGATAAGTCATCTCTGTTTTTGTGGTCAATTTTTAGACTAAATTTTCTAGACGAATACATGTATATATACAGTAAGGCTTACTTTGTTTACTTATATGTAAAGTGGAAATCATATATGACTTTTGGGTCATTGCAGATTCCTACCTCTCTCTTTGACTTTTTGACCTGAGGTGGGGAGGACTAAACTGAAAAACTAGCAAGACTGACAATAGCAAAAAATTGCACATTCTTCTTTTATATATCTTTTTACAATCCTTTACCAAAAAAAGCAGTAGTGTAGAGCTCATCCATGTTGACATGCATGCTCAACCATGAAGTTTTAGGGGGTGATCTTATTCAGATCAATATTTTGTAGCCCAGTAGGAGGTTGTGAGGATAAAATGAACTAATGGTGTGTTATAATCCATCAAAAGCTTTGGGAATGTAATAAGAAAGAAAGCGGGGGGGGAATAGAAAGAATGTGATGACCTGTAATGTCTTGCACAGTGCAATCTGGTACATGATTGCTCAAAAGGAAGTCCCACTGAGTTCAAAGGTTTTTACTCCCAAGTACATACGGACTGATTTGCAGACTTAGACAAAAATATTTTTTTTAAAAAAAAAAACCTCATGTAGAGGAAGAGATGAGAGCTGAGATCCAATATAAAGCAGGCAGAGCACAAAACAAACAAAACGCCACCAGCATACCTGGGCGGGATTATGGGACTGGGAAAGAAAGCATTTTTGACAAGGATTACAGTGATGTGTCAGAAGACTGACTGATAGAAACACATTCCACTTTAGCATGTTCTTTCTTTTATTCCCTTAACTCTCTGCTTCCTTATCCTAATTTTTCCCTTCTGTCTTCCTCTCTCTTTATCTCAGATTCAAGTGAGGATAGGGGAGGCAGTATGTCATTTGGGCCACCAAGAATGGAAAATGACTTGCAGAAGGTTTGTCCTTGCACAGGCTTCAAATAATGCCACCACTTGTGCAACTGGGAGTGTTGTGTGAGCACATTGTGACAAATGGATCTTAGCCCTGGAAATTTAGCTATCATTTCAAACTTCAGGACAGAATATTTTGTTTCTCAGAATTTCAGATGGCTAAAGTTCAGTCAACTCCATTTGATAAAGTGTTCAGTTGTTCAGAGGTGTAATGGAAGAGATGTCTGTTGATCTGTGCCTCTGAGATTTCACATTTTTACTGCTGGTTTAACATGTGTTCATTTAGTGTTAGCAGGCATCCTGTCAGTGAGTTATGATGGTTACTGCACAGTGACAAAAATCCCCACCAGCTTTTCAGTTTGGCATCCACCACCTGAAATATTTAAATATGTCAGTGGAGAGCAGAGGGAGGCAGGGATACCTCCAGCTTCTTTCCTATAACTTGATGCATGGCAATGACATCATCTTCAGGGACAGCCTGAGAAATTGTGAAAAATGTCTGTCACAATGTATCCAGCTAAAGGTAGTTAGTTGGATGTGTCCCTCCTGCTTCCCCTACAATTTTCCAACAATAAAAAATGGCCATCCTGATAGGGGTGCCATATTGGAAAGTTGGATTTGGAAGGGTTGTACAGAGACATATTATATCTGGGAGCCAAAAATATGTCTCCTGATGTAGGACATGTGACATTATTCGTTTAATTGTTTCACAAAGGGGCAATATAAAAAACTCATCATGCAAAGTGTTCATCCATGTGTACACAAAAGTCATCTTCTGAGACCCTTCTCTAAGATGTTCCTGTCCAATAAAAATGTGGCAGATGGCTACTGGAGGAAGAATCTTCTTAGCTGTAATTCCCTGGTTTTGGACTACCCCCTTCAAGATAGCTTAACTGGCATCCATACTGTTTGATTTCACTCTACAGTTTACATTGGTGTAACAAAAATGTTCAAATTAGTTAGAAAACTCCATTTTGATCCAGAGTACTACTTTTAAAATATGCCATTCAGGCTCTGTGCTCTTTTATTAAAAATATATATAATAATATCATTTTTTTCTTTCCCCTTCCCCCAAGCAATAGGAACATTTTCTTATTGTTGAATGCATTTCCCAAACTCTATTAGGCAGGATTTCATATTTCAAGCAGACAAGGAACCAAGGGTGGGAGGGATGAAATCGAGGGAAAATTTCTATATGAAGATTTGTAATTTCCCTAGAGGAAAATGAAAATATCAACATATTTCTCTTATTCTGGGAAGATCTGAGGGAAAGGCTATGAGTTAAAGGCATCCTTCAAGAATCAGTGAAGCCTTTCCATCATCAGAATCCAGCAGAGCCTGCTCAGTTTTGCATGATAAAAAGGGAAGTTTTATCGTCTCTATAGTTGTGTCCTTTGATATTACACATTGAAAGCAACACTATAGCTGATTATTAAAGTTGCTTTCATATGGAAGAAGACCCCCTCCCTATAGCGCAGCTAGTGTAGCGTAAGCAGAAAACATGAAGGGCTTCCTTATGACTAAGGGCCTATGACTATCTGCTGTTCACCATTCCCCCAAATCTGTGGGTAGCAGTGGGGACAGCACCTAGAATTCATTTAATTCTAACATAATGCAATTGGGTATTCTCCACTCAAGAGTAGAGTTAAGACTATTGTATTCTCTGAGAACCTATATTTCAAAATATTCTTATGAACCCAGCATAGAACATGAGCTGGAAAACACTTGTTTGGAAATGCAACCCAGTTCCTTAAAGAAGCAGTCTTACAAAATATGCATAAGACTGAAAGATAAACCATTTTCTCTTACAAGCTCAAGGCAGGGTACATCACTCCTTCCTTCTACACTTTGTCCTTAAAAAACCTTGTGAGGTATTGTCAGATCTTAGGTCCTGCCATGTTTGTTGATCTTATGTTATGTTATATGCATTGCTTTTAATACTGGATAATAGGTTATGCTGCGCAGGGGGTGATATTGGGTGGAAAGAATGTTGATCTTTTAACAGGACTGGCTAATGAGAAATATGAGTGAAAAAAGAATACACTTTGAATTATAAAGGTCTAGTGGATGGGAATTTTGGTATGGAGGGGAAAAGGAGTGGCGTTCCTGGGAACAAGATTGTATTGACTTTAAAGATAATGAGGTGCAAGTGCATGAAAACAATTTGAATTCCTATGGGTATTTAATATACACTCCACATTTAAAGCTTTGATTTTTGTGGATTTGATTATTCACAGATTTTATTAATATGTTTCCTTTAGGAATATCTAAGTCCTCCAGCGCAACTCTATGGTCACCTTTCACCAAAAGTCACACTGAAGGACATAGAGTTTCCTAAGGGGAACACTCCACTAGGCATTTGTAGCTCCTCCAGCACAATTCTAGGGTCAATGACTGCCAGATGTTGATCACAGAGTTGCACTGGAGGACTTAGAGCTCCCTAGAGAGGTGTTCTCTCAGGTAAAAACATAGTGTTTTTGTTATTTGCCATTTTCCCACATAAACGGGGTCCTGTACCCCTAACCTCGGTGAATGTGGAGGGACAAGTGTACTTTGTAAATCAAAACACTTCCATCTTGTCAACAACACCATACTGTGAACACTTTAGTTTTTTGCAATAAAACTTCCTGTTTAACTAAAGCCTCTTTCTATGCGTTAAAGGTATTTGAACAGAGTATGGCCCAAAGTTACCCTATGAGTGTCCTGGTTAAGTAGAGATTTGAACCTGGATTTTCCAAACTTCCAACCGTCTAACCCACTAACTCCAAGGATTCATGCTGGCTCTACACAGCATTCAGTCTAGAAAACTCCTACATTGTTACTAATTGTTACTTTTTATGATACCAAAGGGGCATCTTGCTGAGAGAAAATAAAGCTGGGTGTGTGAACTCTATATTTTGAGATATCTTTTTTTTAAAAAACAGACAGGTTAATTTTTGATGTTATTAGTTGAAATCATGTCACAAATTGCTGATTCTGATAATGTGTAATATTTTACCTGAGAAGGAAACATAACAGTTATGTTTTTCCCATGGGATCAGATACATATACAAATTTCTGTCTTACAGTTTGAAATATGGAATGATTTTAAAAGGTATGCATATACAGTTGTATCCATTGGGGTTTGGTTCTAGGACTCTTTATGGATACCAAAATCTGTGGGTATTTAAGTCTCATTAGATAGAATGATGTACTGAAATGCTGTCTTTCATATAAAATGGCAAAACCAAGGTCTGGTGGTTTTTGGGTTTTTTTTACATTTATTTAGAATTTATACATTTTAAAAATATTTTCAAGCCATGGATGCTTGAATCCATGGATAAAAAAAAATATCTGTGGGTATGGAGGACTGATTGTAACTTAAAATCAATGTTTTGGACTGACCTAAAATCAATCATTCAACATTAGGAACTTTGGCCACAGAAAGAGAGGAACAGAAGAATCAGCTCTTGATGAAGGATCTTCCCAAAACATGTCAGCAGGATAAATAAAACCTTTTTAACAATAGCACATCTTAACAGTGTTTTGTCCATAACAACAGCAGGGTATATCTCTTATTTTCCTGTAATTTACAATTAGTCTAAGTCCAAAGTAAGTCCCATAGAATTAATTTCTGAATGGTTGTCCACACTTATGCAATCCAATTGATTCACTGGATCTGTTTCAGATGGAACTAGCAGATGGATTTAGATTATAATTTGTCAATAGAGGGAATCACCTCTTCAGAGAGAAAAACCCATCTCTTCAGAGAGAAGTAGACAGAGTGAGCAGTTTTGTTTAATGAACATGGAAATTTTACTCACTGCAGAATCTAAATCACTCTTTGTACTCTGTCATCATATAGTGGCTGTTCCAATGGATCCTGTGAAGCAGCCAATATTGATTAATGGAGAAGAGAGAGATCTATGCTGGAATTCTCTTTCCTGGTATAGCATACATTTATCATAGGGGTGGGCAATTCAAATGTTACACAGCAGGAAAAGAAAATTGGATTGGCTGAAGCAGCAGCCTTTGCTCAAATAAATGCTGCATAATTTCTTGTGTGTTGAAACCTACATTTCTGGAAAAAAAAACAATACAGTTTTCTGGGAAAGCTGCTCAGTTTTTATAGAAAGTTATAATTGTGGGGATCCTGAGTGTCCTGAAGTTACAGGATTTTTTTAAAAAAGGTTCATTGTTTTCAACAACTGTCAGGAATTAGAAAAAATAAAATCTGCCATCCCTATTGCATGAATGAGTGGGGCTGGTGATGAGTGAGCCAGTTGTGAGTGGGCCAACAGTGGATGGACACAGGACATTTACAAAATTCATGCACCTCCACCCATGTTCTTCTTTCTTTTCTTCTGTCTCACACACATCCCATCTCCCTTGATTGCATTTCTTGACCACCACCCTGCCCCACATCTTGGGGCAAGAATTCAACATTTCTCCTACTCAGTGACTGATGAACATTGCTGTTTGCCACTGACAGCTAATTCTCTGAGCAATGGGAGAAAGTGAGTGAGGCATTCATAGCTCACAGAGAGTGGCTGGGTTTCACATAAAGCCTGTGGGCTATGCATTCTCCACAAGTGTTTTTAAACATTCAAATTTAATAGAATAACTGCTAAGCTTGCTGGCCCTTTTGGAAGGCCTGAATGTCAAGACATTGTCTAAATGTCACACAGTATACATTATATATCAGATCAGTAAACTGACTTTCATTAACCTAAGGTTAATGTAATGAATATGTATATTCTGTATACTAATGCTGAAATCCTCTTTATGAAATCATGACAATGTTTACTAATTTCATTTCCTTTGAGCCTGAAAAGGTATTTCTTTCCTAATCTTTCATACACTGCTTCGCCAAAGCAGACCACCCATTAAAGTTTGCTTCTCACAATACATTTAACAAGCAAGGTCCAATATTCAATTACAAAATTAAAGCAAAACCAGTTATTATATAAAGAGGACATTTGTTAAGTGCAGCTGTATCCTTTAGAATGTTTGCAAGTGAATTCCAGTTTTTTTAAATTAGTAGACGATATCTGTGCATTGTTTAGGGACATTGCAATCAAAGGACAAAAATATATTACCAGAAGAGATCCTAAGATAGTGAATACATGCATTGATTTATGTAGACACTTTGCCATGGTGTATTTTTATTAACACAATGTTGGATGTTGTGAGGGAAAAAAAGTGTTATGTTTTTGCTTTTTGTATATGTCAGCACCTGCTTTCCTTTATAAACATCTCCAAGCATTTCCTTTTTTCTTGTCAGACTTATTATCCACCAAGGTAGTCACATCAATATCCATGTTTTGTGGGGTAGGTGATAACATATAGTCTCCTCATTTGTAGCCTGATCTTTCTGAAAGTGGGCAAATGGCTTGACCTCTATTTAATCCATTTTGTTGCATCTCTGCCACTTTCTGTTCTTTCCATACATCTCTACTTTTTCATTCTTTTTTTTTCCTGTCTGCACCAGAAAATGCATTCCAAAGTCTCAAAGTCAACTCAGAGAAAAACTGTCTGATTTCCTATTATTCTTGTGGCATTGGAAGCTATACTCCAATTAGGTCTCTACTGGACATCTAGGTAGGTGCTGCTGAAACAAGCAAGAGCCAGCAGTGAAGGTGCACTGCTCTGTGAGAGAACCATATCAATCTTATAAGTAATTAAAAGGTTAAATCTTGTAGCAGGGAACTTTCATACTGCACAATTATATCATTATGATTCCACTTTAACTATCATGGTTCATTATTATGGAATCCTGGGATTTGCAGCTCAGAGAGGGTGATTTAGACTTTCAAGTCAAATGGCTCAAGTGCCTCACCAAACTACAACCCCCAGGTTTCCATGGAAAGTAGCCTATGAAACTACAATGGAATCATAGTGCTATAACTGTTCATTGTAAAAAGGGCCAAAGAGGGAGGAACGAGTGTGTGGATTTGGAATGTTGATGAGAGAAGAATTAGCTATTAGAAGCAGTTAAAAAGAGCTGTAACTAAAATGGCTTGATGTGCTATTGAGAGCTGGCATAGGTGGCCCAACTCTGTGGGACTGTGGAAAGAATAGAATAGCCAGAGTGGTAGGGGAGGGAGAAGTTGTGTCTGTGTGTCATTCCAGAAACATCCCAAACCAATGTGCCACCCACAAAGGGCAATAAAATATAAAACTTCTGACACAACAAGTTGGTTGGTTAGGCAAGTTTAAAGCCCTGAGCGGATTCCATATTAAGAAATAAAGAGCTTGAAATATGGAAGCAAAAGTTTTCAAGAAGAAATAAAGAAGCAAACGTTCTCACAATAACATATCCTTGGATTTTGTCAGGTTTTGCCAGTTGTTGTCAACTCTGTGTCTACTCACACCATCCTTTTGGGGGGGTTATTTGCAGCAATTTCTTGGATGTGTACTAGTTCTCTTGCAAAGGTGTTAAAGGTGTATTTAGCTGAGCTGGTCATATGTCTTGAAAATCAAATGTTCTCTTCTTTGTTGTTTGTTTTTTAAAGAATTATACTGTACTGTTGTAGTTCAAAAGTTTCACTGGTGTGCTATAGGACAAAAGAAGAGAATATATTGTTTCAATACGTTTCAGAATTAAAAAGAAACTTACTTTAAAAAGGGAATAAAATGTTGCAGCTGGTATCAGGAATTACCAGAAAATAGTCCCATACAGCAGAACATGTTTTAACCAAACAAACAAACAAACAAAACCTGAGAACTACAGCTAGAAATACTGTTGGGGCATGTAAAATCAGCATTCAGCATGTAACATGCAGAAGACATGCACATGGGACAGGAACACCACTGTAAGGTCTCTGCTGTGAAGCTCTGTGCAGGCTGCAAAGGAAAAATCCTCCCACACAAAAGCTGCTAGCCAGATAAATAACTGCTGGAATGCTGAGTACTCACAAGAGATTTTTAATCTTGGTACCGATATATACATCAGACTATCAAAGTCCTTCACCAGACTCCTATTTACAACCATCACGATACTGAGCATTCAACTCCCACTCTTATATACAGTCGGAGTCCTTTCCACTCCTGGTATGTCATCTAGTTTCCTGTCACCTGACAGCTGTGACTGCAGAATTGAAACCTGGTGGTTTCACCTCCTGTCCCTCTGTCCTCAGCTTCATGTGACTCAGGACTTTCCAAATGTTGAGTCATCATGTCCACCACCTGAACTCAGGTTACCTTGTCACCTTTGTCCAAGTTCCAGGCCATAGCCACATCTCTGACATTCTCAGACATTTGCCCTGTCTGAAGGAGTCCTAAGTACCCTAGTAGTTTATGGTTGTATGAAGCTTTCTTTTATACAGGTTATGGGCCAGGATATATCCCAGGAATCCGAGTCTCCTTTATCAGCCCAAAATAACCTCATAAATTTGTACCTGCCTGAAAGTTGTAAGGGCCATAAAGAAATGCCTAGGAAAATGTGCTGACTGTTGTTAAGCTCAACCGGCATTTTCAATGAAAAGGAAAGAGGAATGTGCATAAACAGCAGCTCTGGATTTAAATTTTCGGAGAATAAGCAGAACAATGTGAATTACCAATTATGGAAACATATCTTACCAAAGATTACTAGTGGGAACAATCATCACAGAGAGGCCAATAGTAAACCCTACAGAATGGAACAGAAAGGATAGCCATAAAAAGCAATAATAAGTTTATTAGAAGAAGATGTTCACTTAACCCACATAAGGGACCAGTGTGGAATTCACTGCATAGGCTGAATGGGGCAGCAGAGGGGAGGGATCAGCTATACTAAATGAGACTTGGCAATGAAAGAAAATGCAAAACCATGCAATCCTGGAAGTGATGTGGAACTGCTATGTGGAACTGAACAAGACATAAAAGACAAGCATGTAGTGGCCTGACTTTTTTTCAGCTTCCTTGAATCTTACAGTGGTATTATTGGAACCTTAGGGACAAGTTCAGAAGCAAAATGACAAATAAATTTAAGATACTAGCCTGGTCCATGATAAGTTGTCACTTTTGTATTAAAGTCAAAGCCCAGTAAAGTCAGATTAAAGCCTCAGAAACACTTTATTTTGTACACAGTGAATATATATATGGATTCTACGGATCCTTCTCCACATGGGCTCAGCCGATCTTTATACTCAACTTGTTGGAATCGACTTTCCATTACTGCAGATGGAAATGCATTAAATCTCACTTTAGTAAATGCTACACAATATTTGGGAATTGTGACTTTTTTAGGTAATTTGTACCACCCTTTAGATTAAATCCCAGGGCTAAATTAATAGGAGAACAGGTCACGTTGGCAGTTGATAACGAGTGCTGGGTATCAATATCTCTGATCCTCTGTATGAGAACTTTTCTTGCCATTGTCCAATTTAACATACAAAGAAAATTCTCCAAGAAGCTCAATCTCTGGAACTTCTCTTGGACCACTATGAATGTTTGTGATTTATATGAGTCCTTCTGCAACAGATAAGCATAGCCTCTTTCTGGTCTGCAAAAGTGAGCTTTAGCCAGTATCTTCGAGCCCATTCCCATGCAGTACATTCCACTGATGCACATCCACCTTCCAGTCGCAAAATTCTAATGACACACATTTTGGGACTCCAAATAAATGTCTAAGAAAGGTTGATAGAACCCATTCAACCACTGGAGATAAGCCCAATATCCATATCGGAATGCCAAACATTAGTTGGGGGAGAACTTTGGCCTGCTGTACCCTGCATGCGGCAGGTATAAATTGACCTCTCTTGGTATTAAAAAAAAAACCGAGATATTGTTTTGCTGCTATTACAGGCAGACTGGACAGCTGCAGTCTGATGGAGTACCTATGAGCTGGCTGCTTGAAAGTTTATATCTAGAAGAAAATTGCTGAATCTGTGGTAATTTCAGATTAATAATGCAAGATGATGGGAAATTTCATTTTTTGAGATTAGAAGATCAGATGCAAAAACTGGAGAGGAGTAAGATAAAGCGGTACAAATCTGTTGATTTATAAGATGTTTATTTTAAGTGCTTGATGAAGAAAATTACTTTATGCATCTGAAGAAGAAGACTGAAGTGTACGAAAGCTCATGCTGCCAATTTCTTTCTTTCAGTTATTCTCAAAGGTTCTACAAGATCTCTCTACGTACTTATAAAAATAATTAATTCAACATTGTTTGGAGTAGTTATTTCATTGTATTGTGTAGTGCAAATATATATTGTGTGTTCAGTATGGTTAGTAAGATATTGGAATAGATCGACTTCAGAGATATATAGGGGATTTTAATTTAATTAAATATGTAGAAGTTTAATTAATTAGATAAAAGCAACAGAAGCAAAATATTTTAACATTTGTAACCATTACCTAGGCAGGTGGAAGTCATGTTTATTTCCCTTTTTTCTTTGTTACTTATGCGTGCTAGGTTAGTTTAGTTGGTTTTGTGTATGTTGTGGTATGTACACTCCATGTTGCTTTATGTCTGTATCTATATCTAGGTGTACTAAATTTTTTTTTTTACATTTTTAAGCCATACTCCTTGTGTTTTCATTATAAAAAATAACTAGGAAAGCAATATTACGAACAAGGATCTTTCCTGCAATTGTATCGAGGTCTTCAAAAATCTTTCCAAAATAGATAAGGAGTTATTGTTCCCTCCCTTATTTGAATAAGGGCTGCAAAACTTTTTTTTGTTCAAGAATAATTCTGGCTGCTGCTGTGCCTACCGATTATTTGATTTTGTTATTCTGTATTAGCATATCCCTTTTAATGAATATTAAAAATCACTTCAAGCAGTTGAAAGGCAGCACACAAATATTGTTTGGTTTTTAAACAGAGATACATAAATTACTACAATACATTTTTGGCTTTTTCCATTGTTATCTAATAACATGGAAGATGGATGACAGACAATACCATCTAATACCTTGATTGCCATAGCCCATCTTTTCTGTTATCTCACTATGTTCCTTGTGAGAGGTCAATGACTACACATACATACAAAGTCCAAGATGTTTTGTTGCCTGAGGCAACCCATTAAATCAAGATAAATAGTACCACAACCCATTAAGTTCCCCTTCCCCCCAAAAATCATGATCTCCGTGTGTGTAATATTAAAAGTACAATATTAGTAAACCAAATAATTAACAATTAACATGTGAATAACTGAATAATTAACAATTTCATGTAATCTAAAATCTGTTGCCCAAAGCAGCGGCCAATAGTAGATCTGGCTCTGCATATTCATGTACACATACTTTAATGCTCATATCTGCAAATCCCAGCACATTCACTGTTCTACCCCTTTTGTTTGGTTGAAGAGCAGCCATGGTCTGTTTCGCGACAGATACAAAATGGTGGAAGCCATGGATTCACACTATTCTTGGTTCTCACCATTTTACAGATCCTTGTGTGCCTTTCCAGTGACATCTGTCTCCAGCCTTACATCTTTCTCCAGCCTGACATCTTTCTCTAGCCTCTCAAGTAAAGTATGTACTATGCTACTTTTTTTTTTTTTACAAAAATTCAAAATATTCTAAAATCAAAGAAAAATCCCAACTCTAGAATACTTCTGGTCCCAAACATTTTAGATGAGAGATACGCAACATGTATTTAAACCCAGTACACTCATATCCTTCTGTACTACAACTCCAACCACTTAAAGACTGGAGGCCTATTTAAAGAGGAAGGTGTTTGGTTACTGGTAAAAGGAGAGGAGTAAGTGGAGAAAACCATCTTCCCTCAGTAGGCTGTTTCATGGCCTAGGAGCATCTTCTGACAAGGCTCTCTTCTCGATCCTTATCAGACAAACCTGGGAGAGTGGTGGAAGGGAGAGAAAGCCTTCCCTAGAAAGAATATAAAAGAGTGAGATGTGCCTCAAAGATATTGTAGAAAGAACTTTATTTTTACTCAAAAAGCAAGCAAGCAAACCACCAAACCTACTGTACTGGATAATTTCTATTCAGAGTCCAATACTCAGTTCTTAGGTAAGATTCTGGATCATGTGTACTATCTCAGTTACAATTTCTTTGAGACATTTGTGCCCCATGGACAGTCTTGAGGCCAGAAAATCACAGTGATATAGACCTGAGTCGATTGACTCAGACTTAAGTTGAACTGAAGGCACTTCTGTGAGTCGGCTTGGACTTGACAATAAATGATGCCCTGACTTGACTTGGTGATATCATTCATTTTGAGCAGCAGGCAAGGCCCATCCCCAGAGTGCAGGATGTGTTTGTCAAAAGAAAACAGCAAATGCATTAAGCAATTGGCTTGAAGCAGAAGGATCCTTGTAAAGCTTTTGAAAAGCTTTAGAAGACATTGTTAATTTATCAATTTCAGTTACATCTAGGTCTTTTAAAAGTTACTCATCTATGTTTGGGGTCTCTGGTCCTTTCCAATGTTTTGCAAATATAATGCTTGCTGTTGTCAACAAATACAGTATTCCTTTCAAATTTCTCCTCTCCTCTTTATCTTCTACCACATTTAATAAATCTATTTCTGGTTCCAATCTAATTTTTATTTGGTATATATCTTGTAATATTCTATGGACTTATTGCCAATATCTTTTTGCTTTAGGCCAGGTCCACTACATATGAAAGAAAGAGCCTATTTGTCATCGACATTTCCAACAGATTCCTTCACTATTTCTATAGATTTTGGCCACTCTAGATGGAGTTAGATACTATCTATACATCATTTTAATAAAGTTTTCCTTAATATCCATACACAGAGTACATTTCAAATACCGTCCCCATGCTCTCTCCTCTTGCTCCAAGGTCTAATCCTGCTTTATGTATGATCACACTGAGGCCTGTTAGCATTTTACTATCCTTTGCTAAGCAGAAGTCCCACCTTTTCCTTCACCACTCTCTTGCTCTGATCATATTTGTTCCCCCCATTTGTTGCTCTTTCCTTGCCTAGCCAGTCACAGCACATTTTGAGCTTTAGCTTTCCTTATACATATATTTTTCCTTGGTGATTCATCCTTCCTTCCCTTCTTTATACTGCTCTATACAGAACCCCTGGATGAAGCTCCCATAGCCCATTTCTGACCTCTTCAGACTCTGCAAGTAACCCAAAAGCAAAGTTTAAAAAATATTTACCCAGCAGTTTAAATAAAAAGAAAAATGTGTAGAAAAACACCCAAACAAATGAAAACATGAACCCCCCCCCCCCCCCTTTCCATGATTTATGTAATACAGAGACTTTGGAAATAGACTCTTCCAATGGGCCTTTTATCTTCACTATCCCATTTCTGTTTTCTTCTCAGGGTCTGCAATATGGCCTCATGAATTTCATAAGGGTTTCTTAGATAAGGGTTTGCCATTATCATACTCTCAAACATAACTTACAGAGCCTGGTATTTCTGACAACAGTACAGTAGATCCTTTGTATAAGTGAGCTGGCAATCTACATATTTGACCACCTGTGGATCATCACGCCCATATTATTCAATGGCAGCATGTGTATGAGGATGCTCTGATGTGTCCGTGCACACATCGATGCCATTGAATAATGTAGGGTGTGGACATCTGTATTTTTTGCCATCCATGGGAGAGGGGCTTGGAAGTGAACCCATGTGGGTGAGGAGGGTCCACTGTATATATTGTCAGTGGTGTGGTTTGAATAGTTTCACATAAAAGCCAAGATGTATGTCAGCAATGTCATATTAAACATACTGTCCTCACATGGTCAATACACTGGACTCTTGCTATTCAGTGAGTGTTGGTTACAGTACCCCCCATGGATACCAAAATCTATGGATGCTCAAGTCTCACTATATACAATGGCACAGTATCCCTTATATAAAGTGGCAAAATCAACGGTTACTGTTTGGATTTTTGGGGGGAGGGGTATTTTCAAGCTATGGATGGTGGAATCCGTGATTCAGAATCTCTGGAAATGAGGGTCCAACTGTACTTTTTTTTGGAAAAAGGTTCTGTGAGGAACTGTGGAAACCGAATAAACAAGAGCAGAAACTAATGGGTAGCTAAAATGTAAATAGGAAATTTTATTATGACTAAATACTCAATTCATGTGCATATTTTTTTAAAAAAAATCTAGGTGCATACTATAAAGCAGATTATATTATCCAATCTATCTAAATTACAGCCATCATAAAGTACTATGTATAGATTTTTGAAAGAATTATATGGTTAGCAATCATACTGCAGTATATATAATTTGGTGCATTATTGCTTTGTGAGAGTTATAATGTGACTGGCATCCTGAGATGGGAAAACATTTCTTATAGTTTAAAGACTTTGCTAGGGATTAGACACAAAGATACTTTATGAATAAATGAGTTTTGTTTTAAAAAAAGAAATCAGAATCATCATGAGAATAATGAGCAAATAATTCTCTTTAGGTGATCTCTCCCCCTCCCCCAAGCAGCATCCCCCATAGGATAGCTGCTTTGAAATTCTAAGCAGTCAGAAGGCTGTTAGTTGATTAAAATGCAAAACCTTCAAAAAGATAAATGTGTCTCATTCCTTTGATGAATCCATCCCAAAATATCATAAAATGCTCCTTAGTATAATCCACTGACTTACTAGAACTACAGCATCTGTACAGGGCCCAATCCAGGATGCTGAGAATTTGGTGGAAATAATGCTCCATCTGTTCTGCATGCCCACTATTATTAGATTATTGGGAAATGCTTGTGGTATCTGAAGGTAGTGCCTATCCCTTCTGTCTTCCTTAGTAGATGTTAACACTTCTATAAAATGGGAAGTCCACAATGTAGGAGCAAAACTAGGGCCTGGTGTGTGGATTTTGCCACCTCTCCACAATGCCTTTTGTAATGAGGCAATTTTTATTTGCTACAAGCTGTGAAGGGAGTGAGCCTATACACGATTGTATCAGGATTGTAGCCCTAGAAGAACATACACATTTTTTTTCAATTAATGTCTCTTTCAGAAGATTTATTTATTTATTGGATTTATATCCCACCTTTCTCCTAAAATGAACTTCAAATCGGCTTACAATAATTTAAAGCAGAACATTAAAATACTAATTTACAAAAGTTAAAAAGATTTAAATATCGATATTATTAAAAACATTATTAAGACAGCTAAAACACTTAAAACATACTTTAAAATATAGTTACATAAAAAATAAGCATGTTTTAGACACAATATGTAGACACAAAGTAGAATTTTAGCAGATACACAAACCGATCAGTAATACCTAATATGTAATATGTACTGTAATATATAATAACCTTTAAAATATCACATTGGTTTTTTTTTAATGTATGAGGTGATTCTGTACAGCTGCACACAGAAACATATTACAGATGGCAGAACTGCTTGGGACAAATACAGAAAGAATGAAAGATCTTGATAATAATCACTATGTGTTAGTGTGTGTGTGTGTATATACGTGTGTGCGCACACACACACACACCTTCAAGCCACCTGTTGACTCATTGTGACTGTTAATTTCATAGGGTTTTCTTAGGCAAAGAATACTCAGAAATGGTTTTGCCGGTTCCTTCCTCTGAAATATAAACTAAAACACCTAGTATTTGTTGGCTGTCTTGGATCCAAGTACTAACCAGGGCTGACCCTGCTTAGCCTGCAAGATCAGACAAGATCTGGTTCCTTTAAAGTATTTTGGCTCCTAGATAACCATCCATGTAGGATGTTAATTACATGGCATTAACCAAAAGGTCAACTGATAGAACAGTGGTCCCCAAACTGTGCTGTTTCAGGGATTTTAGACTTCACCGCCCAGAATCCCAGAGTATTGACCAACATGGCTGAGGCTTCTGGGAGCTAAAGTCCAAAATCTCTTAAAGGGCACAGTTTGGGGACCATTGTGATAGAAGATCTGTGATTTCATATCCATAGACAATTAAAGATCAGGATCTTGCTCTCCATTCATTGATAAGATCTTCTGCACAGACATACATTAATGTCTACAGATTTTAATCTGTTGAGAGCCCTAAAAGAACTTTGTTTTGATAACTTCTATGAAGAATTGACGGTTGGAAGCACTGGAATCTCACAAGTGTAGAGGAAGCTGCCTTGTGTAGTGTTAGGTCTTGCTGGCCCTTTAACTCACTCTTCTCTCCAATAAGGGTAGGTATCCTCACACCTTTTGGGTGTTTTTTGATATGTTGAGTTAGGTGAAGTATGGGTTTTATGCCTATAGAGAATTAATGTAGCATTAAGCTGATCAGGTGAGTTATAGCAGAATTTTATACAATGCTTATGATCATTTTTCAGAAGCATAACTTGGAGAGTTAGTATAAAAGCCAAATACAGTGACTGAGTAGTCTCTTTCAATCTTTTTGTGTAGTGATAACAGAGACCTAAAGTGCTGCAAGAGTTTTTCAAGGTTGTTGAGGAACGAATTTCACCAGCTAACTAGGAAACACTAAGGGAACATTTTGTTCACCACTCTTGTCTGTGTTTGTCTCAGAATAGGCATATAAAACATGTAACCTTGTTGGATTATTCAGATCATTATGGGATGCAGATTATAATACAGAAGCTAGTTTATGAAAGGCCCAATTAATTTTAGGGTTTGTAGGTTGAAACCAGTGCCCTAAATGGTGTAATTTAGACTTCTATACCTGCAATTTTCTACTCACAAACAATTGGAATAGATAATGGTTTCATGGGGTTTGCCACCTACTTGGACACCTATTGTTTCCACAGAGCAATCAAAGGCCATTTTCACCCATTAGTGAAAGAGAGTCCTCCTTATCTCTTTGATGGAACAGAGTGAAAATGGCTTAGTTTCTGTGCAGCGGACAAGCTCTCCTCATTCCTCAGTAGCTAATTGCTTCTTTCTTTAGAACATTGCCAAAATGAAGAGGGAAGGAGTAAATGACCAAACTCTAGATCATCTCCATTTAATCATTCCATTGTCAACACTGAAAGCTTCTAAACAGCAAGCAAAATTAAATGTAGCTTGGCAAAGCAAAGTTGGCATGATCAGGAGCCAATGGAAAGTGTGCCACTTAACCAGGAGACATATTCAAAAAAGAAGACGGGTTCGACAAAATGTTTGTAGCTTGAGATGTGTGTAAGAGGTCCTTATGGTGACTGTTTTCCTGTAACAAGCTGTGCATGGGAGATTTTTGTTCCAAACCTTTGCCAATTAACTTCTGAAAAGAAAAGTAGTCCACAGAGGACCAGAGAGCCACAAACACAAGGTGATACACTAATATCTTTAAAGATCTGCCAGGGGGAGGAAGTTGTCTATAGTGTTTCTTTTCCCTCCCACCCTTTTCTCCCCCTGGTAAGACAAGAAATACAATGTTGCTCTGAAATGGAATTGGCTCAGTTTTGTTCTATGAATTTGAATCCAGACATCTCATTATATTTGCAGATCTTCCACACAAAGCTTGTTGGAAGCATTTACTGTTTTGTTATTTGCTAACTTGGATCTCTCTCCTTGGCTTATGGATGAATTGCATAGTATGGCACTAGTTTATGCAACTTGCAGCTGGTTAATTGCCTTATGTGTGATAGCAAAGGGAATCATTCTGGCTTTCTCTTTCTTTTTCCAATGGAAGTGCTTTTTGAGAAGTACTTATAGAGAGTTACTGTGCTCTTTGTATGAAATTGTGCAGAGAAATTAACTAGCAAATAGAGATGCTAATGAAATTCTCCCTTATCCAAATTCTGGAAGCACTGGAGGCTTCTGTGAAGATTTGGGGAGGTTCTTAGCAATGATTGGCATGTCAGTGGGATGATGACTCTGGAATTAAGGCCAAAGGAACTATTCAAGCTGAAATCAAGGGACTAGTTAAGATTAAGAGCCCTATCATACTGTAATTGCATCCTGTGGAATTCTGGAGTTAGCAATTTAGTGAGACCAATGAGCGCTTTGGCTGAGAAAACTGTAAACCCCAGGATTCCATAAGATGTTGCCATGTTAGACAAAGTGAAATATAGCACTATAACAAAATAGTGTGATAAGGCTCCAAAATTAGCATAGATCAGCACCTCAAAAAAGCTACCACTGCAATTGGCTTCATTATCTTTGCATAGTACAGATGTGTTACAAACCTACTATTGTTTTTCATAGTCTGCCACAGCTTTCATTCATTCCTTTTATTTATGTCTGCTCACCATGTTCAGGTTACTGATGGACACAAGCACTTCTGCAAATGACTAAACCACAGCACAAAAAGAAGTATGTACATGTCTGTGTGATGCACAGTTTGAAGGAACTCAAAGCTCTGTGGCAGATGAATATCATTTATTTGGCCTCCCCTTAAGATCATAAGAGGACAGTATCAGCTTTGTAATGCTTTTCCCTTTCTCCTCACAATAGTCAGGCAGAAGGAAAGTGGAAATTGTAGAACACACTGAATGTATTGGCTACCATTATGCTATTGACCTAGGGGAACTTTACACCTTGTCTCCTTCTTACAGAATCTTGGTTGGTTTTGAAAGATTTTAAATGATACAATACATTTTTAAATGGGCAATTATTCATATTGCAGTCACAGGATAATTTTTAACCCTGTATTATATACCCCTAACATAGCAAATAGTATCTCTATAGCAAAAATCCACATCGAGAATCCAGTGGAAGAGTTTAAAAGCCTATATATAGAAATCATCATTTGCCCACAAATATTCATTTCCCATTTAAAAACACAAAACACCTAGCACATAGCATCCACTTACAACTCTTTCATATCAGTTTTGGCCTATAATGTAGATCAAGAGTCAGAATCATATCCCCCCCCCAGCATATTGTACAAATGCATCTCCCAGTAGTCCTCGCCAGTATAGCCAAATGGGAAGGAATACTTGTAGATACAGTCCAACAACAGCTGAGGAGCTACATGATTCCCACCCTTAGTATAGCGAGATAAAAGCAGATGAGTGATAGCATCAGAAGGAAGAGAAAGTAGAGAAAAGTATAGATAACAGTTGAATAACTGCTGAATTAGTAGGAGGGAATATCAAATTACATAATGGCTAGTAATTTATTTAAAAATGTTGTATAGATAAGTCAGGAATAAGTCAAGATGACAAGTCTCTGGCCTGTTACAGACTGCCAAAATAAAGCTGCTTCGGGTCTCTTTGGAGGTATGCTGTTTAAATGATGCATGCATCCAAAGAATCCGGAAGCTGCACCAAAGCTGCACACCAGTGCTTCGGAATGGAGTATGGCTTTGGCGCAACCTCCGAACTCTTAGGACCCATGCATCATTTAAACAGCATACCTCCAAAGAGACCCGAAGCAGCTTTATTTTGGCAGTCTGTAACAGGCCTCTGTCTCTCTATATAGTCCTCTGGAAAAAGAAGGAAAAAAGGAGCTATGTAGCAATTTCAGAACACATGTAATGTTAAAGTGTCCTATGTGTCATGTCTGTTGGTTGAGTCTCTCCTTTGATGCTAGAAAACAATTTTTCCACCAGAGACCTCTGTGAGACTACTTAAAGCAATTCATATTTGCTGATAAATCCCATTGAACTCAAACAGGACTTATCTCTGAGAAAGCATGCTTAGGATTAGACTGTGAATTGCAGATGGTTTTCCATGGCCTACCGCACTTTGTAATCAAGTGCCTCCTCTTGCCCTTTTGCTTTGAGATAGCATAATTTGGATGATACTCAGCCATCCACTTGAGGAGCTGAGTGCTGAGAATGCTAGGTCACAGAAGACAATTGATCTGATCAAATTCAACTCTTTCTCAGCATTCTGTGAATGCATACAACAGACTTTCATTAGACTGGGCTCTGTGTGGAACCCTATATATACTGCCATTCTCAAAATAGGTGATTCCATGGTGTGGGTGGGGTAGGAGTTTGTTGCAGCAAAGTAAAGCAGCAAGGAGTTTTGTAATAGGTTCAAGAATTACAAGTGCATAAACGAGACACCACTTCATCAGACTCTTCATTATACAGTGGTACCCCGGGTTACGAATTTAATTCGTTCCGCGGCGCCATTCGTAACCCGAAAACCTTCGCAAGCCGAAAAAGCCATAGGCGCTAGCGCAGGAAAGCCGCGATTTCGTGCGAAAAAGCGCCGAAAAGCACCAAAAAATTTTTCATAACCCGAAATAACCTTCGTAACCCGGAACAGTTTTTTTCTATGGATTTTTTTCGTATCCCGGGAATTTCGTAAGGCGGTGCTTTCGTATCCCGGGGTACCACTGTATAACTATGGCCAAGATCCTGTATGGCACCACCAGTGATATCACTGGGCTTGGTGTCACCTGATGCAGTAACTCATGGTGTCACCTGTCCCCATTAATGTCCTCCCATACCATACCATGAAGAATCCTTAATAATGCTTTTTGTACCAATGTTACTCATAAATCATTAATTCTCTTATGTCACTGAATGTAATAGCAATAGTTGTGACATAAACAACTCGAAAAATTAAAATTATATCCTTAAATTACAATATCATGCACAAAGCCTACACACATTTAAATGTACTTTGTTTCATGTGGTTAAAGTGAAAATTTGGTAATCTGTGGTGTTTTCTTTTTGCAAAATTAAAATTAAATTAAAAAAAATAATCCTGGGTCTCCCCTTTCTCTTCCCACTGAGCGCCCCTCCCCTAACTCTTTAGGATTTTTAAGGAATGCAAGTGAATGGCACAGCTGATCTCTGCCAAAAGGCATGTGTTTGGAAAGCATTGATGTCACCCCATGTTAGGGTGTCACCTGGTGAGGCCTGCACCACCTAGTGATGCTCCTGGGAACCCATGGCATAAGAATTCTGCAGATGCAACTACATTAGATGTCTCATTACAACCCCTGCTCCTAGACTCATCACTGCTCCCTTCATGGCCATTCTTTGGCTGGTGGAGAGTGAGAGAGGATCAGAGAAGCATCTGGCTATGTCCCCATAGCCAGATATAAAGCAGTGATATCATTGCCTGAGATATAGTGGGGTTCCCTGGAGGTTTCACAGAATAATGTAGTCATTTAGCACCTGCCTATGAGGACAAAGCCAGATGTTTCTCCCATCTCCACCAATTACTGAAGGACTATATGGATTCTGCAGAAGTTAGATGGCAAGTCTGGTGAGGAGAACTCCACATGTTGCAGAGGGTGGAAGAGAATGCCAATTTTTGCAATGCAAGAAAAAAAGAAGGCGGCATAAGGTGGACTTATGCCTGCATATGTTACTAATAAGATGCCAGCCCATGGTGAATTAGAATTGGAGAATTATGATGGTGCAAGTCAGAGTTCTTCTCTCACAACCCATTTTTAGTTCGTTGCAGAGGTTTGAATTCTCTATCAGTCACACAGAAACCAAAGTTCCCGAGGAAAAAGCCCACATTTTCTCAGGTGCAGTCTCCTTGAAACACCTCCAACCCCCCCCCCCCCAAAAAAAAAAATCTACAGAGGTCCCTGTGGGTGATATAATTGCTCTGCATCTAGCTATAGTAAAATAAATTGACACTTGTTTGCCACTCCCCATCCCATTCTGATGCAACAGGGATATATTCAGGTTCATGGAGCTACTGCTAAGAAAAGGTGAGTTTCAGGGGAAGGCTGGACAGGAGATTATCATAATTCCATTTCATAGATATGTCTCATGATGAAGGCTTATGGCCAATGTTTTGTTTGCTCTACAGAGCAGAAAACACTGAGACAAACATTGGGACTGCTTCAGTACATGAACCAGTAGCATATAAGCTACAGCTATTTATGAGCAACAGTTTGTTAGAGAAAGAAAGGAGATCTTTTCTCCATAATTGGTAGGGTGGGTGGATTGATTGGGAACATTTAAGCTTGAATTTTGTTTTATTATACTGAAAATGCTTCTCATACCTGTAAGGGGAAAAGTCTCTGAGCTTTGCAACAGCTACAGATAGTGAACACATCCATTTTATGTTTTATCCAGAAGGTGATTAAAAAAAAGAGCTCTCTGGGCAGAAAAAGCTGAGCATAGTGAAGCTACTTGTAATTCATGAATATTCAACCTCCAGCTAGAAGACCCCACAGAGAAGAAAGACATTTTTCAGTCACTCAAAGGCACATTGGTTTGTACTTCTGTGCTCAGTCAACTAAACAATGTATTATATCAAGCCCTAAAAGCTTCATTTAAATAGAACTTTGCATATGTGAGTGAGACTGCATTAAGTTAATATGCCATTTTGATCGCAGTCCAGATTTGGGAACAGAAGGAAGGTGATATTTCATCCATCACATCCTCAATGTCTTTTCTTCAAAGGATGAACCCTGACAGTGTTATGGGTATATTTTATTTAAAGTATTATATTTTCCTTCACTGAATAATGTCACTTTCTTAATCATAAAACAGTGTTTCCCTAGACTGAGGGAGGACTGAAAGAGATAATCCAGTGAAGGACAGAAAGTGAGAAAAATTGAAGGTATTATACTGTTTACAACAGCTTGACTCTCTACTAGTTATTTCTGGGCAAAGTTCAGAGTGCTAGTTATGACCCATAAAGCTTGAGTTCAGTTCCTTTGAAGGACTTTCTCATATCTCCATCTATGAATGGTTTAAAGATGAGTTGTCATGTGTCCCACCCTTTGGAGAAAAGCAGGGCACAATTAAATTAATTAAAATAAAATAAATTACTGCATTCCAATCATGAGTCCTGTTTACTCCTTCCTTCCTGTTAAATCATAATAAAGGATGGATTTATTTCCTAGAACACTGAACCTATAGATTGTAATTTCCACCAGGTTGTCTTGGGTATTATACAGGACCAGGGATGTGGCATGTTCTCTGCAGAAGGTATAAAGTAAAGGGGGAGGAAAAGTGAGACTCCGAGATAAGAAGAAAAGTTATTCTAAACTTTTAAAACATCTTTAGAGACTACACATGATACGTCTTCGAGAGCAAATTAGAGAAAGAAGTAAAAAAAGCAAATCATCAGATAGGCTGACACATTTCCAAGCATAAATTATAGTATCGTGGTTACCAGTCTGCAAAGCCAAAGTACCATGCGTGAAGTCCAAAGTATGAGCAAATTCCACTCACTGTGGAAAGCCTGCCAATGACTTGGCACAAGGAGGACAAAATTAACAAAATAAACAAAATAAAAAAGTTAATATGTTTTATAGCTAGAATATCTTAAGATAGATAAGGATGAACTAGAGAAAAGGATGTTTGGCTTAAAACACAATTAAAACCATAATTTTATGATACCCGCCCCCAAAGTGAAGCAGCTCATTATAGTGCCCCCCAATTCATCATGCCACACCTTCAAAAAATTAAAGGATGTAAAACAAGTCGACCACAAATGCCCCAAATGTTTGTGTCCCCCTAGGAATGATTCACCATTTTTCCAGATAAATCAGGAAGATTTATCAGGAGAAAAGAAGATAGCAGGTGCTGTTACCAGTCCAAGGTCAAGAGACAGATATAATCACTGTCAAGGTCTAAGGGATTAGTTGTAAGCAAATCATAAAACAATCCAAGAGACAACACTTCAAACGTCTTGGAACTGCAACACAAATCTGCAAACAGAGGTGTGCCGTTTCCAACATATTGACACAGCTGCTGTACAGCTTTATAACATTGAAGGCTCTCAGCACCACCCAGGTTACTGTGTGTGCATGTGCCTTCAAGTTGCCTCTTGACTGAAGTGACTCCATGCATTTTATAGGATGTTCTTAGGCAAGGAATACTCGGAGTTCCTAGCTGCATTTAATTTCCGTATTTTCAAGAGGCTTCTTCCCAAAGAAACTTTGATGCTGCATCTGAGGAGAGAGACTCTGAGTCAGGTGCTTCATTTCTATACCTCTCCTAGGGTCTGGGTGGTTTATTCTCCTCCTCATTTTCTGATCCTCAGAGAGCCAGCTGAACAAAGGATTAGCCTAATTTATATCTGGGATGGGGATGGGGGAACCACTTGAAGGCACACAATGACCACACACAAATGCAGTCCCTTTTCTGCTAGCCAGATAAGACTGATTCTTCATTTTAGGAGGCCTGAAGGAAGGCTTGAAACCTGCAAGCCACAGACCTCAAGGAACCCACAAGCAGAGTCTCTATGAGCTTTATCGCACCGGGTTCTCGGCCCGGCCTGGCAGGAAACAGAAACGAGTGGGGGACGGATTTTACCGCACACACCCGTCCCTCACTCGTTCCGTTCCCCCTCTCTTCCCTGCCCATTCCGTTCCAGAGGGAACTCTTTTTGAGAACTGTTCAAAACAGTTCTCAAAAATTTCCCCCTCTGGAACGGATTAAGAATGGAAGAGAGGGGGAACGGAATGCATAAGGGACAGGTGCGTGCGGTAAAATCCATCCCCCACTGGTTCCACACTCATCCCTACTCCTTCCGTTCCTTGCTCAGAACGGAACGGAAGGAACGGAAGGAACGCAGTGCAATAAAGCTCCAAGACTGATCTTAATACTGTTGCATTGTTGTTGTGTGCCTTCAAGTAATTTCTGACTTACCCTAAGGCACACCTATCTCAATATTGCAAGTACATCTTGGGGATTGTAAGAGCATGTGGTGTACCTAACTTTTAGAAGCATCCAGTGAGTGACTAAATTGTGCTCTTTACATTTTCACAAGACTTGCAACTATTGTTGAATCTAGAGCAGTGTGGATAGAAACAGTGGAGGCTGATGGCTTTGTTGTCAGTAGGGAAGTGAATCTGCCCCATGTTTTAGCCTGAATGCTAAAGGAGCTGTCAGAGGCACATTCTCATTCCCCAAATAGCTTCAACTTCTTTGGTAGCTCCTCTGAAGTTTGTACTTAAGCCTGCAGAAGATAGACACCCTCACTGTTTTGAGAGCCATCAGCCTTCACCAGTTAGTAGCAATTTTGTCTTGAAAATGCTTAGCGAAGGCAGCACAGGAGTTCACCCGGAGACCTAGCTTGTCCTGTTGCAAGACTGTATCTCATTAGTCCAAACTATCACTGTCTAAATAAGATCTGTGGGATAATTTGCTGAGTTCACAATGGTAGTAGAGAACTAAGGCCTGTTACAGACTGCCAAAATAAAGCTGCTTTGGGTCTCTTTGGAGGTATGCTGTTTAAGAATCCGGAAGCTGCACCAAAGCTGTACTCCAGTGCTTAGGAATGGAGTGTGGCTTTGGTGTGACCTCTGGACTCATAGGACCCATGCATCATTTAAACAGCATACCTTCAAAGAGACCCAAAGCAGCTTTATTTTAGCAGTCTGTAACAGGCCATAGATTGCTTTGCTGGTGAACTGTTATATCGTAGGCATGGTGGGTGCTCTCATTTGCATTCATTCAGAAATGTTAGGCTATTTTAAGGCAAGTGTCAGACCTACTCGGGTATTTTGTATTCATCTTACTCAGACATGGGACATACGAAACTGGTTTTATACAAGTATTATCTACTTTGAATGGTAACAGCTCTCCAGAGATTCAATCACAAGCCTTTCTTAAGGCTGTTAACTGAGAAGTGAAAATCAGATTTTGGAAAAGTTAATATCTTGGATCAGAGTTCCCCAAATCCCATCCCCAGACCTCACTTTTGTGGCCTCAGTGGCCATGCTGCCAGAGTGATTCTGGGAACTGTAGTACAAAAAAGTAACCTTTTGAAACTGGAAGTGTGGCAATTGTACAGCAGAACATACACATCTAAGGATATCCTGAGGAAATGCACAAATGCTAAGCCAATTGTAAACTGACCCAAGGGGAATTCATGAATGAATATGCTGGCTTTATAGAAACCCAGAAAACTGAGCAAAATATGTGTACCTTATTGTTACAAACTCCCCTCCCCTCCCCTGCCACCGAAGCATATTGTCCAAATTTATGTCAGTTTAAAAGTATGTCAAAGGAATGAGAAAGTTTTGATCTTGATTATGTCTAATTGATCTGCCGTCAGGTCATAAATAATGCTAAATGATGTAGAGTTTATCTGTTAACAAAGAATTGATCATCACAGTAAATCTAGACTTCTCAAAGAAAATATAAATCTCTGTATATGACATTTAGAGATAAGTTATAGAGGTAAATAAATTATTCCCAGCAATGTCTATAAATATCTGAATTCTCTGGCCTAAGATAGATATAAAGTTTTCTTTGAAAGTTATTTTGTTGTATTTTCTGTCAAGAATATGAATTGCCATGCTTTTAAAAAATGTATTATCTTATAAAGCATGGCATCTACACTTCCCTTTTCACTGCAGATATATACATCTAAAAGATCATATGCAAGAGCCTTACTCAGGTGCACCCCAATTTTGCTACTGTAAACATATTGGGTGAGAGCATGCTCATCCTTTCCAACAAATTAAAAAACCACTAAAACCCTCATCCAGTCATTTGTTCATTTTTGTTATGTGCATAACACATTGTTGTGGCACAGAGCAATCTTAACTGAACAGGTCAAATGTCTCACAAATCCACAATCCTTAGAATTTGATAGCATTGAGCCATGGCAATTAACGTAGTGTCAAACTAGACTATTTCTGCAGCATGGATGCAGTCTAAGTATACATGCATTAATGAATATTATCAATTTGTTTTATTATGTGTCTTACTGCAGATGCAGTATTCAGTATCCATCTGCATGTGTGGTAGAGTAGATTAAAATTATATGATAAATATTTCTCATTCATATATACTGCATGGACAGAAAAAGATAATATGTGCCTTGAAGTCAAATGAGATCTGCTTCGTGTGAAATTCAGAACTTGTTTTAGAAGTCAGGGCTTCATAAGCCAGTCATTGAAGCAAACAAAAGGTCATAATATATTTGCTTCTTCATGTTACTCATGTGATGTTACTGAATGCTACTTTCACCTAAATATAAATACTTGAAAAGAGACCTGGGTGTCTAAAAACATAGTCCAGTCTTTACAAAAATGTGATTCATTTAGATATCAAAATAATGAGTATTACATTTTTAACATGGTGTAGTGGTATGAGTGTTAGACAGGGTTCGAATCCCCACTCAGCTATGGAAAC
This sequence comes from Sceloporus undulatus, assembly GCF_019175285.1. NCBI lineage: Eukaryota > Metazoa > Chordata > Lepidosauria > Squamata > Phrynosomatidae > Sceloporus > Sceloporus undulatus. The sequence continues at coordinate 206,150,242 of NC_056524.1, forward strand.
CCACTGGGTGACCCAGGGTAAGTCACATTCATCTCCAGGGGAAGGCAAGGACAAACCCCTTATGAAGAAACATTGCCAAGAAACCTCATGATAGGTTCACCTTAGAGTCATCATAAGACAAAAATAACAATGTTTCATGTGGATACACCATATATTTAGCATGAATGCTGCTTCTCGTCTTTGCAGCCTGGTAAAATATACCTACTGCTTTGCAGGGTAACAAGATGAAAACAAGTCACATTGGCATACCTGCATAGGGACAAACTGCCAATTACCTGGGAGGTGGGTGGCCATATAAATTGTGGCTGTATGCATCCAAGGTCCTCATTTTCCGTCCACACAGCCACTACTGTCCTTGCACAGCTGTACTTAGCCAGTTCCTTTATTGATTAGGCTGAGTAAGAATTCTGCGAACATTTCTGATTGGTCTTGGTGGTGCCATTTTTTGCCTACTCTTTACTAACTCAACATGAGTAGGGGTATTTGTTTCCTCACAGATTAGAGCATGTCAGGTAATGAAGGCATGTAAGCAGCAGAATGAGTACCTGATGAGGGCTAGTAGGATCAACCTGCACCTCATTGCCAACCACCTCAAGAGGATATGGGAGAAGACTCCTTTTGGACTCTGAAATCTTTGCTGGCCAGGGGGAAAGAAGCATGTACACCCCCACTTCACCCAACACCAGCCCTTTTGGCCAGCCTGTTTAGTGCCTATGAGAGCCCAGCATGTTTAATAGGAGAGTGGGAGATAGAAAGAATAGAAATAGAATGGTGTATTACTCCTATGGTGTTATGCTTCCCTCTATCCCCCATTTGTGTCTGTTGTGTATCAGCTTCCTTAAGCAAAATACATAGTCAGCATGGCAGAACAAGGTTTTCCAGCAAAACAAAGTAAAGTGGCTTTAAAAAAAAAAATCTATATTCTTACATTTAAGGCCTTGTGCAGTATACTATGTTATCTCAGATAATTTAAGGATGTCTTTGTTTTCTAATTGTTTTCCTTGCTCTCTCTCAAGGGACTGATATCACAATCAGTGTCCCCTGAAGTTCATCTCTGTGCTGCTTCACAGATGGGATGTCAAGAGAAAGACATAATTTGGCAAGCTTTTAAAGGGATCCTCTTTAAAGAAACAAAGAAATTCTCAATAACCTGAAATCAGACTATAATAGCATTTCACAACAGCTTTGGAAGAAAATAAAGATTTGTTTGGGTTGATCAGCAGCTGTTAATTGCCTAATCAGTACTAAACATTACCAGCAGTTGATCAAAAATCTAGTTGCCTATGGATTTTTTTTAAAATCACTTTCAGGGTTGTCATAATGTGGGTTGCCTTGAAGACACACAAGAATGACAAAAACGTCCATTTTAGGATTTCCCATTGTGTCTTTTGTGGGGAGTTATTGGGAAAAGATTAAGAAGGGAACTCACAATGAGGTATGAAGAGGAAATCTGAATTTTCCTACTAAGTTTTCTTCTGAAGAGTTGGAGCCAGTGCAATTTTTTCTATACAGTGGACTGGGGTTTGGTTGCAGGATCCCCCATGGATGCTAAAATCTGTGGATGCTCAAGTCCCATTAAATACAGTGACATAGTAAAATGGTGTCCCTTATATAAAATGGCAAAATCAAGGTTTGGTTTTTGGAATATATATATATATATATTAAAATATTTTCAACCCATGGATGGTTGAAGCAATTGGATAAGGAATCTGTGGATACATAGGACCAACTGTAAAAGCAAAGTGCTGGGACCTAGACTTGCCTATGAGCCTACAGAATTGATTATACGTGTATTAAAGCCCAGTACAGATGGGCAGGAAGGAGTGGTGAGACACCGCCCCTTTTTTGCCTCAGATCGGTGCCGTGGCAAACACATGCCCTGGCACTGATCTGGCCTCTGCAGAGCTCTTTTTTGTGCCTCTGAAGAGGCACTATAGCCAATGCTGGGCACCTTGATCACTCCCCTTTGGCACGGTGCCATTTGGGTGCTGTGCCAAAGGGATGTCATCATTGTACACGCCATCAGAAAGGGTGCATGCAAAAATGGCACCTGGGCAATGTGGGGAGGGTCGTGAGTGTAGGGACACTCAGCCTTCACCCTGCCCACTGACCGGCACTTTTCGCCCATCTGTACTGGCCCTACCTTGAGTCCCAGTTCTGGAGAAGAGGTAGGATGTCAGCAACAATAAATACTGTGTAGTGTGAGAGGCAATGAAAGATGGATAATGTATAGTTGAATAATGAGTGTGAAAAATCCCATTTTCATAATATGTTCCAAGACCCAGTCCTGGTACTGAGCATATTTTGGAACTGATCTTGATGGACCATAACTCAAATGAAACCCTACACAGCACAGGATTTTGATAAGACCGGATTTGTGTCTCTTTTGTTCTGTTCTAGTCTGTCTACTTTCTAAACTCTTGCTTCTTGAACAAGAAAAACATGAAAGAAAGAGAAACACAGGCACAATTGGTATCCAGTGTGAAACTGGAGATTAATGAAAATATCCTATTTACAGTATAGTGTGTGTGTGTGTGTCCCTGTATTCTCTTAATTAATGTCAACTAGAGCTGATCCATTGAATCAACAGTTGACTGCTGATATCCAATGTAAATCATTGTTTTTCTCTCTAAAAGGAGCCTACATATAGAAGTTTGTGTAAACCCTCTTTCAGAGAAAAAAATTGTTGACTGGTGAGTCAGCCTTAGGAAAATGCCATTAATTCAATCCGTCTACACTAGTTAGGATGAATAATAGGACCCAGGCCTTGGTGTGTGTGTGTGTGTGTGTGTGTGTGTGTTATAGGACAATATACACTCTAGAAATAGAAGGTTAGCATCAGTTGAAAGCCTTGGACTGAGGAACCTAAACAGTTGTCCAGAAATGTAGGTTGCAAGTAGAGGATACTGACTGAATTTTTCATATTGCTTTTGAACTTAACAGGAGAAACCTTTTGGCTGTCAAACCACTTCATAGATATATCTTGTTTATTATGAGACTACAGATATATGGTTGGACATTTGAGCTGATGGGTGAGCAGAGACATTACTGCTTAGAAAGAAATGGCACAGATTAAATATAGGATTTTTTAGTCACTGATGGTTTTCAAATATCCAATGTCAATCAACATTCTTTAAAAAAAAAGAGGGCCATATATGGAAATTTGTGTAAACTTTCTTTCAGAGGGAAAATATAATTGATTAAATAATGGATATTCTAGTAATAATTGATACATGGAATTAATTTGATAAATCTATGATGGTGTGTTTCTTTCATCTGAAATTTGAGCAACAAACCAGGAGTTTAAATATTTGTGAGACCAGGCTAAGAGAGCAGAAAAGTAGTTGTTATTGTGTGGTGGTTACTACAGAATTTTGTTACCATTGTCTTAACACAGAATTATAAACGTTAAGGTAAATGTAATTATGTTGAACTGAGAATCATGCAAGCCTATATCTCAGTGATGGTGAACCTTTTTGAGGCTGAGTGCCCAAACTGCAACCCAAAACCCACTTATTTATTGCAAAGTGCCATGTCCCTCTGGCTTTCTAGTAACAAACTCTGTGCTGGGACGATGGCACATGTGCCCACAGAGAGGTCTCTGAGTGCCACCTCTGGCACGCGTGCCATAGGTTCGCCATCACTGCTATATCTGAAACAGAAACCTTTTCCTGATCATTATTTTTTCTTCTTGGCTTTAACAATCCAACGAGTTATACAACTAACTACGAATTGTGTTGTCAACAGAATTAAACTGAGCTTCTTTGGGTTTACTACTGATATTTGTTATTAAGCAGATGTTTGTCTAAGTATTCAAAAGTCAAGAGAGATATTTATTGATATGCATCTGTGCTCTCAGATAAGTGCGATATTTGCTCCAACAGGCTTAGACAGTTAATACATAATTTAAAAAAATAAGGAATGTAATTATCAGAAAAAAATTAGGAAGCAGCTACTGAAATGTTTCCTGCTGAAATTAATAATAAGTTCAAGGCAGTTGATTTCCTAAGTACCACAGAGCTTTTCCTTGCATTAAACAGTAAACATATAGTGCACCCGCATCATACGCAGGCGCCTTTTATGCAGCTTCCAGCTTATGCTGGAAGCCCTGCACCATTCAATGAATGGTGCATGTGCCCGTGGCACTAGCGCCACCGCTCCACCACCTGCACGTGCCCCATTATCCTCAATGGGACTCGAGCATAGGCGGAACTTGCCTTACACGGCGGGGTCTGGAACGGATCCTTGCATAAGGTAAGGGACCACTGTATATGCAAAGACTTTTTGTAACATGTGGGGTAGACCACACATATATGTCCTTTCAACCTGGTTACTAGCCTTGCTTGAGCAAAGTTTCATATCATCTGATGTCATCATTGCTGCCTGTGTACCTTCTGGCACCACTGAAAAGGCACCACAAGCGCCCTGCATTAGTGCCAGGATATCACATCCGCTCCGTCCTGTTTGGCTACAACGCGGCCATGACGTCATAATGGCGGCGCCCATGTAGACAGGGTGCCACCATTACAATGCTGCCGTTACCTGCTAGGGTAGTGGGGCGTCTGTAAAGGACACCTTGAGGCAACCCTAACATGTATCCAGGCTGGCGCTTTGCGCCGGTCTGGGTACCGCCTTTGAATGGTTTTTAATAGTCTTTTCTCTGTTCTCTAGATGTTTTGAAGAAGGTTTATGCTTTGTTGTTCAATTGCTCCTCTTGGGTGAAAACCCTAGTGCCAACAGTGCCTATTTCTAGATATTAGGTGTACTGTTCTACTGCAAATTCAAAACAACCTGTCTCTGCGCCCTTTGCACCTGGTCACCTTGGAAGAGCAACCAAGCAGCTAGGTGAGCCTCTTGCCTATGCCAGTTTTGTGGCAAAGGCTGTCACAGGTGAGAGGCTTCTCAGTCATTCTTCCTTCGCACCTGGTCACCTTGAGAGCAGCAACCAATCAGCTGGCTAAACAATAACCAAGAAACCTCTCACCTGCTAAAGCCTTGTGGCAAAGGCTGGCACAGATGACAGGCTCTCAGTCACTGCTTGACTGCTGCTTGGTTTTTGCTCCCAAGGTGACCAGGTGCAAAGAGAGAAGCTTCTCTCTGGTGAGGAAGAAGTCTCAAACCTTCTTTGACAAAATGTAGAGCGGTGCAAATGTCTTCCCACATTTCTCCCCAGCAATGAAAGTCTCTCAATTTGGGATAGGTGAAGACATCTTTCAAAGAATCAACCCCAGATACTCCTCCCTCTCCTTCCCCAGAGATGTGTCTTCTCCCCATACAAACATTGTTTCTTCTGCTGTCTCTTCCCTTGGCCTATCCAATGAAAGAAAGCAGGAGAAGCAGCATGGCATGTAGCTTCGAAAGCTAGCAACAAGTATATTGTACAGTTCAGTTAGTCAATAAAAGTATCACTGATGGATTTTTGTTCAGAGGACATTGTTAGTCATTTGGGGGATGCATTTTGGGATGATGAATACTTTGGGGCAGCTTGTTTCCCTTAGTGTTTGTATATGTGTGTATGCCTGTTGACTTATAGTAACGCCATGGATTCCATAGGGCCCTCTTAAGCAAGAAAAACTCAGAAGTGGTTTTGCCAGTCCCTTCTTCTGAAATATAGGCCACAGCACCTGGTATTCATTGGTGGTCTTCCATTCAAGTACTAACCAGGGCTGAGCCTTCCTTTAGGGTATTTAGACCATCCATGGTCCTCACACACAAAAAGCTTTGGAGTGGGACTGCATACACCATGCTATAGTGCCTGTTATAGTCAATTATTGTAGAGTTGTTACTCATTTCCCTCCTGTTTGAACTTGCTTTTCCATTAATGTTTCACATATGTGGTACCATTGTCCTATAAACCGCAACCAGTTTTTGAAATGAGAAATAAAAATCACACTTCAAATTGTCATGAACTTGCAAAGCCCACAGCTTTAAAGGTATTGTCATGTTATAGGCCTTCCAAATTAATTTCACCAACATAGAGAAAATTAGAGCAGCTTTTAAAATTAGCCAGGTGCTGACATGAATGCCGTCTCTCATAGAACTCATGCAAATGTTGATTGTTCACTGGAGTTTAAAATCTCTGTTGAATTACCACCTTTAATGTTGGAGGAGGCCGAGTTTCCTGCCAGAATAGATTTGCAAATGGAAGCTCAATCATGACCCATAAACCAAACAATAATCTAAAATTGTAGTCTGGGTCATACATTATTCCCCTTAGTGGATTTTTAAGGCATACTAAAAGAAAATAAACAAATAAAAACATAAATAAATATTTGACTAAATAGTGCTACATTTGTTAGGATTGATCCATAAAGAACTTACTCCAGTTTAGTTGTATTCAATTCAATGGAAGTTAAATCCTACTCTCATATTTATTTGCAGCTGATATAGTTCAGTAAAACTTACTTTTAACTCTGCAGTTGGAAACATGTTTACTTGGTAATAAGGTCATGCAACAGGACCTAAGCATGCTTAGGAATGGAACAAAAGAATACACAAAACTCCAAAGTTAGTGACTTATTCCCAGCCATTAAAAGCCAGTTGGAATGGTGGCTGAGATCCTGCATGAGATGTATTGTAAAGTTCCATGCAGGCAGAACTATGGTATGTCTCTACTCTCATTCCTGGGAGACCTGGGAGATGTTCTGCACCTTAATATAGAGACCAAGGGAATATCCACACTGCAGAAATGAAGCAGTTGACACTACTGGCCTTGACTCTATGCTACAGAATCCTAGGATTTGTAGTTTGGTGAGGCACTAGAACTCTCTGACAGCTCAAGCTGAATACCTCACCAAACTACAAATCCCAGGATCCCACAGAATGGGTCCATGACAGATGACAGTTAAAGTGGTTTCAAACTGCTTTATTTCTATATTATGGAAGAAGTACTACTCAAACATTTCTGTTGTGTCCTCTGCTCTTCAGCAGCCATTGAATGGCCATGTGTGAATCCTCCTGGGATTTTGGTCATTGTCTGAGGCTTGTAGAAAATGTTTGCCTCTGCAGCAATTAGCACAAGGCTTGCAATGGCACAAGTTATACCAACTTATTGTAAGTGAGTAACTGGATGCTAGCCCATTTTTCAGTGATTGTGAATTTGGTAATGCTTTAGGGCACCAGTTTCAAACGACTAAAAGATACATAGCTGGTGTGAGCCTCAAGCCTGTCAAGAATCTTGAAATGGTGACAGTGAAAACAGCAACTATGTCTGTACTGCAATGTTGCTGTACCACCTTCAATACCACATTGAGTCCAGAAGTGACATTGACCAGGTAATATGTTCAAGAACTGGTTGGGCAGAAACCTCAACCTGCATACTTCTGTGGTGTTTGCACTGTAAAAATATTACCTGGTTTTGTGTATGTGTGTGTGTGTTGCATTTCTTTAGGAATATTTGCAGTGGTTTGTGTGCATTTTTGAAATATGTTTATGTTGATGTCAAATGTTTCTTTTTTTCCTGAAAGGAAGGGCCAGCTTGGAAATGTGTGGATTTTCAACAACAACAACAACAAAAAATTGCCTGTTTCTTTGCTGGAGCTGGGAGATGCAAATTTAATAAATCTGTAAGCAAACACTTGAAAGGGTAAATTTTTCACACATCCTAATCAGAGCAACAGAGGAAAATACAGTATCTATTACCTCTAATAGAAGGATTGAATATTCTATCCATGCATTCCAACAGGTTTCATACTAATTGTATCTGCTTAGGAATCTGGGAAAGATAGTCCAAGGTGGGATTAGTAAGAAGAAAATCCTCAGCACCCTAATGACAATTATGTGACAGTTAAACCGGTACAAACCTTTACATTTTTAAGTTTGTTATGCTTCCTGGATTTCCATGATGTTGAAAGCTTTCATGATCACACAGTCTAGATTTCCTAAATCAGTGCCACTCAAGTTTCATAAAAGAAGAAAACACAACCTGTAAGAAGGACACATCTATTTTCCCACTTCTGGAGCTGCTGGCAGGGTCCTGATACCTGAGATTTTGAAATAGGAATGAATTTCCTTTATCCAGATAATACAGAGCCACATCTAATCTGGACATCTGAACATCTAAAAAGTGGCCTTGCTTATCTCTAATCCACTAGAAGTTGCTGTGGTACTGCAAGCCCCAATGATTTGCTTGTCTTTATTATCTTTCAGCTGTCTTTTTCTGACAGCCCATTAATTTCAGTCAGATGTGTAGTTGGCCCTCCATATCCTCAAACTGTGAGTGCATGGATTCACACATCCACATCTTGAAAAGATTCTGAGAGATTCCAAAGAGCAAACCTTGATTTTGCCATTTTATATAAGGGATACCATTTTACTACAGCATTGTATATCATAGGACTTGAGCATCCATGAATTTTGCTATCCACGGTGGATGGGTCCTGGAACCAACCCCAGCAGATACTAAGTGTCCATTGAATATCGGACAATCAGCAAGTCTAGCAGGGCTTTAGTTGTCCCAGAAGGTACCATTATTAGGCAACATATTTACATGCTTCTGTGCCACTCTCTTATTCCAATATTTGAAAACTTTCAGAGGTTTTGGATTTTTCAAAATAATCAGTTTAAACACTGAGTGGACTGTCTTCTTTCAAATGTTACAAATGAACACCATACTTTTCAGAAATGGCTCTGCACTTGATTAGTTCATCATTTATATGCTTTTAAGAAATGGGAGCTCTATTCCATTATTAAGGACATGAAAAATTTAAAGTACAGTCTGTTATCACTTTGCATTCAATGCAATATTCCATTATTGTCACAGATGACTGAATATCAGGAAAGAAAAATAAAAGCCCTCATCAAATAAATTATTCAATTAAAATACATCCATGTTTGCTGAACAGTGTTTTCTTTGAAGAGCAGGCAAGTAACTCTAATTATTGAAATTAACAATGCAGCTGATGAGGCTGGGAATAATATGAGTAAAAGGAAGGAGATTGTATCTCTATTTGACAAAAATTGCTGGGGTTAGCTAGACACATGTTCTGTGTAGGACATAAATTAGTTCCAGCTGGAATTGAAAACACTGTTGCATAACGGCTGCAACAATTCATCATTCAGGGAGAGGGAGAGGAATCTGGATGAGCTTTGAATGCAGGGCTTTCAAATTTCAATTCTGAATTTTTCAAATTCATCAAATTTTGTGATTAGAGAGAGAAGTTTAGAAGTACATTGGAAACAATAGTCGAAGACTACTAGAAATCAGCAGGGCAGCTTAAGATCCAGCCTTTATCTCTTGATACTTGCTTCCAGTAGAACTAAACTTTCACCAGCACTTCTGTTTTCTTCACTAGCTGTTTCTGAGACCAAAAATGAGAACTGTACTATGTTTTGTGTTTAGGGACAATCTGAATGCAGTTAATGTATGCAGTTATTGAAAATGCAGGAATCTTTTCCTTCTGTTGCTGGGATATTGCATTTCAATAACATATCACTCAAACTAATATAATTTCTAACAAGGAAAATGCCAATATGTACAGTCAGCCCTCCATGTCCACAGATACTTTATCGATGAATTCAAGCATCCATAGCTTGAAAATATTTTTTAAAATATATAAATTCCAAAAAGCAAACTTTTATTTTGCCACTTTATATAAGGGATACAATTTTACCATGCCATTATATTTAATGGGAGTTGAGGGTCCACAGATTTTGGTATCCATGGCGAGTCTTGGAGAGATGGGGAGATACCAAGGGCCCACAGTACTTTGGGCTGCTCTGCAACAGAGATTAAAAATAAATAAATAAATAAATAAATAAATAAATTATTTATATCCCGCCTCTTCCGTTTGGGGATAGAGGCAAGTAACAACAAAGTTTATATGCTACACAATATAAAAACAATAAAAAACCCCAAACACTGACCCAATCCTCCCTCCCAAACATTAAAATTAACATAAAATAGGAATGGTGGGAAGGAGGGTCTTGTTTGTTGTAAACAACATCAAGCATATTTTTTTATTGAAAATAGTATATAAACAAAGTGATTGTGAACTAATATCCTGATATCCTCTTGGTGAAATACACAAGTGTAACTAGAGTTATGAATGGAGAGTAGTTATTTTGACAGACTATGCAGTGGTCATATCCACCTCACAGTGGCTTAAGTGGATTTGCATAGCTGAGACAATTGTAACTGTGCATTAAAGGACACAGAGAAGTAGTGAATATGCAATGTTGTTATGCATTGCGGTTTACAGTGGACTATCAGCCATGTACTTTAACCATTGATCCACATACATTGCACTACATTAGTATTCCATATAGAAGTTGCCTGATGATGGATAATTATGCTATAATCAAGCAATATAGAATCTTGGTCATTGATTGTGAATATGATTGCCCTTTGTTTACAATCGAGGTTGCATTCATTCCATCATAATGCATACCCCTTCTCCCATTTTTATTGCTCGGATCAAATATATTGAAAAATATGTTAATGAAGTAATGAATTAAAAATATAATGAAATAATGAATAAAAAAGCAAGGTAGGGTAGCCTGACATATAACCTCATCTGACAATATACAACTGAAGAAGAGTTACAGAAGGCATCTTCCCAATACTATGAATGACCATTACTTGATTAAGCAAAAATTACCTGAACGAGCAACCTGAAATTTCTGTTGAATGTGACAGCCATACAGATGAGGTTCTTCTTTCATAAGAATGAATGTTAGAATTATGGCTTCTAATGGAGGGATAAACATTTGCAATGATACAGCCCTGCTGAAGCATTGCTCACTGCACTTCCTTCGAGAGCAGGGCAGCACCCAGTGCGAAGTCCAACTTACTTTCATCATCATTTTTTTCCTGACATGGAAAGCAACATAATTGAAGAAGATTTGTTCCTTTTTGTATTGAGACTTTCCCTGTAAACAAGATTTCCAGTTCTCCAGAGTTCTTGCTTATGTGGATAGGGCCAAGTGAATAGCAACTTCTCCAGATACAGTATGAGGAAAATAATGACAAAGCAGGGCAGGTATAGTCAGTCCTCGATTCCAGTGTTTAAGAAAGAATACTGAGTAATGCTGAAGAGGGCTTAGGATTCACTGCTTTCTGGTATGTGGCGGCCTGTACTAGAAACAAACAAAACTATCTTGCCTTCCGATTACTTTCACACAAGCATGAGAGTTGGGGTTGTGGTGCAACCTGAAGACCTGTCTATGCCATGTTCAATTGCAGTCTATTTTTATTGACCCTTTCCTGTACAAGGCAGCTTCAGAACATGACCAGAGAGGCTCAGATATGGTGTACATTTTAGCAGTTCAACAAAATATATGAAAGCCGTTTTGGCTTTTACAACCCATGAAAGTCTTTGGATATTGCAGAACGAATTCATTACTTCCTTTTACGCTACTCTTTTAGAACTGAAACTCTGTGATTCTGTCTATCCCATCAGCTAGCGGCTTTTAAATATTGGGAGCATTTCTCAATTTTATCTGAATGTCCATCCCGCTTGCAAAATGAAGAACATCCACTAGGAGAGTGTCTTAATCTGTGCCGTTCTCCCATTGTTTGCATAAATTACTGTCATCCAATCCCATTTTCTGACCTGCTCATTGTCCCTGGCCCCTCACCTCCTAACCCTCATTCTATTAAAGCACTCAAATACCATTTCCTTCATAATAACTCATGGGTTCTGTCACTCTCTCTGTTGATATAGCTACATTCTTCTTTTTATCATAAAATATTGTTTTTATTCAACTGTCAAAGAAATGGCAACTAAAGACAGCACGCATTAATTACTTGCTCTGATCATAGTCCTTGCTTGTGGAAGATGTTACATAAAATCAAATTACATTGTGATATTCTGCTATTGTGTGAAAACCTGCAGCCGTCTGTCTGCGAATCCAATGAAATTCTAAACATTGTGCAGTGCTAAATGTTCAGTGATTCATTTTTATGTGAGCCCACAGAATAGTATAACAGCTGTTCTTAAATATGGATGGACATTTTCAAGATACGTCTTCCCTTGTGTAGGACTTTTTGCTTCTTTAGGCTTAAAGAAAATGTAATTAGATTAACATTTTAAAAGCAATGTGGAATATTCCTCTATTTTTCTTTCAGAAATATTGGCTAGAATGAGAATTTAGTAATATCACTCCCTATTATGTATTTTTCCAATTTAATATTTTAATATTTATTGCATTGTTATTCATCCAAGAATGAATGGAATTCTCTTTCCATTGTAAATCCCACCATTTTATTTTCACAACACCCCTGTAAATTATAATAAAGTATTTTTATTTTTATTTTTTTATCCCGCTCCTTCGTTCTATGGTGCTCGTATTGCGTCCGCAGAGTCGCGTCCGGCAGAGTTGTTCAGGGTGGTCAGAGAGCTAACTCAGCTCCCTCCCGCCCTGAACCAGATCCTTGAACCTACTAAGGCCTGCTGTGACCTATTTAACAACTTTTTTGCGGATAAAACCTCTCGGATAAGTGAAGGTCTGAACGCCGATATTTTAGCAGAACCTAGGGTAGAGGTGTCCAGAGCCTCCGTGGACTTTATTAAACTGGATCGTTTTGAGTCGGTGAGTACCGAGGATGTGGACAAGATCCTCGGAAGTGTTCGGAGGACAACCTGTTCTCTCGATCCCTGTCCCTCGTGGTTAGCGGCCCAGGGGGGACCGGCGGTAACAACTTTGTTACACCGGATAGTTAATACATCTTTGAGGGATGGGCAATTTCCATCACAATTGAAATTGGCCATCGTAAAACCTATCCTAAAAAAGCCCTCCCTCGACCCCCTGGTACATAATAATTATCGGCCTGTTTTGCTGCTACCATTTTTGGGAAAGGTGATCGAGAGGGCAGTTGCCATCCAGCTTCAGGCAGTCTTGGATGAAACGGATTATCTGGACCCATTTCAAACTGGCTTCCGGGCGGGTTACGGGGTTGAGACGGCCATGGTCGCCCTGGTCGATGATCTCCGTCTGGGCATCGACAGGGGAAGCGTGTCCCTGTTGGTGCTCTTGGACATCTCAGCGGCTTTCGATACCATAGACCATGGTATCCTTCTGGGACGCCTGGCAGAGGTGGGAATCGGGGGCACTGCGCTCCAGTGGTTCCGGTCCTACCTCTCTGGGAGGTCCCAGATGGTGCAGCTGAGAGACGTGTGCTCCGATGAGCGGGCCCTTAAAACTGGGGTCCCTCAAGGAGCCATTCTGTCTCCCATGCTATTTAACATTTACATGAAACCGCTGGGAGAGATCATCCGGAGACATGGGGCGCGGGGTTATCAGTACGCTGATGACACCCAAATCATCTTCTCTATGTCTCCGACTGATGCAGTGACTGGGGATGGGGTCTCTCCTCTCGTGGCCTGCCTAGAGTCAGTAATGGGCTGGATGAGGGAAAACCGACTCAAGTTGAATCCAGAGAAAACGGAGGTACTAGTGATAGGTTCCCCTGGTCCAGGAATGGCGGTGGTTCCACCTGTCCTGAACGGGGTCACGCTCCCTGTGAAGGACTCCGTGCGCAGTCTGGGTGTGCTTCTTGATTCGTCGCTTCACCTGACTGCTCAGGTGAATGCGACGGTCAAGAGCACCTGTCATCAGCTTCGGCTTATTCGCCAGCTGCGCCCATACCTGGCCCAGAGGGATCTAGAAACTGTTGTACATGCTCTGGTAACCTCGAGATTGGATTTCTGCAATGTACTCTACATGGGGCAACCCTTATACCAAACTCGGAAGCTGCAAATGGTGCAGAACATGGCAGCCCGGCTGGTCACTGGCGTTTCCAGGACCAGCCACATAACACCGGTATTGAAAGATCTCCACTGGCTGCCCATTCGCTTCCGGGCTCAATATAAGGCGTTGGTAATTACCTATAAAGCCCTAAATGGCTTGGGCCCAGGATACCTAAAGGACCGCCTCTCCCCGTACATTCCGCCTCGCACCCTCAGAACGTCTGGGCAGCAATTACTGAAGGTGCCTGGGGCTAGATTAGCCTCCACTACACGGAGGACATTTTCCACTGCTGCCCCAGCCCTTTGGAATACACTGCCCACTGAGCTCTGCTCGACTACCACCCTGGCCCAATTCAGGAAGGATTTGAAAACCTTCCTGTTCCAACAGGCATTCCACGATTAAAATCCTGTGGGCCTCCCTCCTCTTCCGTGGCCAAGAGGTTGGGCTACGGGGCTTTTAGCCTGTTATTTTTTGATTGTATGGTTTATTTTATGTGTATATATTTTATACTGTTTTGATATTGTTGTTTTTAACTTTGTTGTAAGCCGCCCTGATTGCAGGAAGGAGCGGGATAAAAATAAAAACTTTATTATTTATTAAATTATGTTTGGCTAAAAGATAATAAAGGGCCCAAAGGAAACCAGTTAGTTCCATGGTTGAGTGAACATTTGAAGTGGGGTTGTGCGCCTCTAGATCCAATAGTCTAAATGCAAGAAAGTTACTTGCTTATTTATTTATATCCCATCTTTTCTCCAATCCTGGGACCCAAAGTCACTTGCAAAAGTTAAAACAGATAAACCCCAAACAGAAAAAGAAAAAGAAAAAAAAATTGGAAAAGTGACATGTCTCTAAAAACATTCAATTAATTAAAATATAACTAAACTATCAACAGAATTAAATGCAACAGAAAACATACCCATATTTTTTTAATAAAACAAAACAAATACATAAATGTAGTTCTGCTTGAGCAAGTCAATTCCCAATACCCTGTCAAAACAAAACAAGTCTTTGGTTGCATCCACATTCCAGAAATAATCTGGTTCAATACCACTTTAACGGCCATGGCTCAGTTATATGGAATTCTGGAAATAGTAGTTTGTTGCAGAGCAGAACTATGGTGTCACAACAAACTACAATTCCCAGAATTCCATAGCACTGAGCCAGTGGTGTCAGACTGGATTACTTCTGCAGTGTGGATGCAGACTTTAACTGCTACCAGAATGATAACAGTTTAGCCCAGTGTTGGTGAACCAATGACACACGTGCCAGAGGTGACACTCAGAGCCCTCTCTGTGGGCACATGTGCCATCACCCCAGCACAGAGTTCACCTGAGTTCATTACTAGAAAGCCAGAGGGACCCAAAACTTTGCAATAAATAAGTGGGTTTTGGTTGCAGTTTGGGCACTCGGTCTCTAAAAGGTTCGCCATCACTGGTTTAGCCTCTCTAGGAGTGGAGTTCCACAACCTGGAAGCAGCCACTGAGAAGACCCGCTTTTGGTTTTCCACCCAATGTATCTGTGAGGGTTGTTGTATGGAGAGAAGAGTTCAGAAGCCAAGCAGGCTCATATAGGGGAATATTAGTCCATCAGATAACCTGCACCTGAGCCATATAGGGGTTTAGGGATCATTTATAGGGGCTCAATAGACTGCCCCTAAGTGGTGGCTCTGTGCTGCCCCTTTCCTCGCTGGATCCATGCTGCAGCAACCGCACACTACGACCCTGATCCGGCTTTTCCCCAGTGCTAAAAGGAATGCCAAAATGCCACTCCTTTTTGTGTTGGGGAAAAGGTGCCTTTACTGCTGCGGAAGCACTTTCCGGTGCTCCTTTTGACACTGCATCATATGGACACAGTGCCAAAGGTGTGCTGTGATGTCACCCGCTATAAGGTCAGGAGCACGGCATGACAGTGGTGTCAGGGCAGCGTTGGGTGCACGTCGCGTGGACGCCACGCCCCCTCTTGTGCCCCAAGGCCGGTGTATAATGCCGGTCTATTCACCTCTTGGTTATTTTATTTGTTTATATCCCATCTCTCTCCCAATAATTGAACTTATGGCAGCTAACAACCTCTAAAATAATAAAAATTAAAAACTATACAAAGCCATTAATAAAAGTATAAATAAGAGTTATTTTAAAAACAATAAAACAGTTCATGAAGTTAATACATTACACATTAAGAACTTTGAAATTTATTTAAAATACTATATACAAATCTTAAAAACGAGCATGTTAAATTGTGTAGGGAAACAGACTAGTAGCTAGTGGAACTTTTGTAGCAAAGGCATTCAGTGGTGGAATACAAACCGCCATATAGTACGTATTGTATACGTACTAGGGTTAGAAAGGGGCAGTGCTTCCGCATCCCCCTAACCCTAGTACGTATACAATACGTACAAGATGGCGGCGCCCCTTCCATATGGGCGTCGCCATCTTTACGTACTGGACACATAGCGTCCAGACGTGTCGCGGCGCCTATGACGTCGCGAATGCGCCAGCGGCGCCTCGCGACATCATAGAGGTGCCGCAAAAAGAAGCTCCGAAATGGAGCTTCTTTTTTGCTCCGTGCGGGTTTGGCTGCTGCGGCTCTCGCGTGGAGCAAATGGCGCCGGCGGGAGACCGCCTCAAAGCAGCGGTCTGTATCCCGCCTATGTCCCCTTTATCTAGATCTCATCAGTAAGGTAACTTCAGGCCTTTGGACCAACTGAAATTTCTGGATACTCATCAGCAGCAGCCCCATGTACATATGTATGTACAGCGCTGTGTAAATTTACAGTGCTTTATAAATAAAGGTTAATAATAATAATATGTTGTAGTAATTGCCATGCATTTGTTTTTCTGTGTAAATATGAATGGCTTGCCCTAAAGCCTTGTTACAAGCTGCACCCACACTGCAGAAATAATCCAGTTTCACACCATTGTAACTGCCATGGATCAATGCTATGGAATTCTGGGAATTGCTATGTGTTGCGGCACAAGAGAAAGCTAAATGTACACAAAATTACAATTCTCAGAATTTCATAGCATGGCAGATAAAATGGTGTCAAATTGGATTATTTCTGCATTGCAGATGTAGCCATATTCTGCTGTGCCTGTGTGTTGGTGGCAATGTGTCATTATTTGTTCATCATGCAGTAACCAGTATCTGCATATTTGGGAAGAGGGATGGAAGGATTTCACTTCGGCTCTTTCTTTCTTTCTTTCTTTCTTTCTTTCTTTCTTTTTGTAAAACATTAACAACATTTAATTTTTTTTTCATATTCAGGATGGAAATAAATTGAGCTATTAAAAACTCTGGTGGGGTACAGACCGCCGCTTTGCGGCGGTCTGCCGCCGCCGCCAGTAGGTGCGCGGGGGAGCCGGAGCCTTCACACGGCCCGACTCCCGCGCGGACCGAAAAAGAAGCTCCAAAATGGAGCTTCTTTTGTAGCGAGGCGCCAGGGGCGCGCTCGCTACGTCACAAGTGGCGCTACACGTACGGACGCTCAGCGTCCGATACGCAAAGATGGCGCCGGCCATGTAGAAGGGCCGGCGCCATCTTGTACGGACGGAGTCCGTACTAGGACCAGGGGCGTCTATAAGAGACGCCCCTTTTTTAAAATGGGACGTCCGGAGGACGTCCCAAATGGCGGTGCAGAAAGCACCTCTGAAGATTTGACCATTCAAGTACAGTACTTAACTCTAAAGAATCTGTTTTTGAATACATGTGCTAAATCATATTAAGTGTTGAATTAGTCACCTTGGGTCCCATATTGGGCAAAAGGTGATGTATACAATCAATCAATCAAGTTGCCATTTATTTTTTTAAGGGGTATCTCACTTTTAACACCTGTATAATAGTGAAGTACAAAATGATTCTAATCAGTGCCAGAGCTAGCTATGTGTATTCAATTTTGTATTTATGAATGGGGAAAATTTTTATTTCCATTCATATTTATTCATATTTGGGATGGAAGGAACCTGGGTTAGCAAATTCTAAAGGAAAATAAAATAAAACTGATAGATTTCACCACCCACAAGAATTTTACATTATTAATGTCCTTGAGACATTAATGTGCTGCAGAATTCATGCAGTTTGATATTGCTGTAACTGCCATGGCTCAATGCTATCAAATTCTGGGGTTTCTAGTTTTGTGAGATATTTAGCCTTCTCCATCAGAGAGCTTTGGTGCCACAACAAACTACAAATGCCAGGATTCCATAGAATCAAGCCAGGATGGGCAAAGCAGTGTCAAACTTTATTAATTCTGCAGTGTGGCAGCTGTCTTGGTTGCCTGGTCTGATGCAGTCTTAAAGCACTTGGCATGTAAAACCACTTTCTTTTATTTCAGATTATACTCCACCATGGATGGACTACTTTTAAATAAGCTTTGTCTAGAAAAGTGTTACTTGTTGAAAAATGCAGACAAAGCTTCAGAAATTCATGATTCATTACCTATAACAGGTTAAAACTGTCAGCAACTCATCTGAGCTATATAGCCAATGCTGGCATACAGCAGAGTATGACTGGCAAATTAAGAAATGTGGTTCTCAGCTCCCAGTTGAGATAACAGCAGCTGGATGTCTTCCAGGAACTGAAGAATGCAGAGGCTTCAGGAACTCTCCGGCAAATGCTGACTCCGGCTCCTGCTGATAAACAACCAGACAAGCAGAGTCTCCCAAAGTGCTATCTTTATTTACAGTGCTACAAATCACCAACACTATATTACAGATCACACATGAATACTAGCTCTCCTACTAAAACCCACAAAACAATCACTGGAAGCTCCTGAGTTTATATAGCCTTGAGACCATGTGGTCTCCCAAACTCAGTTACTTCCTGTGCCACAGTGTAAAGTGTCCCACTGTGCAATCCAGCTAGATGTTTCATCATCCAGGCACAAGTGCACACAGGCATCAGAGTGTCCTTGAGGCTATGAGCATCAGCTGTGCTTGATCAGCCTTGTCCTTCCAGTGCTGGATGCTCATGGTCAGACACACACACATCCAAGCGTTTCCCAGTGTGCTGACTTTAACCCCTGACAAAAATGTAGAATAGGTTGCCTCTAGAAAGGGTCTAAAATCTAAAACAATGTCTGGGCAGGGGTGTGTTTCTGACCACTTTATTTCTAGTCACATTGGCAACACATATTTTACTTCATTTGGTCTTTTAAATATCCAGATTTCCACCATTTCAGATAGTTTCTACAAGAGTGATTGTGCAAAGTAGAGTGAGAATAGAACAAACTTGTTTGAGATTATAGCCAACATTACAGCTGGACTGGTAGCTGACTAGGGGAAGAGGTTATGAAAGTAAAGTTTTTAAGAAGCCAGATTTTCCTCATATAGTTAGTTATCCTCTACTGTTGGGTAGCTTTTACAAGTTCTCTTGCTCAAACTGCATTTATTTGTGTATATTGAGTCAGGATGAAAAGGGTAGATAAATCAAGATTCAGCTGTTACCCCCCAGCAAAGGTAATTATTCTTTTCCATGGTTGTTGCCTAGAAGTGATCAAAATCTATTTACTCACAGCAAATGTTGGTTGCCTTCATACACACTTGAAACAAATTGTTTAAGGCCTTTTCTTTTCCGTTTTTCCTGGGTAGAAAGTCAATAAAGTTGACACAAGCTCCTGCAACCAAACCAAATGCACCCATTTATCATCCACTCCTCAAAAATGAAAGAAACTGGTTTTCCTTTTCATAGAAGTTACACGTGAACATGAGACAGAATTTATAAGTTACTAGCTATTTCTTCAAACATGTTATCGACTATGAGGTTGGCAAGGATATCTTCTGAAAAACAAATATATTTTCATCAACTGTCCATCTCTCCCCCTGCTTTTTTGAGTTTTCTGTTATATCAGCCTTAGGCATATTTTATCTGTTTAAGGGTTAGGTGTGAATCCTTATATGGAAAAAACAGACTAGATGACTGAGTAGCCAAAGGAGACAAAATCAATAGGCAATTGTAATAAACCACTGTCTCTGAATTAGTAAAATAAATCTATATCAGCTTCTTTGTAATAAGTCATGGGTTTACTGTAGCAATATAAAGTTCCTTGGGTGGTCCTTTCTTTCTTTCTTCTTTCAGAAACAGAACTGACTGTGAAGTTGGATAAGTCCACTTATCTTTTATGTGCTTAACCCTGTAGGGAATCAGGGCTGGTCCTAATGGTAGATTTTGCTTGGCATTTACTATGATTGTATTTTTACTGCTAAGAAAGGGAAGAGGTGCCTGTGCGTTTTTTTCTGTCACAGATGCTAAAATAAGTTGGCTGACCATGGTTACTACTGAATAGGAAATTCATTTGTTGCTCTGCCTCAGGTAGAAAATTGTGTTTAGCTTGTATGCTGAAGAGGGCTTTGCAGAATCAGTGGTGTCTCCCACTGATTTCCATTCCTTTTGCTATTCAGCCATCTGGACTGACATCCTACATCGTATGAGTGGATGTAGTAGTGGATGTTCATCTTTCATTTGTATGTAGCCCTGCCCACATACTTCATTGTGTTACCCATTCTTCTCTCCCTCCTCAATGAATGCAGCTTCAAAGTGGCAGATTACTCCCCCATTGCCATTTAGTGATTACTCCCCAATTGCCATTGAAAGCCAGATGCCACATAAGCAGCATCTGGCTGTACTTCTGCATGAAGGAAGAATAACAGGTGCAACTCTTCTAGATCTCTAGTGATTTTATTAGATGTCCAGGAGGGCAACAGTTGTGTCTTTTTTCTCACCTGCAGATAGACACTTCCTGGTCAACCTGCACCTGCACCCTCTCTAGCTACTAGAATCATAGAATTCTAGAGTCATAGAGTTGAAGAGCCCACAAAAGTCATCCCAGTCCAACCCCCTCTATGCAGGAATACACAAACAAAGCATTCCCAACAGATGGCCATCTAACCCTTGTTTAGAAACTTCCAAATACGGAAACTCCACCACTTTCCAAGGTAGTATATTCCACTGTCTAGTTTACCATCAGGAGGTTCTTCCTAACATTTAGGTGGAATATCTTTTTCCTGTAGTTTGAGTCTACAACTCTGAGTTCAAGTTTCTAGAGCATCAGAAAACAAGCCTGTTGCATCCTCAATATATTCCTTCAAATATTTAAATATGGCTATAATGTCACCTCTTAACCTTCTCTTCACCAGGCTAAACCTATTCAATTCCCACTCCTCATTGGGAATGGTTTCTAGTCCTTTCACCATTTTGGTCACCCTCCTTTGGACATGCTCCAGCTTGCCCAGATCCTTCTTGAATTGCGGTGCTCAGAACTGGACACAGTATGCCAGGTGAGGCCTGACCAAAGCAGAATAGAGTGTTTCATGCTGGTCCACTATGGGGCAAAGCTTCTGGCCACTCTGGCTGCGATCATGCCAGGACCACGGTGACCTCACAACCTGCTTCCAAAGCAGGCTATAGTCCCAAGTCAGACCCCACTAGGAGCCAAATTATTCTGGTTCTTTTTTCATAAGGTCCAAAGGACCAGACTGCAACACCAGAGTAGGGTCCAGCCGCTTTGAACACCATGCCCCCACAGTGGCTGGAAGCCACTTTATTGTGACTCTGTGTTTGGACTTAAGGCACTTTGATCCCTTTCCCATGTAGTGCCATTAAGCCTGGTGTCACCAGAATCCTATATCTGTGTATTTTATTTTACTGCCCATGTAAAATCCTAAATTTCTTCCTATTGAAATTCATTTGGTTATTTTAGACCCAGCTTTCTAATCAGTTAAGGTCATTTTTGAATTCCAATCTTGTCATCTGGGTATTAGCTACACCTCCTAATTTAATGTCATCTGCAAATTTGATAAGTATGCCCTCTATTCTATCATCCAAGTCATTCATAAAGATGTTGAACAGCACTGGGCCTAGGACAGAACCCCGTAGCACCCCACTAGTCACTTCCCACCAGGTTGAGGAGAAGCCATTGCTGAGGTACCTTTTGGACCTCTTGCATAACTGGCTTGAAATATCCCATTGTACGTGTAACCCCAAGATACAGTCCTAGAATATTTTGTTCCATATACACTCCCTGGCTCTGTGTTTTGATAAAATTGCTAAGTCTATACACGGTACATTAGGGACACAATTCTTTGATTATTTATTGTTACACTGAAAAATGAACCATTTCAAATGCCCCCCCCCCCCCCCCCCGCTGACAAAGATACAGTAATCTTGCACAGTTTTGATGCTTTGCTTCATTTAAAGATTTGTTTGTTTGTTTTTTGCAAAAATGTTACAGCTGGGAGGTTGCAAACAACAACAGGTTTTGAACAAGCTATAATGTTTTAACTGTTGCTGATGACAAAAAACTCTCTGGTGATATTACTCTATCACAGGGATTAAGATTTTTGCAATAGTTGATAGTTTGTTTTTTTTAACTAATTTTCTATATGTTTGGCCCTGTTTCTGATTGAGATGTATATTTTTATTTATTTTTTATTTTATTTTTTATTTTTTAAAGCTATTCCTATAGTGCAGAGCTTGCATTTCTAGATCACAGATGGAAACAAAAGCAATAATCTGCTACAGCATTAACATATCAATGGACGCCAAATTGAGTATCTCCAAATGTCAGATAACCTTCATGCATTCTGGAAAAGGTAGGACAAGACACTGTCACTGAAGTTGGTCTAGCAAATGACAGTCTGGAAGCTCAGAAGGGCTGCTCTGGCTTTAAGTCAAAACAGGTTCTTGAAACTGAAGAGATGCAGCAAAATAAAGCACTTTATAGCAAAATAACTCAATGGAATCATATTTTTCTACCATGTTAGGTTTGTTTTCTGCGTAAATTATTTAACTGTTCACCCTTCCAGCTTCTTTTATTTTTCAGAAGAACCATCCCCTTCCATTGGAATCTTCTTATTATTTAAAATCAGCTGTTGATCGTGTCTTGTATGCACCATTACTTTCCGAGGGTCAATAGGTAGCAAAACATGAGGATGGTTTCTTTTTGATGGCCCCTCCACATACATGCAGTTATTTGCCCCATGGGGTTAGACTAACTTCTCTTTTGATTCTCTGGTTTAATTTTCTATTTATTGTTAGTTCTAATGTCATGTTCTTGCTCTTTAGTGACACTTTTAAGCTTTCTAATTGTAGTAGACTGTTGTTATTTTTATGCTAGCTTTATCTTTTGTAAGTTATTTCGGAATAGCCTAACTGCCCTAAAGGCACAGATCCTGTCTGATCTTAGAAGCTAAGCATATTCAGCCCTGGTTAGTACTAGGATGGGAAACTGACCATATATTGTAATCCATTTCTTTAGTACACACAAAAGATCTAATGTTTGGATTCACATCAAGACCATCTGTTCTTAGCTGAGCCCTTTTTGATGAAAGGGCAGTTCCAAAAATCTATCTGCTGTTTCCTTTAAAGACATCAATTTTGTGAAGTGTCTTTAATTTACAGAAGAGCCAGCAACATGCATATTATTTGCAAATTTGTATATTGCTCACACTAATTGTCTTTTGTTAAAGTAGCTATACAAAGTCAGCAAAATTCTTTTGTTAATGTTTGCTATTATTTATGACAACCATAAACTGTAAGCATTTATCATCAAGGACAGGGGTAAAAGCTCTGAATTTTCCCCAGTTATGCCCAGAAAGCTATAGCTGATTTTTTAAAATGTTACTGTGCACTATCCCAGCTTAATTGGGCATTTGTTTTGGCTCTGCTCCTACACTGTAAGGCTGCTGCTGCACTGCAGGATTAATGCAGTTTGGCATTGTTTTAACTGTCATGGCTCTGGCCTATGGAATCCTGGGATTTCTACTTTGTTATGGCACCACAGCTCTTTGACAGAGAAGGCCAAATATATCACAAAACTACAAATTCCAGAATTCCATAGCATTGAGCCATGGCAATTAAAGCTGTCTCAAACTGCATTGATTCTGTGGGGCAGATGCAGCCCTCATTGCTTTTCTTTTCATCTATGATTTTTAATATCTTTGCCTGATGAAAAAGCCATTGTAGCTTTGAAAGCCTGTATGAGGCATTTTGTGCATTTAGTTGATCCAATAAAAGTATCAATGCATTGTGAATTTTGTATTTTATTGTTTTGCTGCATGGCCCATCTTTTTGAGGGGAAAAATGATGTCTCAACAATTTGCACTCAACATATTTGGATTCAACAAAATGTTTTACAGTTCACAACTTTTGTTACATGAAATTGATCCCTGCTTAACTATACATTTTCTGTACAAAAAACATTTGTGTGTGTGTGTGCACAGCAGAAATTCATGTTTCCACCAGAAAAAGAAATTGTGCAAAGAATTCATTTTGAGAAGTCCCAAACTGTGAATGGTATTCAAAAAGTGTACCATTTTCTCATTTTTTTCTTCCATGCAGAGAAGAGTGTTGAAATTACTCATTCTTGATTGCAAGAAGAAAGTGAACAAAGATTTATACTCTTAGCTGACTCACTGATAGTCCTATCCATTAGGAATTAGTCTCATCTCCCTCAAAGCACTGATAGATCAACCCTCTTTTAAAGCAAGGGTGGCAACACATGATCCAGAGGTTGCTTGTACCCTACCTTAATGAGTGTGTGTGCATGAGTGTGTATGTTCTCTAATCCTTTCCTTGGTCCCTGCTTTCTAAGACAGAACCCTCACTGTACCACATGGCAATGAATTTCATACCATCACTAGGCCATGAGAAGCTTACAACCCCAACCCAGATGGCTTATTACTTTTTAATGAACATCCACATGGGCAAAAACATGCCACAAGTTGTATTCTAGACCTAGAGGAATACAACTTTTGAAAAGTCTTCTCACAGTGCAGTACAGCACTGACTGCCACTTCTTCTCTAATACTAAAGCCAATGGATTGGTAAAGATTGATCTTGCCTGTGTTTGTGATTAAATATTCATATGTTAACATCTGTATTCAATTCCTCTTGAAGTTGTTCTTTTTTGTGTTACCTTTCCTATGAATTGTGACATTTAATTATGAGCAAGAGGTTGTAGTCCCATACAGACACATCAATATGATGAATAACAACCTGTCTAACAACCTGCACTGCTACTTGTGGCTGAGCATTTTTCTCCAAGTATTGCTTTGAAATAGAGTTGTTCTGTGTTTTTTTTAAATGTATCACCTCTTATTCAAGAACTACCGTACAAAATAAAAATACCTTGCATTTTATTTAACATGGTCATTCCCATACTCTGTGTTGACCAAACTAAGAATCTCATTTGTACCAGAATAGAAACAAATTAAAAACGATAATAAAAAACACCCACTTACTTTGAAATAGGAGACCTAACATGAACCTCTTCAGCCAGCAAAATGAGTGTTTAACATATTTTTATGTCATTTGATCTCTCATAGAGTTCATTTAAATCTTGCTCTATGAGGACACCAATTCTCTTGCTAGGACAGTCAAGAGATTAAAAAGTTTAAACTTGCGTATTTAATAAAGGGCAGTGTTCTTTGTATTTAAGAGGCACAAAAACCATCATAATCTACCAGCACTGACTTGGTCATAAATCTTGTGGAAGTATAATTCTACTTACCCTCTATTTATCAAGCATAGAAAGAAATAGTACCCAGATATCGGCTTACTCCATTTTTCTTTGAGACTGTTTCATTGCACTGCATTATTATCATTCATGATGTTAAAGTAAGAGCAAAGCAGGAAGACATAATCTTAGTAATAGAATGGCCATGACTGGACTGCCAATGGAGAAACGAATGCAGATTTTAGTAACATACACAGAGGCCTTTCAAACTATAGTGGTGTGATAAATTAATTAAATAAATGAATGATTCCACCTTAGCTGACACATATAGCACTGTTATTCTGCTTTTACTGACATGGCTGCATCCTATGAAATCCTAGGATTTGTAGTCTTGTGAAGCACTAGAGATCTCTGGCTGTGAATTCTAAGTACCCTTCCTAATCTATGAATCATAGAATTCCATAGGAATGAACCAGGTCAGTTAAATTGGAATCATAATATTATAACTGAGTAGTCCCTATAATCCCTGAAAGTCCAGATCTGTACAGTTCTGAATCTAAGACTGCTGAATGCATGTAAAAGGGGAAATAGGATTCTGGCAGTATGCACATTACCGACCCATATTCATTACTGTGGATAAACCTTTGAAGCAAAAGGTTGAGAAACATGGTTCTTTAGATGTGTTTGGACTGCAACTGCCAAGGAGCCATTGTTAAAGCTTTCCAGCAACATCTAGAGAGCATTGAGCAATGGCAGATAATGGGATTTTTCAGTAGCAGCTAATGAATGACACATCATCCATCTCTGTTGTATGCACACAGTGTACACACAGTTATTATGTGGTGAGGATCATGCAACCAGGATCTCTGGCTGTTTGCACAAAGGGGAGCTATATTGATGATATCTTCAGCACACCCATGGGATGTGTACAATTCTGCCAATGTGATTCTACTTCCTCCATGCCATGGACATGTGTCTGTACTGGTAATGTGGGATCTCCCCCCCCCAAAAAAAAATTCTAAGGGATATAGATAGAAATCAAACAAAAAAAGCATGTTAAATATCCAAAAATTAATATAGGACAAGCAGCTCTTATTTCTGTCTTCAACCATTTCCAGTGTTGCTTTCATCTTCTACCTACTATTAGGTTAAGAAACTCTTCCTCAACCTATATCTGAGTAGTGTTTTCCCTGAAGCAAAGAGGCTGTATGCATCACTTGCTACATTAGATAGTTAACATGAAAATGGCCAAACCTGGCTGGCAAATGCACGGACAGTGCCAAGATTATTAACAAGACATTTGCCCAGGGTGACAGAGAGTTCATTATCTGTAGAACATTGTGAGAATGGGTGAACTGAAGGCAAGACAGCTGCTGAGTAGGATTTAGCCCATGGGGAATAAGGGATTTACACAGACGGGGAGATCCATAGCTGCAGGAATTTCTACTCCATTTATTTTTATTAAGCCTCATAAACACTGAATCGTATATCTGCATCCACTGGGAGACTAGTTCATAGACTTATATGGCTCATTATAAGATGTTCTTTCACAATATTCATCTCAAATGTCCTTGTTCTTAATAAGATCCCATTTGTCCTACCTATGTAGGCATGGGCAGAAAACCTGTTGGTGCACAACGCCAGAATAATTGTGCTGGTGTAGGTGGTAGTTTCAGGAAGTAAAAGTCCATGGGTATTGAAGCTTTGAAGGAAATGAGGCAATGGAGATCCAGTTGGCCCTTCTTATACACAGATTTTTTATACTCGTATTCAAGCATACATGGTTTGAAAATGTTCAAAAAAAGTATAAATTTCAAATATCAAACCTCGATTTTCCATTTTTGATAAGGGACACCATTTTGCTATGTCATTATTTTTAATGGGACTTGAACATACACAGATTTTGTTATACATGGGGGATCTTGGAACCAAACCTCAGTGTATAACAAGAGTTCATTGTATAAACTGCTTGTGGCTAACTGATGTTTGGCTGGTATTCTGTTAGTGGTATACATAGGTATAAGTCTACCTTATTCTATTTTATCATTTTGGTTGTTGCAGGCGTTGGTATTTCCTTTGGTCTTGTTCAATAAACAAAGCCTTCCTTCTGCTTACTATTGAGGCCTGAGTGCTGCATGATGTGGTGAGCTCCTGTCACTAGTCCCAGCCTCTGCCAACCTAGCAGTTCGAAAGCATACAAATGCAAGTAGATAAATAGGTATTACTTCCGTGGAAAGGTAAAAGCATTTGATGCAGTCATGCTGGCCACACAACCACCTGAGTAATCCTTGGACAATGCTGGCCCTTCCATTTAGTAACGGAGATGAGCACTGTCCCTTGCAGATGATTACGACTTGACACACAGTCAAGGACGGCCTTTACTTTTTTTTAAAGGCTCATCTCCATGGGTATTTCATGGTTTGTGTGTGTGTGTGTGTGTGTGTGGAGGGGGGGATCAGAGAAACTTCTAGGTATGTCCCAATAATCAGGTGCAAAGGGATTGCATCATCTGCTGAAACCTTCAGAGAATCCTCGCAAATCTCAGCACATGATGTAATCATTTTTCATCTGGCTATGGGCCATAGCCAGATGCTGCCATTTCTGGTTCTCCCCCACAGGTGCCTGAATTTTATGTCTAGGGAGTGTTCAATGGTCAGCGGCAATGTAGCTCCACATGCTGAACTATTGAGCTATGCTGTGCCAAACAGGGGTCTGGCTATAGTCTGCCTCTGTCGTCATTGCTACATGATCCTGGAAAACAAGGAAGCTTAGTTCATCAGTGGGATTTGGGTCCTAATATCTCTACATTTTCCTCTCCTTACCAGGAGATTTATGCTCTAAATCTACTTCTGAATTTCTTTTCATCTTTATGCAAGAGTCGGTAGAATACTGTAAAAATGACATAATTGTACACAATGGATCATTCATATTTTGTGATTTAAAAGCACATAGATAGGTAGTATAAATTGTTCTCTTGCAGCCTGAGACCAAATTTGGAGTCTTGTCTGCATTTGGGAGTATGATTTAATTGTTTTGCTCATTTATTTAATAACCCACTTTTCCCAATATGGGATTCAAAGCAACTCTCAGCAAGATGAAAGCAAACTACAACTTTTCAAAACCCAATTATAATTTAAACATTTAAAATGCTATTGTGTTTAAAACAGCAGTAAGTTACATATTTTGAAAGCATTAAGACATAAAAGAAAGTCCAATGCTTTATAATTCATCATTTCCCATCCCAGTAACTTCAGGTATTTTCAGAGTTGTGAGTTTGTGTGTGAATTCATATTGTGTCTATGGAGATTAGTGCATCAGCTATTAATCCTGTGATCAGCATGGGATGTAAATGCACAGGATGGATTGTATTGCACAGCTCCATCCCCAGGAGAAGCCCATATTGGGTATGGGATCAGTACTGCCTGGGGATGGAGTTGTGTGATAAAATCCATCCCTGTGCATTTACATCCTTTGCCCAGCAAGGGAATGAAAGCTGGTGTGCTAATCTCCTATGTGTTTGCAAGAGAATGAGGGAGAAAGGAGATAACACATTTATCTTTGAACCTGTTAACTTTATGTTTGGGCCTCCAAGACTGGGGTGTAGCCTCCAGCTACTGGATCAATGCTTCCCCATCTTTTAGCATACATGCTTACTGGTATCATTATGTTCCATAGAATTTACTTCCAAAAACATGTACAGCAGCCTAGGTGTGCATAATACATCACTGACAGATTATCAAGATATGTAAAATTTGATACATGTAAACAAAGTGAAACATGCAAACATATTTTGCCTCATTTAGTTCATTATTTATAGAATGTATGTGTGAAACAAAATGAAATAACAAATAAAGTGACAGATGTCACTCATGTTCCTTTATATTCTCTTTCGGAAGTGCTGTCAATTAACATTATGGTGTATTATACAATAATTATTTTCTTGGCCACTAGTCAGCAAAAGCAGCTTTGCAGAAGCCATAGCAAAATACTTGACTTACCAATTTGCATAATTCAGCTAAAATCTCCCCTCCCAGCCACTTTGGTTTTGTTTGTTTGTTTGTTTTGCTTCTGTTTTTGTAGTCATTATGCATACAGTATTTCAGTTTATGGCTGAAACAAAAATATACTAAATACAACTTTGGTTTCAAAATTTCCACGTAGCCCATTGAGGATTTTCCATATGGTTCAGTTCCACATAACCGTTTAGTCATTTATTTAAAAACATTTCTGCCTCACCCTTTAGCCAAAAAGGCTCTCAGAGCAACTTTCCAGAAAGGTAGCATGACAGTCTTTGTCCTCTGGCTTGCACTCCAAATAAGACATGGCATAAGGGTAGAAAGGTAGGCAGAGGAAATTAACCCAATGCTTGTAACTAGATGGAAATGGTTCAAATAGATTTTTGGAATGGCTGCTGTTTTTTAACAATTTAGGAAGAAAGGCTGATCTCTCTGCTGCCACTTATTGTCTTCTTGCAGGTGTACCATGTCTAAGCAGTCAGATAGTAGAATGTCATCTCAAGCTGCTGTGCAACCACCTAGATTACTAGACTACTTGCGCTTTTCTATAATGTATAGGACCTCAGACCTTCCTCTTGTTGACCGTTAAGCTTTCAACTTATCTGCAAATTGCAATAAAAGAGCCCATAAACAGCTGCAGATGAAGAGTGCTCTTGGCAGCAGCTGGCCCCAGCATCAAGGAGGTGTGCCTGCTGGGGATCTTCTCCCTCTCAAAACATTAAACAATAATCAAATAATTTATTTCTGCAGTCATATTGCCTTCCATTAGTACTTTGCATGCATGATCATAAATTTAATATGAATAGTCCAGAAGTGAGAGAAATCCTACTTTGGTTAATGAGGTTGTATGCATGTTTTATAATGATGCCTCTGTGCACTGTTAACCCCATAATGCCATCAGGGAAGAAGCAAGGATGTGCACATACAGACACATACATGTTGCTGTTGTTGTGTGCCTTCACATCATTTTCAATCTATGGTGACCATAAGGTGAACCTATCACCCAGGTTTTCTTGCAAGATTCGTTCAGAGGGGGTTTGCCTTTGCCTTTCTCTGAGGCTGAGAGAGTGTGACCTTTCCAAGATGACCATGTTGGTTTCCATGGCTGAGACGTGATTTGGACCCATCTCCAAAGTTGCAGTCTAGTACTCAAACCACTGCATCACGCTGGCTCTCATACACAGACATGCACATTTTACATTTCTACATTTTTATTGGCACCCGTGATTTTGTTTCCTAAGACTAACAAGTCTCCATATTTGATAATGGGTTTTACATGTACTAGTTATAGCATGCAGCCCTAATTTGTCAGTAAGGAGAAGAAGAAATTGTTTGAGATTGAGGGTAATATTGAATGTGGTGCTTTCTCCTTGAACTATAACTCCCCTGATCCCCATGTTGCCTGAAAGTGACTGTTCATTACTGGATTCCTTGACAGATTTCCAGTTTGTGGACACATGGTGGTTTTGTTTGCGACTGGATACAGAAATGTGTTACCCTAGCATCCTAGCTGGCTTCACTGTATTGCTTCCACATTCTGTCACATGCTGAAAAGTCTCTGCATCTTGTAAAAAACCTTATTATTCTTTGAGAGAGATTATCCACTCTACTATTATTTTTATCCCAGTAGTTGGAATTTGTGACAAATACAATCACCATGTATCTAATTGTGGTTTTATTTGTTTTTCGGCCAACTGGATATTTTTTATTTTTGGCCCCAAATCCTGTATGTGACTGCCTATTTTAATAGTTCTTTGTACATTTAATATCTTTGTGTGTTCCTGTCTGTTGTAGACAGAAGTGGAACTGTAATGCTTAAAAAAAGTTATGTTTTTGACAAGAATTGTATTATGGATTCTGCAGTCAGCTGCAAAGGAAAAGTTCCCCTCTTCCCTGTTCGCGAAGATCTATTGAATATATTCTGTCTTTATCATTTTCCAGACTGGCTTGTGCAAATCATCCTTTGTTCAAAACTTCCTAATGACTTTTTAGCTAATAATAAAAATGAGGGGAAACTGAATATAAATGAATATAACAAACAATGTGATCAAATGGCTGCAAATGGATATTGAAATCTGTGCAAAAGTTATAATTTACCATCTGCAAAGAGTGGGTGGGAAGATAAGCCTAAAATAAAAAATAAAAAAAATTAGCTGGGAGTTTATGGGAGTTTAAGATCCAGACGGATAAACGATTACTATGTCAGACATAACTGTAGTTGAAAAAGAAGAAGAAAATTACAGATGTCGCAGTCCTTCAGGACAATCAAAGGGGAAGAATGATAAAATACTGAAATCTACAAATGGAGATTCAGTACCTCTGGGAATAATGGCTCCAGTGGTGATAAGTGCACTGGAAGCAATTCCAAACAGGCTTTTAAGTTGCCTTGGGTCTCTTGGAAGGAGGAAGGTAAGATATAAATTGAATGAATGAATGAATAAATAAACGACAAAACATCTGAATGAAATTGCTATAGATAGCATTGCAATAGCAGAATACATGAAGTGATGCTACTTGGAAGATGCCACATTATTGAATGTTTCCTAGGTTTTTTAGAACTAGAACAATTAATGATCCAAAATTCTAGTCAGTACTACTACTGACTAGTAGTGTTATTTTTGTTCCTGCTCCTCTACTCTTATTCTTAGAATGAGCATCCCACTTAGTAAACTGCCTATTAGCAATGTTTCCCTCCTAAATGACAGGAGATGGGTTTGAGTACACACTAGTCTCAACCCACTCTGGTCAGACTTAGTGTTAGTGGACATGAGAGGAGGACTGTTCATATTGGCTGTATGTTAGCCACAAGGTTTGAAAGGAACACAATGCACACCGGCTGTGTTAAGTACCGAGGTCATGTGGAGAGTTCTACTTGTGTTTAAGTGAATCCAAATTCACTAAAAGAATGTGTTTTGTCCTTTTCAAAACTTGCCACTCAACATAGCAAGATCTAATCAGATACTTAGAAGAAGTGCATGGGACCAGTGTGTACAGTTCTTTATGCTATTGATGCAGGCACTATACCTTGCTCAGTCTGAAAGTTTAAATTGGTTTCAATTATTGTTGGGCCAAATAAACCCACTGAAAGGGGTATGTATGCCTTTGGTTTTATCCAACTGCAGAATTAAAGCAGTTTGACACTACTTTTACTGGCATGCAAATCCTGGGATTTGCAGTTTGGTGAGATATTCAGGCTGGTCAGTCAGAGAGCTCTGGTACTGCACC
This sequence comes from Sceloporus undulatus, assembly GCF_019175285.1. Lineage (NCBI taxonomy): Eukaryota > Metazoa > Chordata > Lepidosauria > Squamata > Phrynosomatidae > Sceloporus > Sceloporus undulatus. The sequence goes on from NC_056524.1 coordinate 206,182,618, forward strand.
AAATTACAGATTCTAGGATTCTGTAGGATAGAGTCATGGCAGTTAAAGTGGTGACAATTTGCATTAATTCTGCAGTGTGGATATACTCTTAAGTAAAACAAAGAACAGGACTTGTAAAGATTACTTTTTTGGACTATAACTCTTAGAATCTCTGGCTATGCTGGGTTTGGTACTCTGGGATTTATAGTCCAAAAATTTGTAAACTCTGGTCTGACATCATTCTGTTAGATCAAAGGATAGTTGGAAGAGTTTATAGATTCCTCGTGCAACATCATTTCCAGCTAATAGATTTTTTTGCTGTGATATGTTCAAGCAAGATAAATTTTAGAAACCATGCCTAGAAATTTCATGGCACTTGATAAATTCTTCTGTCAGACATATATCTGGGCATGTGTGTGTGACACACATGCTTGAACATCCATACACATACAGAAGGTAAAAGAGGTAGATTAATGTGCAAATGACACAGTTGGGTGAGATTAATGGTGTGCTAATATACATTAGTTTTCATTTGGTTTTGAGTAATGGAACTAACCATCTGTCAAATCACTTTTTTTCTTTTGGAATGATGACATTGTTTGTATGTCATCCAGCATGATGATTCCTTTTTGTTTAGTCTATATGCCAATGGTTGTATGTTTCATTTATGAAGTTTTTAATGTTCCAAAAGTCACATATGTTGGATTTTGTCAATGTGCTACATTACTATAGAATATGCATGCAGTCAATTTAATATGGCCAAAAATCTAAAGAACTGATATCTGTATGCAAGAGAGCAGAGCTCGTGCATAGCCAGAGCTTAATGTTATTGCCATAGTAGTTCTCAATGCCAAAGAGACAATCTGTTATTCATTTTGAAAAACCATCATTTTTTTTGCCAGTGAAAAGTGCTGCAGTTTTGAGTGATTGCACATTTCTGCCCCACATGTGCATTGCATAACACATCATTGGATCCTGTTCCATGTTTTTATTTTGCTAGTGGTATTTTACTGTTCCAGTCGGCTTCCAGTCTGATCATTCATTTATTTGGATTCCTAAGGCCAGAATGAAATATTTAAAATGTTAGAGATAAGCAAGTTCAAAGTGAAGAAGAAAACTGCATGGAAATATGGATGATAAACAGAGAGGCAGGAAGATCCATTGTGCAAAAACTGGAATCAGTACTAATTTTTGACCCCTCTATTTTAAGCTGGTCTCCATTTAAGCTGGTCTCCTGTTATATTGCTAATCTACATGATTCCTCTGGTCCAGCCTAATTTTTAATCTGGGCTCTATGTCCTCTCTGTAAGTGGGATGGGAAAATGGAAAGGTGTGACTTAAGTGACATTAATAATAGTTATCTGGGCAAAGAGGAGAAGGATTGTCATGTCAGGCCACCACAGCTGATTGGATGATGCCAGTGTTTTATGAACTAACAGTGAAGTATATTGAATTCGTTAAGTCTAACACATATCTTTATTATTATTATTATTATTGTTGTTGTTGTTATTATTATTATTATTATTATTAACCTTTATTTACTAAGCACTGTAAATTTACACAGCACAGTACATACAATCTTTTTAACTGGATGGTTCCCTGCCCTCAGGCTTACAATCTAAAAAGACACGACACAGAAGGAGAAGGGAGTGGTGGTGGAGAAGGGGCCTCTCTAGTAGGATAATACATATAAAATATATAGCAATGCAGAAAATGATTCAATAAAACAGGCAACAAAAGAACATCAAATAGCAAGTGACAATTATGCAATGCCTGGGAACGCTTCTCGGAACAGGATGGTCTTCAACTCCGTTTTGAAGCTGGTTAAAGAAGTGATGGCTCTTGCTTGTGGGGGAAGAAGGTTCCAGGAGTGAGGGGCAGTGAGTGAAAAGGGGCGAATCCAAGAAGTGGCAGAGGAAATCCTGGGCTGGGACAGCTAATCTTGACTACCAGAACGGAGGGCCCTAGTGGGAAGGTGAGGAGAAATAAGGTCTGATAAGTAAGGTGAAGCCAGCCCATGGAGGGCTTTAAACGTCGACAGCAGGAGCTTGTACTGAATGTGGAAAGGGAGGTGGAGCCAGTGAAAGGATGCCAACCCAAGAGAGATGTGGTCAGAGCGGTGGGCAGAAGTGATAATGTGAGCAGCTGAATGCTGGATAGCGGAGGTGAGAAAGAGGAAGCCCAGCCAGGAGGATGTTACAGTAATCAAGTCGTGAGACCACTAGGGCATGGACTAGGATCTTGGCAGTAGAGGTGGAAAGATATGGTCGGATTTTGGCAATATTGTACAAAAAGAATCTACAAGCCTTGGCTGTGGTCTGGATCTGAGGGATACATGACAGAGAAGAATCAAAGATAAAACCAAGACTGTGGGCTTGATGGACTGGTTGAATAGAAATGTTGTCCACAGAGACAGAAAAGGAGTGTTGAAGGGTGGACTTAGGAGGAAAGACAAGAAGCTCCATCTTGGACATGTTGAGCTTCAAACGCCGATGGCGTATCCACTGCAAGACAGCTGTGAGACAAGATGAAACTTGCTGTTCCAGTCTTGGAGAAAGGTGGAAAGATACAACTGGGTGTCATTGGCATACAGATGGTAGGAAAAACCAAAAGATCTAATGAGTTTACCTAAGGACAGTGTGTAGAGAGAAAACAGAAGGGGACCCAGAACAGAGCCCTGGGGAACTCCAACAGATAAGCGAACAGGAGAAGAAGTCTGATCACCTGTGACTACTGCAAAACATCTGCCAGACAAATAAGATCTAAACCAGTCTCTTGTAATGATCTCTTGTAATGAAGTCAAATCTGAATAAAGGTTTGTGGCTATCAGAATTTAACTGTTTCACTTTGGGAAAAGGCCAGTGTGGACATGTGGGAAGTAGCTGAATGTGGCACAAGCTGCCTCTAAATCCACCGTGTAAGCACAACCAGCCAGCCATTAAAATCACAGATTAGATATGTAGAGTTGACATGAAATCACCCAAGAAGTTCTGATGCATGAATTCAAGGTGTGTAATGTCAGCTACAACAATCTTTTTTATTTTGTTCTTTGATTTTGTTCTATAGCCTCCATAGTCTTGCTAAGCACATTTGAGCAGTACTCTACTCTACTCTACTCAATCCTTTATCTTGTGTTTACCTGGAAATGATCAAATTAAATTATAGGGGCATATTCCTTTGCTTTCTGTTGTTTTGGTACTCTTTAGATGAATGTATCTTGATTATTTACTGTAGAGCTGTTCTTTATTTTTCCACTGGGATCATACTTTCCTAGGCCAAGAGCTTGAATTGACGTTGGTTACTTAAGTATAGGTAGCTGCAGTAAGAACAAAGACATTTTTTCTTTAAATATAGATGAATTAAATGTCAGCACAAACTTCTGGGCTTCTAAATAATTATATTTACTCATCTAATATATATTTACTAGCAAAAATAACAGCCAAGATCCTGCATCAAGAGATGTAGCTATGATGACATATCTTTATTGCTTCAACTACAGCTCCTTGTGTTACCACAAACAAACAAAAAGCAATAATAGAAACTAGGTAGCATCACTGACAAATTTCCAAGCCACTAGGGAGCAGAGCAGTGAGTAAACAAGCATCTAGCTCTCTCTCAATTATGAGGTGATTTGCAACAGGTAGACACAACTGCATTACACTACTGGGAGAGGGCTGGATATGTCTTCAGTCACCAGCCTACTTTCAAGTGCCTTGGAAAACCCTATGTTGGTAGTGCTGTCTGGCTTCTAAGGTGAGCATTTGGATGGCTTTCAGTTGCTATACTGCTGCAATGACAAACAAACAAACAAACAAAAAGTGAATTCAATGTTTGCAATATAAGTCTGGTTTACAACATTGTGAATAATAAGTAGCATGGCAGCCCTCATATTTTATAGCAACGCTGATTAGAGTGAATTAACAGAATATTTGGAGAAATTCTAATAAGCAAGATGTTTAGCTACTGAACTCCTTTTCCATTGAGAAAGTCACCTTAGTTTTTGTCTCAGTTTGTATTTGCTGCACTTTGGTTATTCTGAAATGCTGTGGAGACCACTAAGAATTGACTAAAATGATTTCCTATAGATTTAGAGGGTTAATATTTTTCTTTGTCTTCCCTATACTAAACTCCAGTCTTCATCTGTTGTTGTTTTTCTCTTACAGATTATGTTGCTCACTGACCCAGAGATTGAGAGCAGTCTCCTTATCAGTTCTGATGAAGGAGCCACCTATCAAAAATACCGACTGAACTTCTACATTCACAGCATGCTCTTCCACCCAAAACAAGAGGATTGGATTCTAGCCTACAGTCAGGATCAGAAGGTTGGTAGGGATACTTTTGTTAGCAAGCCAGTTGTTGTGTGATTCTGGGAGTTGTTAGTAAAAAAAAAAGTAACATTTCCATGCTCTACTAACATGGTAGCTCCCTCAGCTGTGGACTTGAAAGAACTGAAGTGTGTGTTTGTGTGTTTCCCAACTAGCTCTCCTTTCCCAGAAGTATATTTTTAATCATTTAACCAACATCAGGGCTAGTTCCACCAAGAAGGCATTACACAAATTGGGTGCTACAGTAGAAAAGGCCCTCTCACATGTCCTCCCCAGACCTCAGTCCTTGAGCAATTGTATAAAGGGATAGGCACTCCCTCATGTATTAAGTTCCTAAACTGTTTAAGGCTCTGGATATCATCACCTGCACCTTGAATCTAGTGTGGAACTGTATTGACATCACCGTAATCCCTTTAAGACTTTTTAATGTGGTGTCTATAACTGTCTAGCAATCTCACTGTTGTGGTTTACATTAGCTGTGGCTTCTGAGTAATCTTCATTCCCTTGAAGAATGCATTACAATAGTCTCATATCAATATTAGCAATACATGGACTACTGTAGCTAAGTTTCTCCCTGAAGAGCAGTCCAACCCTATCCAGGGCATATTGTTTACCTGCTTTTGAGATCCAAGAACAACCAGTCCACAGAGCCTATGCCTTATCCTCTCTTATCCCTCCCCCATTCCAATACAGCATCCAGGCACCTACATAGCCTAAGCTGACTCTGACAACAAGAGGAAGTAGAACTATTGTCAGCACACCTCAGAATTCCAATGAACTTATGCTATGGCTTCATATAGATATTAAACAACATGGGGATAAAATGGTACTCTGTGACACTTCACAAACATTAAAGACCATAAAACTGAACAGGAATCCTCCACTTCTACTCTCTGGAAGCACTGCAACACACTGCCTCTCGCTCCCATCTTACAGAGCCTTCCCACTGGGATACCATGATCAATGGTACTGAAAGCTCCAGTAGGACCAACAAAATGTCACTTCTCCCATGTTTCATTCAGAGAAGATCATTACTCATGACAACTAAATCTATTTTAGTATCACATGCTTGCCTGAAACCAGACTGAAAAGAATTCCAAAAATGTTTCCTAAAAGAATGTCCGAAGCTGCCCACCATCATACACTCAAGCTTCTCAACCAGAAATGTGATAGTAGTAATGGGGCAGTGGTTCAACAGATACCTTAAAGATGTTCTCTTTTAGAGAAGACATACTATTGTCACTTTAAGAGAAGACACACCTTGAAGGAGGCTTCAAGGCAAGAAACACCTTACCCTTACTCATTTTACCACTCCCTGGCCTCTCTGCTATATCTTATCAACCAAGATGGATAAGGGTTAGGCTTATGTAAGGGGACAGACTGCTGCAGTATTTTGTACTCATCATTAGGCCTCAACAACTAAAAATGATCCCAAGAAAAAAAGGCCAGATGGAACACTGGACATTTCCTCAAACTCTATGGGAAAAGGGGAAAATCATCATGGAGGAATTCAAACAAATAGCCAGCACATAGGTAGCAAGTGAGATAAGCTGAAGCACAAAATAAGCTCAGGCCTGCTAGAAAAGTTTTACACACACACACACACACTGAGTATATAGCAAAAGGAAGAACAAGAAAGTGGTGGGGCTTCTGTGTGGAGAAGATGGTGAAATGCTGAAAAGTGCCAGAGAAAAGGAAGAACATCTCATTTGCACCAGTCTTCTCCCAAAAGGAAAACAGTGCTCAAACTGGGGAAAATGGACCGGATGGTGATCCATTAAGTAGGGGAAATCCATCATAGAATAGGTAAAGTGGAGGTAGAGCTAGGTTTGCATGGGCCAGAATGCTCTGAGAGCTCCCCAGAGTATTCTGGTCCTGGAGCTGCCACAATGTCCCACTATTACCTGGGGCCCTCTGTTTTGATACCAGGCAGCTGTTCAAATATATGGCCCACTGTGCTACCCATAGTATCATCCCCATAGCAAGTCTCTCATTCTAAGGTCAGAACGAGGCAGCCAGTGTCAATCACACTGAGTGAATGATGTGCTGTGGTGGCAGCAAGTATCACAGTGGGAAACATTATAAACAGCCATAAGATAAATATTTTTAAATAAATTATGGGGGTATAGATTGGGTTTGGTGCTGAACTGGCTGGATGTCATCTGATAAAATCTGATAAGGAGAATAATGGATGAAAAAGATTTTTTGCAGTTTAAAGTTTATTCTGCAGAAAATTAACATCATTTTTCTTCTACACAAAATTTATAGATTTTTACAAGTGAATTTTGCACTGAATTAAATCTCCAACTACATCATTTTCTTTGTAAAAATACATAAATAATATGCACAGATATATTAATTCCTGCAGAAAAGAAGGAACCTTTTGTTTTCTGTGCAAAGTACCACATAGGGATTTTGCACAGAATAAGTCCAGCACTGTGTGTAGTCTTAGACACTGTGCAGTTTTCAAATACTTGCATCCAGTGCAAATAAAATTGCTAAAATTACTTGGGGTTTTTTTCCCTTCAAGAATGAAATTACTGAAGACTTATATTCCTACTCTGTTCCCTTTTCTTTCTCAACTCTACATGTAAAAAGCAGTGGCATTACACACCAGTGGTGCTGTATGCAAAACTCAGTTCAGTGAAAGATGCATTGTATCAGGGTTGGCAACTTGTGGCTTTAAGCAATATGCACCTTTTTGTTTGATCTCCTCTGGCCCAGGATATCTAAATCTCTCTACATGTGGTCCATTCAGGCCTTTGAAAGATCAATCCAGTTCTTCCATAGTAGCTCCTTGCATGGGATGGAAGAGGGAGAAAGAACAGTAGAAAGAGAAAGAGGTGCAGAAAGAGAGAAAAGAGGTGGTCTAATCTACCTTTGGATCCCAACCTTCTCACTGACAGCTACTAGCATGCATTTGCCTACAGATTATCCCAAGGAAACATTGCCAATATCATGGGGGAGGGGTTCAAAACATTATTTAAGCATCCAAAGTCCAGCTCAGTTTTCTACATGGGTAGTCAGGAGTAAATGAGCAAGGTGGAGATTCTCCACTTCAACTTTATGACATGTAATATAGGAATTCGATGAGGATGTACTTGGTTAACTGATGATGATGATGGCGATGGTGATGGTGATATGAAGTGCTGTGGATTTAACAGTCATTACAGTAAGAATTGTTGTTGTGTGCCTTCAAGTCATTTCTGACTTATGGCAACCCTAATGCAACACTACCATGGGGTTTCCTCAAATATTTAAAACAGATGCATTTATATTTCAAGATTGACAGTGGAACTGTTCACCTGGCTTGCCTAGGATTTGTCATAGAAATATACAAGGAAACAAAATTCAAGGGTCACTCTTCAAGCACAGTAAAAAGTGTTAACAATTGGCTAATTTGAGCATCTCTAATGTAACCAGTAAGTGTTTCACATTAGAACTGCTCCTCATCATTACCTTTTCAATGTCAAGTTCCACATTTCCATTAACACTAGAACACTTAATATCTTTTATGCTGAAGAGAGTACTGTAACTGCATAACTGCAAGGTTGATAGCAGTATCTACCTTGAGATATTACCAGACACAACAGATATTTGTGTTTAGATATCACCGTACACCACTTAGCCTAGATCACCTTCAGTCTAATCTTATTTATTTGGAAATTGAAATTTTAATTAATTAATTAATTAAGAATGTTTTCCCCCATCATTGGTCTTGGACAAACTCAAATTATTTTGTGAGCTTTTTTTATTCTACACAAATAAATTAATGCACTCTGACACCACTCTAACTGCTGTGGCTCAATGCTATGGATTTCTCGGATTTATAGTTTTTTGAAATATTTATCCTTCTCTGTTAGAGTGCTCTGGTGCCACAAGAAACTACACATTCCAGTATTCCACAGGATGGAGCCATGACAGTTAGAGCAATGTCAAACTCCATTAATTCTACAGTGTGGCAGAAACCTGTGACTGTTTTTAAAAAGTACACTTTTTCTTATTCTAGCTTGCTTTTCATATTCTTCCGCTGAGGTTCAGGTTCAGAAATACAATCTTTGGAATACATTTTTTCTTTTAATTTGTCCATAAACTAATGTGCAAACAAGTCCATAAAACACGCCCTCTGAAAGCATCTATCAGTCAGTCTCTTATAACAACTCTCTAAACGTTATGTTTTGGGACACATTTTAAAATAAATGAAAGAAATAAACTAAATAGCTTTTGGGAATAGAAGAACAGCCCCTAATTTTAAAAAAAAAAAACTGAGGAGGAAAACCAAGTAAGTGAATGAGTAGCAAACAACTTGATGGTACTAGAAATCTGAAAAAGAAGTTTTAGGGGCTTTACAGATGGGCAGGAAGGGGTGGCAAGATGCCACTCTTTTCTGCCCCAGATTGGTGCCGCAGCAACCACAAGCCGTGGCACCGATCCAGCCTCTGTACAGCACAAAAAAGAGCCGGAAAAACTGGCTCCTTTTTGTGCCCTCAAAGGGGCACCATAGCCACTGCTCTGCAGCTTGATGAAACAGCGCTGCACCAAAGGGGCATCATCATGGCATATACTATCTGAATGGCCACGCACAAAGGTGGTGCCGAGGCAGCACCGTCAGGTTGCTCAGCCCTCATTCCACCCACAGGCTGTAAAGGGCCTTAGTCCATGGAATTTCCTGACAGAGCTGTTCTGTTTAACACCTAACAGTCATAGCTAGACAGCTCCTTTGAGAAATTCCATACTACCTTTTTAAAAGCCATATTTTGTACTGAGGGTAAATTATTAACAAATTAAATAACTAGCAGTTTGCTGTCCTTTCATGAAACCTCAACGTTTGCTAATCATAGGGGTAGCCCTGTTTTCTCATTTCACCATGTTATGCCCCCATGTCATTCAGGTTCTGAAAAGCATCTTCATTATGTCAGAGATAAGAAATTGGCTTCTTAGTCTATCTATCTATCTATCTATCTATCTATCTATCTATCTATCTATCTCTAAAGAATTATACAAAACCCTGGAGGACAATAACTGTGTGATGTAGTTTCCATGTACAGAAGCAATATCTGAATACTGGAGAATGAAGGAAAACAAGCGGACAAGGCTATCTTCATTAGGTCATCCTTGCCAAGATGTTAGAATTGTCTGATCCAGCAGTGTTTGTGTTCTGAACACAAGCATCAAAGACTGTGGTGAAGTTAAAGTGCTATCATATATTATTTAGAATTTGTGAGAGGTGGATTGATTGAAGATACTTTTGCCTGAACATGTTTAATGATAATTGTAAAGAATCCTAAAGGAACACTGTAGGAAAACTAAATGCTGGGCTGTTAATCTCAGTACATTTTAAATGACTGTCTTCCTGTAGAAAGATATCTGAAGGCTTTATCTCTATCAGTAGTCTACATCAGGAATGAATAAACAAGTACCCAGGTAGTCAGTCAGTATTGATGGCTTTTGTGCAGTTTGACTGATTTCTTGGTGATGCTTTAAGAACTTTGATTTTCCCAGCCTTCTGTTGTATTTCCTACATTAATGAATCTTTAAACCACTGAAGAACTAGCCTTTTGGAGGAATTGGAAGAAAGTGGAAGGTTATGGCAGTTTAGGACACATAGCTCTGAACCTTCAGGTGAGTGAACATAAGGTCTGCATAAGGAAATTTTCCCATCCTATCCTCTTTACCCCCTTACTAATAGACAACTGTACAGAATAATTCAAAATTAGCCAGAATCCCATTCTTCAAAAATATCTTTTGAAAACATTTTTATTGTTATCATTTTCTTTATACCCTGTTGTCCCTTCAAAACTGTGACTCACGTTGGCTTACAAATTATAATAAAATTAAAATATACCAAAAACCATAATTAAAATAGCATTGAATATTAATAATGAAGATGTTTAAAACAGGTGTTGTGTTCCTTCAAGCCATTTTCCAAGGTGAACCTATCACAAGGTTTTCTTGGCAAGATTTGTTCAGAGGAAGTTGCCTTTGCCTTCATCTGACAGTTAGAGAGTGTGACTAGTCCACGTTCTTCCTCTGGGTTTCATGACTTAGCAGGGATCCAAACCCTGTTCTCCAGAGTCATAGGAGATTATCACACTGCCAATTCCCCACCAGGACAGATGTAGGTTGTAACTAACAGACAGGTCTTATCAGACAGCCCACTGCCAGGCAGTAGGCAATCTGTATCCAATTTGGGCTTCTCCTGCAGCTTTACAACAACAGGAAAATCTCATTCTTGAAAAACTGCAGGAGAAGCCCAGATTGGATATGGGCTCCCTACTGCCAGACCACAGCACTCTCTGATGAGATCTGTATGTTATGGTTACATCCTGCATTTATCCCGGCGGGTATTGGTGGGGTAATAATCTTCATTCTCCAATGCTTAAACCACTACACCATGCCAGCCTTCTTCTTTAAAAACATACTAAAACTGAAATTTAAAATATACAAGTAAACATGTTAGAAAGCAGTTTTTAATTGCAATTAAAACAAGGTAGTATACTCTTAAAATACTTGCTTTTTAAAAAGTTTTCAAAAGATTGATCTTATGGGAAAAAAAGGTATTGGCCTGCTATCAGAGGGACAGCAAGAAGGGGGCCATTGTAGGTTCCCTAGGAAAGTATTTTCAGAGCCTAGAGATAGACACTGAAAAGGCTCTATCACATATCCCCACAAATTGTGCTTGTGAAGGAGGTGGCAATGAATGAAGGGCCTCTCCTGAGGATTTTAGGGGCCAGGCAGATTCATATAGGGACATATGATTTGCCAGCTGTTCCTTTATTTGGAACTGCAAGAGCAGGATGGACAAAATGTTCAGTGTATTGCAATTTATTTTAAATAAGAAAATGATGGTCCAATGAGGCCTCACAGATCAAGTACCAATAAACCTAGATTCAGTCCTAGTACTATAGTAGGAGGAAATGTGGACTGTGAATACCATAGTACATTCCACTTGCTATAGTCTCATATTATCCCTAATATCACCCAGTTTGTGAAAAATCCCGGTTTCTGCCCTGCTTCCCAGCTATGAGATTTGGAATGATTTTCAGCAAAAATCTAATGTTGGATGTGCTTTTCCATGCTAACAGGGTGTAGTGGTTTGAATGTTGTACTATGGGTCTGGTGACCATTCCTCACTAAACCATGGAAACCTACTTGGTGACCTTGGGCGAGGCACGTACTCTCCACCCAAGAAACCTCTGAAATAGGTTCACTTTAGGATCACCATATGACCAGAAGCAAGTTGTGGGCGGGGCTGGGGCAGCTGATTGCATGATTGACGTCTTCCCGGAGCTCCTCCCCTTTTCCCAGGTCAAACCGAAACAAACTTCAGGTCACGTTGCAAGTGAATCAAACTTTTAATAACAGTGCTTCCACCACAAACACAAAACCCTCAACATCAACAATGTCCTTTTCGGCCCGCCTAACCAGTAGCCTCAGGTGTTCTCTTAAACAAAGTCCTCTTCTTTAAGGGTTCTCCTCTTCCTCCCCACCGCGTCTCGAGGAGCGGCCTCCTGAGTGTTTTTCTAACGGTTCCCGGTCCGCCTTTTCCTTCTCTTGTGGCTTCGGGTCCGTTTGCCAACAGTCTCCCTTGGGGTCCCACCACTGTCCCTCCAGAGATTCTCCTTGGGGCACGTCCCAACTCTCGGCGTCTGAGAAGGGGAAGTCACCTTCTATCCTAGGATCCCTCAAACAAACTTCCTCATGAGGTCCTCTCCTTCTTACCCCTGAGCGTGCCTGCAATATAGCCGGGCCCCCGTCTCTATTAGACTTTCTAGTTACCTCTTCTCTCCCTTCCACGACCGCGACTCCCCGTCCTCCTCTTCCGCCACGTGTCCCTCTCCCCGCTCGCCTCTCTCCTCCTCTTCTCTGCCCCATTCTGACTCCTCCCTCTCTTAACTCCAGTCCTGGCTCCTCCTCCTCCACCTGACCCTCATTAGCCCCTTCAGCCCTCTCTCCTGAGGGTCTCCCTTCGTTACACAAGTTGAAAGCACCCAAGAAGAAAATGCTATTCTATATAGAAACAGGGTCTACTTCTTAAATTGGTTGTGGACTGGGAGGGGGGAAGGTCTGAGGGATGAGCACCAAAGCCTTGAAATGTGAAACATTACAGGTGGATCACAATGTCCTTTGGAAATCCAGTTTCTAATACTAAATGCCATAATTAGGAAAATCTTTCCATTCCACTTTTGGATATTTCTGAGATCCCCCTTTGCTCCCCCCTCCAACCTCTTCCATCACCCATCAGCACATTCTCCTGTATAACACTTGTGCAGCATCTCACAGAAATCCTATTCATTTCAATAGAGCTGGCACAGAAACAAATGTTATAGTGAATATGCCTTTTGATTGAATGCCTTCACAGCAGATAGCACCAAATGTCTGCATGCTGTGCAGGTCATGAATAGCATATGACATGTTAAATAATAGTGGTGTGGGATTCATAGAGAGTAGTGTTTCCTGCATTCCAAGTGGAATACTGTACAGTTTAGAAATACTGAAAATCTAGGCCATATGAATGTTGGTCCAAAAGAATTGCTTGAAATATAAATCTCCCCATAATACAGGAAGGAGAAGGGGAAAATATTCCCTGCAAGACTATAACCGTATGTTTTTATTCCTTTTCTGCACTGTGTAAATTTTACTTTTGATACTTGGAGTAAAAAGAAACATGATGATATAAAAACTGGCTCTCTACATAAAATTTCTTACTAAAACGTATCTATTTTTTCCTCATATTTAGCATTCAGAATTTTGATCTAATATAAAATGATCACCCTTCAGATTGCAGGAAATGGGGAAAATGAGCTTGCTTGAACAGATCAGCTGAAAAGGAAAATCTAACAAAAATCAGTACTTTCTCCCTTTCAAGTCACAAAAAACCTGTGGGAATCAAAATGGCTACTGTCTTTTTCAGGGAAACCAAAACCTTGATCAACATCACCATCCCTTATTTCCAGTCCACCTGTTCTCTCTTAATCCATAATAGTAGTACCCACATACTGAACATCTGAGAAAAGCTCCCAGTTTGAGAACATTATATTTCATTTATCTGGTCTGTTAGTTCATGCCGTATTTGTGATGCTTGACTTATTTCTAGATTTAACTTGACATACCACATTCTGTTTCATAGACAATTTATGTGTGCTTTGGAATTTTTCTTTTTAAAATAATAATAGAATTGCTATGAATACTGTTTACATTTTGTTAATGGATCGTCATTATAGGTAATTCCCCACCATGGCCCCACAAGGAATATAGTGGGAAGATTTACACTCCAATTGAGGTTTTTCCTTCTTAATATTAGTCCCATGACTACCATTGCTATAAAAATATAAATAGGGTCTAAAATACCTAGTCCTAAGTAAATTAAATTCAGTATTTGAATTCTAAGCAGCACAGAGTCACACCTTTGCCTGTTTTTGTCAACAATCCTTGTCACATATGAGGACAAATAGGAATGTAACAAAGACAAGATAAAGATGCTTTTCTTTCTTTCTTTCTTCCTTCCTTCCTTCCTTCCTTTCCTTTCCTTTCCTTTCCTTTCCTTTCCTTTCCTTTCCTTTCCTTTTTGCTGTTATTTTCATCTTTATCCTGCAACAGACAGAGTTGTAATTCCCTTGAAGGATGAAGCACAGAGTTTGGGGATGATTATTAGTCCATAACATGAAGGGTCTTAGAAGAGTCTTTTCACACTTGGATTCATTTTCCCTTTGCACTTCTCTCTAGAGAAACTGGATCTGGGTTCCCTTACGCATGGACCAGTTGTATTGAGACTGGAGTACAACAGTGAAGTTTAAATGGAGGTGCCAGTATCTGGAAATACAAATGATACCAATTCAAAGACCAGTGCTGGATGGGGCAAGATTGTCAGTGCACATTACACATTTTGGGGCTCAATTCAAATTGTTTACATTTGTTTTAAAATGTTTAGTTGCTTACACTCATTGACATTGATCATTTGCTGGCTCTCTGGCCTGCTTTAGCAAACACTAGGTTGGCAGGTACACCAAAGCCCTACATAATGAAAGCATCCTACATAATTATTGCACTATGATTTGCAGCCATGGCTCCATCATGTAGAATCCTGGGAGTTGTGGTTTAGAGATGAATAATCAGTACTCTCAGTCAGAGCTCTAGTGCTTCATCCATAGGATTTCATAGGATTTTGCCATGGCAGTCAAAGTGGAATGACTGTATTATAAGGGCCCCAAGTGATTGTTCAGCAATTACATAATTCTTCCCCTGAGATGTCTGAGCAGCTCTCATTTTTACCATTCTTTTAGATAGATTCCAAAACCCTTTTAATCCACACAAGCATTATATAACCATTTTAACATATTGAGGCTCTTCCTGTCCATACTTATTTGCTTCCTTCTCTTGGTGGCAAGTCACAGCTATGCCTGTGTTGTGCAGAAATGTAGGAGGCTAATTGGAATAAGTTGCAGATAACCTTATAAGGCATAGCCCATTTCCTTCTCCAGCCCAAAGCATTTCTCTAGAGCAGCAGTCTTGTCCGTTCCACTCTCTACACATAAAATTGCAGGGCCAAGAAAATATTTGGGGGGTGTATCTCATAACTGTCAGACAGGGGATTTCCTTCCCTAATACTTCATGTTATAGCATTTATTGGGATCCAACATGGTACACTTGGCTGACTTGGTGAATTATTTAATTTGGTGAATTACTTAATTGGGCAGAGTTTACAAGTGCAGTGTTGGTAGCAGAAAAGCTACTCCAGTGTACTCTGAGGCTTTTTTTTTTTTTAGCATCCCTTCCATGTCATGGAAGGAACACCTGCAGAGAACCTTTTCTTCTCCACTACTGCTGAAACCATAAGAACAAATAAGAAAGACCTTTGAGCTCAAAGTTCCAGTTGTCCTGGAATGCTCAGCTGAAGGGAAGCACAGTTAGACCTCATGCAAGAGCCAGAGGACCGAGAGCTTCTGGGCTGGATTATTTGCTTTTTTGTTTGTATTTATGCCCCATCTTTTCCCTCAGTCAGCCCTGTGACTCACTTATAAAAGTTAACATAGGTACAGCTATAAATTTACATCTAAAAATATGAATAGATCAGGGTGTGCATGAGAGGTTTTAGAAGATGTGTGCATTGTATGGAAACAACCTGTTGACTGCAAGGTACTTTGAGAATATTTAAAAACCTATCTTTCAGACAAACATTCTCAAAGTACTTTGAATTCAACAGGCTGTTTCCATAGTTCTTTAAAATAAATATTTATGGTGATGACAAGCAAATCCAAACAACCTCTCACAGTTAACCAGTGTAAAAACTAAAGAAACAGTACTACCATTTTGTCCTGACAGTCTTCTCACATGTAAAGGTCTTCACCCATGGCATCATGGGTGGTTGGGTGCCTACTTAGCACCATTTTAAAGAGAGATGGGAAGGCCAAGTACACATCAGTCAGTATACTAGTTGTTCTCAGAACCAGGTTGGAGGCATCCATGCAAAGCAGGAAACATGGTGTGTATACTCCTCTAGCACTGCTTGAAGTTAGGAGCCTTCAAAGAAGGATTGGCAGCCTCTTGTAAACATGTTTACTGGTTTCTAATCTCTCTGAGCAATGTAAGTTCAAAAAGGTGCTGCCAATTTGTCCCATATATATCTGTTGAAGGGAGGTGGGGCAGCTGTTTTATACTAGTATTAATGTTGCAGTGTTATTAGATTTTTTTTATATACCTTTAGCAAATACTGTAATATATTTGATATTTGATATAATTTTCAAATGATCCATAATAAATTAATAAGTGAGATAGCAAATAAATAAAATCAACATTTCTGTGGGATCTTTGTTGTACCTTTACATCAAGAAAGTACCAGTTATGGGCACTTTTGACAATTATAAAATATCAGCTTTCTATAAGGTAGCGTAAAGAGGATTCCTGGAAGAAAAGCCAACCAACAACCTGCCTCTGGGGGTTCCATGTAAACTAAACATTAAAAGAACTGTCTAAGGTTCTGAACTATTGTAGGCAAAGGGTTCAAACATGTCCAATAACTCCCATATAGTTCAGAGTAAAACTTGGACAGATTCACCACCCCTCAGACATGGGAGCTACAAGCTGCACATGGTTGCCAGTTTTTAGTATTATGCCACTCTATCGATCTTAGCTCCTCTCTGCTGAATTCAAAGACATTTGAAAGTGCTTAACTTTGTCAAGGTGATGCTCAAACCCAGTGGGTTGCCAGACTTTGCTTTCACTCTGACAAGTTTAAATTCACTGTATGTTTTTTGTGATGTAGCAGTGATCAATAACTTCCCTCTACTCTTCTATTCTCTGCCTAATTGCAGCAGACACTCTTCTTGTCTCCCAACCAATAAATGAAAACTCAAGGGAAAAAAAATGTAATACCATTCCAGTAGTTCACTGTCAACTTGATCCAACCTGAAAGATAAAACACTCTGGGGATTTATGATTGTGTATGTGTTTGTGCATGCACCCGTGCATGTATGCACGCACACACAATTTTGTAGGGTTTTTCCCCAAGTCCACTGAAAAAGACATCAAGAAGTTTTAATATATCATTCCAGCATATATATTCTGCAACTTTTTCTTGACACAAACTAAGATAGTATCTCTAGGCTTATAGGATTTGCTGTGATGAAACTCAAAATGTTGCAATTTTGACATTGTGACAACCCTGTCAATTAGTGTGCAAACAGGATATTTTTCTTACCTTTACACACCACTCTTTCTCCATTCCTTTTCTCAAGCTAAAGAGATTTTGAGATTTCTTCTGCTTTATCTTTTCCACTTAGCAAGTGTGACAAGTTAACATATTGTTGCCTGACTTGTTTCCCATTACAGCCTGGAATCCACCTTTAAAAAAACAGAAGACTGTTTCACTATAAGGGCATTCACACATATTGTAACATCCTCCTGGCTGGGCTTCCTCTTTCTCACCTCCGTCCTTTAATTTCTGTCCATTATCACATCTGCCCACCGCTCTGACCATATCTCTCCTTTGTCGGCATCCCTTCCCTGGCTCCCCCTCCCTTTCCGTATTCAGTACAGTGGTGCCTCGGGTTACGAAAGTAATTCGTTCCGCGGCCGCTTTCGTAACCCGAAAAGCCTTCGTAAGCCGAATTGCCATAGGCGCTAATGGGGAAAAGCCGCGTTTCGTGCGAAAAAGCCGAAAAAAGCACCAAAATTTTTCTTCGTAACCTGAAAAAACATTCGTAACCCGGAACAATGATTTCCAATGGGATTTTTTCGTATCCCGAAAATTTCGTAACCTGGGTATTTCGTATCCCGAGGTACCACTGTATAAGCTCCTGCTGTTGACGTTTAAAGCCCTTCATGGGCTGGCCCCTCCTTATTTATCAGACCTTTCTCCTCACCTTCCCACTAGGGCCCTGCGTTCTGGTAGTCAGGGGCGGCTGTCCCAGCCCAGGATTTCCTCTGCCCCATCTCGAATTCACCCCTTTTCACTCGCTGCCCCTCACTCCTGGAACCTTCTTCCCCCATGAGCAAGAGCCATCACTACTTTAACCAGCATCAAAATGGAGTTGAAGACCATCCTGTTCAGAGAAGCGTTCCCAGGCATTGCATGATTGTCACTTGCTATTTGATGTTCTTTTGTTGCCTGTTTTATTGACTCATTTCCTGTATTGCTATGTATTTTATACGTATTAATCTATTATTTCTCAGATTGTATGCCATAGGCAGGTTTACTCTTTTTTATTTATTATTTTATGTACAGCGCTGTGCAAATCTACAGCGCTATATAAATAAAGAATAATAATAATAATAATAAATAAGAACAGTGTCTAAAAATGTCCACACGTGAGACACAACCCAATGAAAGTAATTGCCATTATTGGTTCTTTTGCCCCTACAGCTTTGTTTCTTTCTTCTTTCAATTATGGTTGTGAAGTATTCAGCAATTACAGTTGCCAGTTTTGTGTAGCTGAAGAGTCAGTAGGAAGTGCCATCAGACACAGCAGCTGTATGGTCTCTCTTTCTCACTCACACTCTTTTTTTTAAAGAACAAAGCATCTGCATGAACTGGTTACAGGTAGATTTGGAAGAGTGAGACAAAAAAAAGGTACTTGGCAGCACCAACATGAGTAGGAAACACAGGGGAATGGTGTTGCCAACATCTATGAGGCATCACTCTCCCTCACCAGAATCCCCTTTACACTACAAAGTTATAACACCACCATCCCTCCTTAACTGCCATGACAACATCCTGTAGAATCCTGGACATGGCATTTTAAGGATTGGAATTTAGAATTCCAAAACCAAAGAGCTCTGCAGCCTCACCAGAGTAAAAACCCCAGGATTCCACGGGCTGTTGACATGGGATTCAAGGTGGAATCATAGCCCTATAATTATGTCATGTTAAGGGATCACAGAAGACTTCTGCAAGGTGAGTCTCTGAATTTGCTGTTAGATAATGGAGGAGGGCAGGTGCTGCTACTGTGCAGCCACTCTGCTGCCCATCAGCTTCCCTGACTGTGCTGGACAAGTGGAGCAACTCTGAATAATTCAGTGCAAATCATAGTGGACTGCTATAGACTAGTGTATTATGCTGCCGTCAGCTCATGCTCGAAGTATCTTCTAGACTGGGCACATTTTGTTGCAATGTAATGTCACAACAAAACAAGCCAGGTTAAAGGCTTCAGTAAAACAAACAAAAAATTATGTGCTATACATACCTGGATTAACTAGAGTCATTCTGCATTTTTAATTCTTAATTGGATTTTTTTTCCAAGTGGATGTGATCATGAAAACAGTGAAATGGGGAATAATTGTGTCTATAATTTAAGCAAACAGAATTGCTGAAAGAAGATTTTAAAAAATATATTTTCTTGATTATTATTTTTAGTTGTACAGTTCAGTGGAATTTGGAAGAAGATGGCTACTTCTCCAGGAAACTGTAACACCAAACAGATTCTACTGGTAAGAGGCAAGCAGTTTTGTATTCTGTGCTTCACTAAAACTTTTTAGATTGTACAGATCTTTCTGAGAATATGTATCTTAATTTTACCAATATAATTTGTACACTATGATTACAGGTGGCATAGATTCAAAATATTTTGAATCATTTTAAAATGAGTACCATACCTGATCTTCATTATTAACTGCAGCATGCACAGTTCTCTATTTGCCATTATTTGTTCTTTAAAAATTCCTTAACCAATCTTAACCAATCTTGTCCTGCAGTTCTATGAACTAGAGGATAAATCCTCTAATTTTGTATCCATCAAACTACCTATTCAAAGCCACACATTTATTCTGTGTATAAGTCTTTAATTGTGTTACACCCTGGGTACAAATTTATTTTCTCTCCACTTCATGTAGTGTTTCCTAGAAACCTCAGATGATAAAGATCAAAGCTAGCTTTAAAATAGCTTTTGCTTAGTCAGTATGACTGAATCAAACACTGGAAAAAAGTTACTTTTTGGAATTCAGCTCTTAGAAATCCCAGTCAATGCATACACTGGTCAAATTGATGGTGATTCTGAGATATGTAGTCCACTTCCCCCCCCCCCCCCCCCGCCCCAAGCTCTGAGCAGAACCTTCCAGAACAGACATTTAAACAGAAAGCCATTTTCTGCCACATTGTTAAAATCAAGCCTCATATATTTGGGGACATTTATGCACTGCTTAAGAAGAAAAAGAAAATATCTTTAAAACAGTGTTGTGCATTTCTTAGAGATGCTCTACATGGCTGGCAGGATCAAAGCTATATTTCCAAAATATCAAGCTGTGTAGCTTAACTGCTATGTGACCCAACTCATTACCTTTACTTAATTATCACCTAGGCATTTTGTGGCTTATAGATACATGTATGTCACTAGGCTGCTGTGGAGAAACCTGAACATAATATAACCATGGAAGCCATTGTTTTATCCCTGCTTGATTGTTTTTTTGTTTTGTTTTTTGGGGGGGGGTTCTTACAGAAATACTCATCTAAATGTTGTTTCCACACAGTTTTCAGCTGCTTCTCTACTGCTCCCTGGGATACCTACAGAACAGAGATAAAAAAATTAAAGTAGTTTTAGATGCCTCCTGCAAAGCTTAAAACATCCCACTTAGAGTCAATTTGGCTCCCTATAGGTGATAGTCATTCTGTGCTCCTGTCTGCTCTGTTTCATTAGGAATGAGTCATTAGCTTGAAAAAGGGCCTTATCTTTGTATGCTTCCACCTGCAGTTATCAGCCATTTGGAAGGGATTCCCCTTTAGGAGAGGAAATAGCAGTAGGGAAATGGGTAAAGACAAAACTCCAAAAGAAAAGGAATTCTGGATCTCACTAGGAAGAGTTTTTCACAATTCTTTCTTCAAGAATGGAGGAGAAAAAACAACCCTCCATAGGAAATAGATGGTCACATTATTGGGGAACAGTTCTCTAAGGGTTTGTTATTGTTAGTTGCCATCATGTCAACTTTGACTTATGCAACCCTATGAATGAGAAACCTCCAAGTTACCAAGTTATCCTGCTCATGTCTTCAACCTTGGGGCTGAAGTTTGTTTGATTGAGTCTATCTGCATGTAAATAAGTCATCCTCTTTTTCCTACTGCCTTCAATATTACCAAACTTTATTGTCTTTTCTAATGACTCATGTATTTTAATGATATATCCAGATAATCTGTAATAATTTATGCATAGGTGAATGGACAGAACTATCTTTCTCCATGAAGCTTTCAGGAAAGCCCTGGCCTGCCTTCATTTTGAGAACCATTGCTTATACTCTATTGTAAGATGTCTATCTGAGGTGTGTTTGCAAATTAATGGTTCAGATATGCACTGGATGAATTGCAGTCCACATACTGCACATCAATACAGTGTCTTGGGCCTTTTTATAGCTCGACAAAGTCATAGATGTTAGACGTGCCAAGCTACTCCACCCTTCCAGGCACATTTCATCCTTGAAACAGGCAGAATTGGTCGGGCTTTTGTATATAAGGGAGGAAGAGCAGAATAGGGGTGGTCATTCCTCTAGATATTTCCAAAATTGTAGGTTTTATGCTGGAAGTATTTGGAGATCATTATTACTTTCTTACTGTTAGGTTTGCCATCAATTTATATTTACCATTAGAGATTTGTGGATTTTGTAAAAAAAAAAAAAATCTGTGTGTAATTAATTCATAAAATGTTCTAGATATATTGTTGGCCCTCCATATCCATGGATCCTTTATCCACTGATTCAAGCATCCACAGCTTGAAAATATTCAAAAAATAAGAAAATTCCAGAAAGCAAACCTTGATTTTGCCATTTTATATAAGGGACACCACTTTACTATCCACTGTATTTAATAGGATTTGAATATCCATGGACTTTGGAAACAAAGTCCTGGAACCAAACCAGCAGATACCAAGGGGACCACAATACAATGTACATTGCAAGCTACTAACATCTAAAGAAATCAAATACTATGTTGGTAAACAGTGAAATATACAGAGGCTGGAATCCTGTTTGTGTCTTACAGATCTGTAGGTTTCTTTATCGAAGGCATTGGGTTTTTTATTTTTTTATTTTTGCCTAATGTAGATAATCTGTATTTCATTCAAGACTGTAAAGTCTGAGTTGCACATGCAACACACATGCATTGCACATATAGGTGTGCATTGTGTAGTACTTGTATAGATGAGCATTACACATGCATGTACAGAACAGCATTCTATTGCACAATGTTATACAACACAGCACAACTCTGTAAATGTAGAGTAACTCTCTGTCTCCTTTATGTAAGATCTTGTCACAGAAACAAGCACATATCACGTTAAAGTGGTTGTAGAAATGTGTATTTTTACGGAAAACTATATGCAACAATGCACTTAAATTTTCACATGAATGAAAATGTCTATGAAAATGTATATGACCTGTTACAGACAGGCCAAAATAAAGCTGCTTCGAGTCACTTTGAAGGAATGGTATTTCAATGATGCTTGCATCCTAAGAGTCCAAAAGCCACACAAAAGCTGCACTCCGGTCCTTAGAACTGGAGTGTGCCTTTGGTGCAGCTTTTGGACTCTTAGGATGCATGCATCATTGAAATAGCATACCTCCAAAGTGACTCGAAGCAGCTTTATTTTGGCCTGTCTGTAACAGGCCTATGTATCTTTGTGCAGGCTTAAAAAAATCAAGCTGATGTGGAATTAACTTGTGGAAAATGGTATGGAACAAGCCATATGGTATGGAACAAAGTTGTGGAAAAATGTAAAAGTTACAGAATGTGAGACAGGTTCATTCATCCATTCCTACTCTTGTCGTCACACAGGATTGTGTGACATCAGACCACTTTTTAAATGTATCTTTCAAGTTTGAAACTAGCTATTGTTCGGAAATTATCTCAGAGTTTTTCATGGGAGCATGTGGTCACTGAGAAAAAAGGAAAGCCACCATAAGGCCAGATTACATAAACAAAAGAAGAAATCATTTGCTTAGGGATTCAGAGAGGGGAGACAGTTTGTGGTCCAGATGGTGCTATGCTATAAAAATGACAAATCCTGAATGTCATCTTTCTTGTCAGGGTGTTGAATGTGGGAATATTTTGTAAAAAGGGAGAGACAGGGAGATGGATGGGAAAGCAAATGAACATGAGTTTGGTGCAAGGAAATGGCAGATCAGAGATGTGAAAGACAACAGACAGGAA
The DNA here is from genome assembly GCF_019175285.1 of Sceloporus undulatus. NCBI lineage: Eukaryota > Metazoa > Chordata > Lepidosauria > Squamata > Phrynosomatidae > Sceloporus > Sceloporus undulatus. The sequence continues at coordinate 206,205,547 of NC_056524.1, forward strand.
TGAATGTAAAACCAGTGGAATGTATTTGTTTGCATGAGAGTCTACGTATAAAGACAGCATGATATGATTCTGCTTCCTAGGACGAGGGATTCCTGCTAGCTTTTGCAATGCAGGACTGTTACATTACCAAAGAGAATTATCTGTGTTAACTATTGAAATATGTAAGTAATATTTATTTGAACAAAATTATTATGTTAACATTTTTTTTCAAATTTATCTTAAAGGTAGAGCTGCTGGTGTAAATGGCATCTCCATCTCACGTTCTTTTCTTCTGTATTGTAAAAAAAATTATTTCAGTTCTGGCTATCATTTCATGCTTCCAGCTTCCATGCTGCCACTAGCAGTTGATGAAAAAGATAACATGTAGCACACAAACCTCTGTGTGGGGAGGCTAGTCCATACAATGAATACAGGCCAAGTGATTCCACAGGGTTGTTGTTTGCCTGTCAGAAGCAAGTGAAAATCTCGACATACATATATATTGTAATTTGTCTGCCAACTGTAGTGAATATGAAACAAGATAAAGAAAGGTTTGCAAGTTGGAACTTTTACAGATTATTATTCTTTTAAAGCAAATCACCCCCTCCACACACAAACAGAGACTTTGGAACATCATCATGTCACAAATGAATAAAACAGGTTGAGTTTCCTTTATCCCAAATACTTTGGACTACAAGTATTTTTGATTTTGGAATTTTTCACATTTTGGCATATTTACATATACATAATGAGATATCTTGGAGATGGGCCCCAAGTCGAAACATGAATTTCCTTTATGTTACATACATACCTTATACACATAGGCTGGAGGCAGTTCTATACACAATTTTAAAAAATAATTTTATTTGTGTACATTCAACCATCAGAAAGCAAAGGTGTCACTATCTCGGCCATCCATGTAAACAGTTTTGGATTTTGGAATATTTTGGATTTTGGAATTCTGGATAAGGATAAGATTCAACCTGTACAGATAAGTGTAGAACAGGATAATTAAAAAACAAACAAACAAAAACAAAACAATGTTTTTCTTATTTGATTTGTCATTTCCCTGCATTGACCTCATGTTCATTTGCTTTCCCATCCATCTCCCTCTCTCTCCCTTTTTACAAAATATTCCTCCATTCAGCACCCTGTAGCAACATGAGTAAACTAGAGATTTAGAACCTACCTTTAAAAACCTGATCACATGAGATAAATTTGACCTCACAGTTTTAGGAAGGAACCAGCTGAGATGGTACGTATGGTCATGCTTGCAAAAACCTCAAAACTTCTTAATTCTATGGCCATTTGCAGGAAGATGATATAGAACTTGCCAGTCAAAGTGATGCATCTTGGAAAATCATCTAGTTGAGATGACACAACAGCCATGACGGAAGACTGGAACAGCACTGGGAGAAAATAATTAAAAATAGATACATTTCATAGTTTATCCATACAGCAAACGTTTGTTTGCTGGCAGCATTTCTGGGGCTGTGTAGAACTGAAAGTTAATGAAGCGTTTTTATTGTCAAATGAATTTTGGATTCGGAAGAAAGTCTGAGTCAAGGTTAGAGCCTTGGGGTAAGGCTGATGTTCCGCTTCTTATGCCTTTGAGGAGTCTGTTTCTCTGAGGGGATTTGAAAAAGATGGACCATTGCCATATGGAGGATGGTGAATGGTGCTTCTAGGTGCCAGACTGCCTGAATAACAAAATGTTTGAATTCTCTATAATTAAAAGATGCTTCTGCCAGCACAACTGAAGGGGACTTTATACCTAAATGAACCAAGGCAGCAGTCCAGGCCTCCGGCATCTTCTGTGAGTAAGCCAGAAATGTTTCTGCAATATCTCTGCCTCCTGATGTGACCAGAGAAGCATATGCTCCATTTGGCATTTTGCTCTCCACTGGGATCCCAAAGTTTTTGCATTGTATTTAGTAAAAATGTTTTTCTATTTTTTTTTATTTTTACTAAAAACTCTACACCATTTTTGTCTTTAGGATCTATATCCTATTTCCAGTCTCAGTGCACTATGGAAATGCTTACAATGTTGTTTTAAAGTCAGATTCAATTCATTTATAAGAATGGGGAAAATTCCAAAAACTTTATGGCAACAGGATTATTGTCTTCTTTCATTTCCAAGTTTCCACAAACTAGGAAACCTATGGATGTACATCACGGCGAATGAGTTAACCACGTACCTTTACTCATTGATTCTGATCTAATACAGGACTAATATTAGAGGAAAGGAATTCCCTGTTGCCATCATTAGCTATGAAAATGTACATAAATTGAGCACCGAAGAATTTCAGCTGTGAGGCATGAAAGAATTTGACAGTTTCTCTTTCATCCACTTTCAGATGTTTAAAATGCTTCCATCCATGAAGAAAGTTAAGATTTTTAGTAAATGCCTTTTTTTAAAAAAGCAAATACCTGTACCTAAATTCTCAAGCATCTGCTCTGGCCAAACTCAATAAGCAAAGATGCTTCCAATATTGGTTATTTTGTTACCATTTTGATACAGATGTTAAAAACAGGAAGCCTCTCAGGAAAAAAAAAGAAACAAAAGAAGAGAATGAGACTGAGAAAATGATAGACGTGGTGGTGGTGATTTTAATCTAAAAGCACAAGTAGCAATATCAATCACTTTTTCATACCTACCTGCTGGGTGAGGTCATAACAAGTTCTCCACATTTTTTATTTTTATTTATTTATTTATTTATTTGTATTTATGAAGACTGCATTTGATGGGGAAATCTTGGTTTTGTACAGAAAACTATTTTATGGGAGATAATATTTTATGCAAAATCTAGTATTTCTGTGCAAAAATATTATTGTCCCAATCCCAGTCTTGTTGGGCAAATTTTCCCTCCCCAAAGTCCAAACATGTAAAAAAAATTGTACAGTGTCCAAACATTTTATTAATCAGGTGTCAAAATACCGTTTCTCACTGAAGATAAGGAAGCCGAGATTATAAAGCTGGCTATCTATTTGTTACACACCCAATTCCATACTTTAGATTCTAGGACATAAGGCTTTAAATATATTAGGTCTAGAATATCTGAGGAAATGCTTACTCCCTTATCATCTTAAATAAGTTCTTTCAAGGAGGCAACCCTGGTGGTTTCACATGGAACTGAGATCCACTTGGCGGTCATCAGGAGTTATGCCTTAGTATCTCCTATCCTGTGAAATGCTGTTGTAACTACATACACAATGGTATTTCTAGATTTTACTCAAATCTTTTTTTTCTTAGAAAAAGATTTCCTTATTAATTTATGTCAGTCACTGTTTTATTTAATGTGTTTATTTCTGTTGCAGCTTTTTACATTTGTTTTATTCTGTCATACAGTTCTCTGACATCTCTGAGAGGTTTACAACTTCAATAAATGGATGAATGTAGAAGCAAAGAAGTTATAGGGCTCATTGAATTGTTATGGACATATATAGGGGAAATGACTAAAAACTACTCAAGTCAGAGTAAAAGAAATTTGTCATGAGGTGGCACTTTCATCTTTTGCTAGTTTGTAATTAATGTAATTCCTAATGTACTGTAAGACCATTAAGGCCTTCAGAAGAGGAAAGGATAGAACATAGAGCTATTAGGCTACATGTTTGATATTGTATTTTCAACCTATATAAAACTATTGAGAATCACAATAACAGTATTATATACTCTGAAAGAAATCATCACATTTGGAACAAGAGGTGGAACAATAGGTTTAGCTTCTAGATTTATGATTATGTTATTTTTTTGGACTGCAGAGTCTCAAGGAAGATGCCCCCCCCCCAGGCAGTATTTCCACTAATTGAATTACAAAGCCATTATCATTTGTTGAGCAGTGCCATTCTGATCTTGTTATTACGGGGGAAACATGTAAGAAAATGTATACTTCGATGATCATTCCAGTGAAAGGCCAAAGGAAAGCGAGCTCTCTTTCAGAGAGGTCTGTTGTGGAAAATTAGCCTTGTGATCAAATGGCATGTGAGAAGAGTATTGGGATGGCTCAAACTTAGTACATCATAATACACTGTTATAGCACTATTATTCCACTTTAACTGCAATGGCTGCTTCCTGTGGAATCCTGGGATTTGAAATTTATGGAAATTCATTTAGAATTCTCAGCCAAAGTGGAGTAATAATGCTATAACAGTGTAGTGTGGCATTTACCTATGTCTAGGTGGTTACTAGAGTGGCATTGTTTTTTGTTAGTTTGTTTGTTTGTTTTTTGCAGAACAATCTCAAAACAATCAGAAATTCCTAATGTATTTTTGACTTCCAGAAGCTCGCTGACCCTCCCCTTTGTTGAGAATCTGACTAATGGTGACCAGCACTGAAATCAGCATAGCTTAATGAAATTTTGGATGTTGATCTTCTAAATCAGACAGAATAACACCCAATAACTCCTCCTGTGTATGCTCTTAAAACAGAAAAGTATGGGAACAAATGATGAAGAATGACAAAAAAAAATACATTTAGCTTTCTCAAAAATTTGAAACAGACTGCAGTTTCCAACAAAACAGTTTCTGAATAATTCAATTAATTCAAGTGTAAAATATTACAAAGGAGCTCACTGGATCTTTCTCATGAGTGGGCATTTTCCTAGTCCTGAGAAACTGCAATCCCTTCATCACCAACCTACAAACTGATAGTGGAATATGCTGCCTCACAGTATGGTGAAGTCTCCTTTCTTGGAGGTTTTTAAACAGAGGCTGGATGTCCAACTGTTGGGGGTGCTTTGATTATGTATTCCTGCATGGCAGTGCAGGATAGCCCATATAGTCCCTTCCATCTCTATGATTCTAAGAAACCTACCATAGGCTTCACAGTCAACACTACCAAAATTATTGTCAGACACATTGATTTCCATTCCTGCTGTTTCTTACCAAACTCCAGTGGCAACTGTAATAGGTCTTTATGGTGTTAAAGAGTGCCAGGGCACTCTTCAGTACCATAGATTCCTCTAGACTAGCATGGCAGAACATCTCCTTTTCCTTTAAATGAGAAGAGAATGAACGACAGAGGGGGCTTCAGATTTTGGCAGCATCCTATTATCTGCAGTGACAAATGGGGGCATGGGGAGTGGGAGCTGTTAATATGGCTGTGGGTCTATGTGGCCACCACAGGAATATTATTGAAAGCATGAACTGGGATGTACAAGGTTCTGATTGCAACTCACCCTTTAAATCACTGCATTTCTGTAGGTTCCTCCCTATCCGTAGGAGGATAATAATGTTAATCTATTTGGCACTTAGGTGTTAGAATTACTGACAGTAACATGCATAAAGTGGTTTCAGCAATTTAGTAAAAGTGTGATATAAGTGCTAAGTGTCTTGTTGATGTTATTATTTTAAATAATAATGGATGTACATACCATAATTTTCATACCTATCAGGAATTGCTGAAGATATAATTAGCACAGCTAATGTATGAAGCAATTTCAAGCCCTATTTAAACACTGGCCTCTACGACTGCTGGATGCAATAAAATAAGTGAAGCACTATGGCTTATTATGGAACAAAACAATCTTTTTAGCAGTTCTAAACCAAAATGCTAAGTGTTGGATGTTAAGAATGATGTTCCCAAAATGATCTTTATTTTTAATAATCAATGTCTGTTTATGCAACCCAGTATTCTATACAGGATGAAAATATCCAGACCAAGCAAAATGATTCTTAAAGTACAATACCTGTATATCCTCCTTAACTACCTGTAGGATGACAACCTTTCCTCTTTTAGTTCCTCAATATTAAGCCCAAAATAATTATGACAATGACAATAATATAAGCATGACATTTATCCATGTGTAAATTTTAAAAATCTTGGTCCCAGAACTGCTTAGAAATGAAATGTGCCTTTAATTGATTTTGAGTGAATAATTACTTTTCTGAAAAACGGTTGTAATGATGAAATGCCAGGTGTGGATGATCTTTATTGGCTCTTTGATTATATATCTTTACGGCAAAGAAAAGCTTGACTCTCTGACACTTCCCTTCCATTGCAGTCATGAGATATAGACTTTTTTCACCCTCATAAAATAAATATAATAGGTAGAAGACTCTGCCTGACAAGGTCTTTATTGAATTTCCTGGGCAAAACAAATACGTGATATCAAAAAGAAAGCCTGGGTTTAGAGAAATTCAGTCACCAGAGTGAAGGAAAGTGGAAGACAGGAGAAGGAACAACAGATCTGCTTAGAAAGAAAGAAAGACTGCTGTTTTGATTGGAGAGAGTAGGCTAAAAGAACAAATAGATTTATACCACCCATTATGTTACACTAGAGATTAAAAAGAGGTGTCACTCTAAATATTAGGAGCCTGCTTTAGAAATAGGCTAGTTGGACTGGCAGCGGGGAAGAAAAATCCTATTAGTTTTAAGGCAAGAGCTAGATACATTTGAACAATAGTACATGAAGATTTTTAATGGGGCCTACTGAGAGTGTGAAAGGTGTCCTGCAGGCAGTGGCCTGGGCTTAGAGTTGCTTTTTTCCAGGAATGGCTGTGTTAATGCAATATGTTTTATTTACTGTGGCCAAGCAGAACAGAACCAGCTATGATGTGTAATTATGTTCAATGCTTACCTCTGTGCTCTGTTGTGAAGCCTAAAATATTATTTTTCTTGGAAGGTCTTTTGTGCTCAAAATCGTAGGACTTTTGGAAATCAAACTCTGGGCTCAAACTGAGCATAATAGATGCACACTTTAATTTTGTACTTCATGGCTTACACGCACTCACAGGCAAAGTGTTGACCTTCCTACCAGCATCCCCCAGCTTTTCTGGTGTTGTATAAGTCCAAGGATGGACTAGACTGTAATTGACCCCAAAATTCAGCAATCCTGGCTTGAATCAAGGAATAGATCTCCCACAAATGCTATAGTTCTGACCCAGAACTCTACATTTCTCCAAGAGTACCTTAATAATAATTATGCATGACATAAATGTGCTCAGAATGCATGGCATAAATGTATATATCGAGTAACTTCATTCACAATTATTATTTCAAGCTTAGGTATTTAGACCCTGGGATACAATCAAAATCCCACTGGAAAGCCATCAGAGGAACCATGGGAAGCAGACGGTGTAATTCCATTTGTTGTTGTTGTTGTTGTGCCTACAAGTAATTGTTTACTTATAGTGAGCCTCATGGGCTTTTCTGGGGCTCAGAAGTTGCTTATCCAAGATCAACCTGTGGCTACCAGCTGAGAAAGAAGTGTACAGTAAGCCCTCCATATCCATGGATTCCTTATCCACGGATTCAATTATCCAAAGATTGAAAATATTTTTTTTTAAATTCCAGAAAGCAAACTTTCATTTTTTCATTTTATATAAGAGACACCATTTGTAGGAGTTGAGCTTTGAGTTTTGGTATCCACAGGGGGTTCTGAAACCAAGACCCAGTGGATACCAAGGGCCCACTGTATTGGCAAGAGACAATTGATGTCACAAGGAAATGACTTTCAGTATCAGTGCAATAGTGGAACAAAGAACATGATTGGGTAAGGCAAGTTGGAGATGGGTAATGGTACATCTAAAGCCCTCCTTTATTATTATTAATCTTTATTTATAAAGCGCTGTAAATTTACACAGTGCTGTACATACAATCTTTTTAATTGGACAGTTCCCTGCCCTCAGGCTTACAATTTAAAAAGACATGACACAAAGGGAGTGGTGGTGGGGAAGGGGGCTATCTAGTAGGATAATACATATAAAATACACAGCAATACAGGAAATGATTCAATAAAACAGAGAACAAAAGAACATCAAATAGCAAGTGACAATTATGCAATGCCTGGGAATGCTTCTCGGAACAGGATGGTCTTCCACTCCGTTTTGAAGCTGGTTAAAGAAGTGATGGCTCTTGCTTGTGGGGGGAGAAGGTTCCAGGAGTGAGGGGCAGCGAGTGAAAAGGGGCAAATCCGAGATGGGGCAGAGGAAATCCTGGGCTGGGACAGCAGACCTTGATTTCCAGAACGGAGGGCCAGAGTGGGAAGATGAGGAAAAATAAGGTTTAATAAGTAAGGAGGGGCCAGCCTATGGAGGGCTTTAAACGTCGACAGCAGGAGCTTATACTGAATGCGGAAAGGGAGGGGGTGCCTTCAGTTCTCTAACATGTCCACAGAAACAGTGGCCCTATATCCCAGCTCCAGGTGTAGTTAATTCCTTTCCAAGGCCTTTGACAAAGTTCCCCATGACATTCTTGCAAACAAGCTTGTAAAATGTGGGCTAGACAAGGCAACTGTTACATGGATTTGTAACTGGTTGACTGACCAAACGCAAAGGGTGCTCAACAATGGCTCCTTTTCATCCTGGAGAGAAGTGACCAGTGAGGTCACACAAGGCTCTGTCCTCGGGCCAGTTCTATTTAACATCTTTATCAATGACTTGGAGGACAAAATTGGGGGAATACTTATCAAATTTGCAGATGACACAAAATTAGGAGGAGTAGCTAATACTCCAGAGGGCAGGATCAAGATTCAAAATGACCTGAACAGACTAGAAAACTGGGCCAAAGCTAACAAAATGAAATTCAACACGGAGAAATGTAAGGTACTGCACAGATATAGGATGGGGGACACCTGGCTGAATGAAACGACGTGTGAAAGGGATCTAGAAGTCCAAGCAGACCACAAGTTGAACATGAGTCAACAGTGTGATGTGGCAGCTAACAAGACCAATGTGATTTTAGGCTGCATCAATAGTATAGTATCTAGATCCAGGGAAGTAATAGTACCACTCTATTCTGCTCTGGTCAGGCCCCACCTGGAATACTGTGTCCAGTTCTGGGCACCACAATTAAAAAAGGACATTGAGAAACTGGAGCGTGTCCAAAGGAGGGCGACTAAAATGGTGAAAGGTCTGGAAACCATGCCCTATGAGGAACGACTTAGGGAGCTGGGGATGTTTAGCCTGGAGAAGAGGTGATATGATAGCCCTGTTTAAATACTTGAAGGGATGTCATATTGAGGAGGGAGCAAGCTTGTTTTCTGCTGCTCCAGAGGTTAGGACCCGGAGCAATGGATGCAAGCTGCAGGAAAAGAGATTCCAGCTCAACATTAGGAGGAACTTCTTGACAGTAAGGGCTGTTCGACAGTGGAACAAACTCCCTCGAAGTGTAGTGGAGTCTCCTTCCTTAGCAGTCTTCAAACAGAGGCTGGATGGCCATCTGTCGGGGATGCTTTGATGTGTGATTTCCTGCATGGCAGGGGGTTGGACTGGATGGCCCTTGTGGTCTCTTCGATCTCTACGATTCTATGATTCTATAAGAAAAAGAAGGGAAAAGAAAATTATCCCCAGCTTGCTGTCACCCCTTAGCAAAATGTTAGGGCAATGGTGATTGTTCCACTAATGGATCTCCCTTCCTACGGTCTCCATAATTATGAATAGGCTCATGTGTTAGTAGTAACAGTATCAATCTACATTGTGATGCATATGTGGAAGTGAACATTCTTTGGAAAATTACATATCTTCAGAGTGGGAAAGATGGATGTGAAACAGAAAATTTAGTTCAGATACGTATAAGATAAAATGATAGTGGAGAGCAATGATAGTATCTTTGGGTTCTGGCACAACATGGTTCCAGGTCAGTCATTCTCAAACTTTGGCCCTCCATTTGTTTTGGACTTCAACTCCCAAAAGCTCCAGCCAGCTTGGCCAATAGCCAGGAATTATAGGAGCTAAAGTCCAAAACATCTGGAGGACCAAAATTTGGGAATTACTATTCTAAGTAAAGCAAAGAATCAATAATTCTGTTGGCAGATGGAAAACAGACAGCAGAATGTAATGGCTTTGGGTTTAAGTCCAAATTTAAAGGAGCTCTCCAATTTACTGAACCTATTTGAAGTATATGATTCATTATCTTGTGTAGAACCTTTTAAGTTTGGACTAAAACATGGGACAGATTCACTACCCTAGTGACATGAAAGTAACCTGGTATGACTGAAAACAGGTTACCATTTTAATGTTTTTCATATTTTGTTTTGTTTTTTTAAATTATTACTCTGGGCTTTATTGTGGATGCCATTTTATTATGGGAGACATTTTGTGAGTGGAGCCATTACTAAAGAAATTATGGGGAAGTAGGAGGGTGGGATTTCTGTGGGAGTCTCTCCGGATTCCCAAATTGTTCAATTTGGCCCTGTGTCTGAGAATCTGAACCCTGTCTATGTGAGTGAGTCCATGAGGACACATGGCAGACACATTGGTGCTCAACATTAGTTCAAGTTGACTATCCCTTATCCAGAATTCCAAAATGTGAAATTCTCCAAAATCCAAAATTGTCCACATGAGTGGCTGAGATAGTGATACTTTTGCTTTCTGATGGTTCAGTGTACACAAACTTTGCTTCACACACAAAATTATTAAAATTTTATGTATAAAATTATCTTCAAGCTATCTATATCAGGTTTATATGAAACATAAAAGAATTTCATGTTTAGACTTGGGTCCCATCTCCAAGATATCTCGTTGTTGTTGCTGTTGCTGTTGTTGTGTGACTTGAAGTCACACAAAGCAAAGAGATAATTTAAATAGACCAATCAGTAAAGAAGAGATTATGACAGCAATCAAGAAATTAAAAGAGGGAAAATCTCCCGGTCCTGATGGCTACACAGCTAAGTACTACAAAACATTCAAAGATGAATTAATAGATCCTTTACATAAGCTTTTAAATTCGATAACGAAACAAGGAATTCCATCAACATGGCAGAATGCGACAATTGTTCTCTTGCCAAAAGAAGGTAAAGATAAACTGTTGGTTAAGAACTACAGACCAATATCGCTTTTAAATGTAGACTATAAAATTTTTACAATGATATTAACCGAAAGACTAAAAGATACCCTCCAGAATAAAATCTCTAAAGAACAAAGCGGTTTTCTCCCTGGAAGACAAATAAAATATAATATCAGAACACTCCTTAACATCCTGGAATACTTTAAGACAAAAAAACAAAAAAAGCTGGCTCTACTCTTTATCGATGCTGAAAAAGCTTTCGATAACGTGAGATGGATATTTATGGTAGAAATTTTAAAAAGAATGGAATTGGGAGACAACTTTATAAATAAAATTAAACAAATTTACTCTAAACAACATGCTCAAATAAAAATAAATGGGAAAAAATCCGAGATAATACAAATTAAGAAAGGAGTTAGACAGGGATGCCCCCTCTCGCCATTATTGTTCATAAGCACATTGGAAGTACTAATCAATACAATAAATTGCAATGAAAAAATCAAGGGTAATAAAATCAAAGGTAAAGAAAGAAAACTTTTAGCATATGCCGATGATATGGTGGCTATAATGGAAGACCCTCTAAAAAGTATAGATCATCTGATGAGAGAGTTTAAAGATTTTGGAAGGTATGCAGGCTTGCAGATAAACAAAGAAAAATCCCTTTTTTTAACTAAAAACCTGGGAAAACAAGAAGAAGATAAACTAATCAAAAAAACTAGTTGTAAAATAACAAAAAGACTGAAATATCTTGGAATTTGGTTGACTAACGACAACAGAGACCTATATGAAAACAACTACAAAGATACAAAATGGAGAGAGCTACAAAAAGATATGTTAAAATGGAATAAATTAGACCTCTCAATTTTAGGGAGAATCTCTTTGATCAAAATGTCTTTCCTTCCTAAACTTCTGTTTTTATTTCTTAACTTGCCAATCCTCAATAAAGAAGATTCAATAAAATTATGGACTACAGAAATTAAGAAATTCATCTGGCAGGGAAAGAAACCCAGAATAAGATGGGAAACATTAAAAGATAGGAAAGACCGCGGTGGATACGCTGCGCCAGATCTAAAACTATACATGCAAGCGGGTAAACTGTTATGGATTCAGGAATGGATAAGATTGCAAGATCAAGATTTATTGAATTTAGAGGGCCATGATTTAACTTCTGGCTGGCATGCGTACCAGCTATATAAAGATCCAAACTCATGTAAAGAATTTCAAAACCATTATTTGAGAAAGACTTTAATGATAACATGGATAAAGATAAAACAAAAATTTTACAGCAAAATACCATTATGGTCCTCATTACAGGAGGCTTTCTTCAATAAAAAAAGTGACAAGAAGAGATGGTTAACATATAAAGACTTACTGTATGTAGACAAACAAGGGAAGGTGACTTTAAAAGAAATAGATACACTCTCCAAGGAAGGCTTTAATCTGAACTGGCTTGAATACTTACAAATAAAATCTAAGTTCAAGGAAGATCTTAAATACAGAGGCATAGAAATGGTAGTGGATGAATTAGATGTAATATGGTTGAAACCTCAGAAAAAAGAAATGGCAAAGTACTATAAGATATTACTAAAAAGAGAACTGGAAAAAGAAACAATAAGAGATAACATGATAAAATGGGCACAGGATTTGGGTCACAATATAGAGTACGAAACATGGCAGAAATCATGGTTAAGAACCAATACTTTTACGGCATCTCAAACTTTGAAAGAGAACCACTTAAAAATTTCAAATAGATGGTACCTCACTCCAACAAAAATTAAAAGAATCTACAAAATACAAAATCTGAAATGCTGGAGGTGTGGTAAAGAAGAGGGCACTCTATACCACATGTGGTGGGTATGTAAAAAGGTAAAAAAGTTTTGGCTAAAAATTCACTCAACAATAGAAAATATGTTTGCCATTAAATTTGAAATAACACCAAGCTTTTATTTGTTAAATATGTTGCCAAACATAGAGGGAAAAATGGAAAAAATATTTTGGAGAATATGGCTATACCTAGTTACAGCTGCAAGACTACTGATAGCAAAATACTGGAAAAATAATAAGGAACTGACCATAGTAGAATGGATACTGAAGGTACAAGAACTGAAAGAAATGGACAGACTTACCAGACTTTTAAATAATATATCTGAAGATTCTTTAAACGAAGAATGGTACCCGGTACAACAATTTTGTTGTAAGATCTTGAAAGTCAAAGAAGATTATCTGCTGTAATCCGTAAACGGACAAACTCTGGGAATGAGAGTATATATGAATAGAATATGAATATGGGGGAAAAGGATTAAATAGATCACGTTTTATATATATATATATATATATATATATATATATTATCTTTTTTCAATGATTTCCATTAATCCAATTTTTTCCAATAATTTACGAAATAATCATGCTAAATACATTTATTGTATGCTTTATCTATTAGAAAACTCAATAAAAACTATTTAAAAAAAAGAAGAAGTCATTTTTGACCTAAGGCAAATCTATCATGGGGTTTTCTTGGCAAAATTTGTTCAGAGGAGGTTTGTATTTGCCTTTTTCTGAGACTGAGAGAGTCTCCATGGCTGAGTGGAGATCTGAACCCTGTTATCCAAAGTCATAGTCCAGTGCTCAAACCACTATACCACACTGGTTTAGTATTTTAGTATAAGGGAGACTTAACTTGTAAATAAAATGTACCTTTCACATGATCAGAGACATTTTTCTTACATGTCCTCTGGCTTCAGGCTGTGGTATTAAAATGATGGCATCGGTTCCAAAATTTATTGCAACTGAATCAGCTGAGTCCTAATATAAACACAGCTCGGAGATACTTAAGCAAAATTTGTTTTCTTTCTGATCCCCCCCAACACACACACACACACACACACACACACACACACACACACACTTAAAAATAATCCTTTTCACAAACAAGCAGTAGTATGTGTCTGAATGCTATTTCCTTATCTCTATTTGTAGTGGACATGCAAGTCTTCAAATTAAGGGATGCAAAAAGGTGACCAGAAGTCTGTGGGAAAAGGTGAGGGCCTAGAAATGCATCGATTGAAACAAATCAGCCAAAGCTCAGGTTTCCAGGCCAGAAGTAAGGTGTAATTGTCCTAAACTGGAGTGCTGTACTTTGCTCAGTGGCTATGATGTTTTATTCTGTTAGGAATGCTTTGCACAGAAAGCTCTTACAGCTGGAGATCAGACTAGATGGGTTATAGCAGCTTGCTCTCAAGACTCTTCTTCTGTGATTTAGATGTAAAATCTCCCAGTTAAAACACATCAGACTTGTTTCTCTTGACATGCACTTTCAAAAATAAAGGGAGACATGGAAATGAATATATTTTTGAAACTAGTCTTCATTATACTCTCATACAAAACAAAATATGGTTGCATTGTTTTTGCTGAGCCTCAACATAAATTCTTTTATAGCTTTGAAGCCATTGCAGTGACTTAGAAGGTTTGAAGCCAATTAAAATTTTAGGAGGCAACTTTGTAACCAAAGCTTTTGAGGGGCTTTACATATTTCATGACATAACCACTTTCTGCAAAGGCAGCCAGAAACACTGGTTCACTATTCTCTGTGGAATGACTTTGTTTTACAGCCCCCCCTCCCCACAAAGTCTCTACATCTCCCATCATTTGCTTGAAAATTCATATGAACAATTCCCTAAGTGAAACATAACAGCCACAACTAAAACACACAGTAGATGTCACTAAGTGAATCTGTTTTCCTTACTGGATTGAAACCCAGAAGAGCTTTGGTATGTAGCCATAGTAGTTAAAAAATATAGGTGAAAGATAAATTACACCAATATTGAAATAATAAACTGCACACAAAGAATTGTAGACACAGGTCATGAAGTTTTAGTGAGTGAGTAGAATTTCAGGTGTATCCAATAACTATGATCTTTCTCATAAGAAATAAATGCTACTGATCTTGATTTTATTATGTCATAATGAATAATGTGAGCAACAGGTTTTGGATGAAAAAAATAATTTCTTAGAATGTCACCACTTTAATTCTGCTCTGTTTTCCATTATAAGGATTTCAGGTGAAATAAAGTCAGCTTTGGTTATATTTGCAAGTAGGCTAACATGCTTCTTTATTGATGGCTGGTAGAAAACGATTAAAATTGAATAGCAGAGCAAAGGAAAGTTTGAGCAGTCTAAATATGAATCCATAACAAAATGTTTTAATATTTCAGTGGTCACACTGATCTCTTATTCAGAATCACTTCTCTTCCTATATTTGTAGAGGGAACATCTGGAAGATACCCCAAAACTGCAGTTGGTTGTATTTATGAGACAACGCCAGTCTTTAAATAGTCTCTGTAACAGTCACAAGTTAAAAAGCCAGTTCTCCAAAATAATTGCAGGTGGGGCAAAGCACTGCTCTAGATAGCATAGTGACCTAGCAATGTAAATCTCCATAGATTTTGTTCTCATTGGATTGAAGCACACAGCCCAGAAGGAGCAGCCTCACACGAGGACTATGGCGACTGCATGGGCCACTCCCCAAATAGGCTGCCACTGCAGTCTCAAGACAGCCACCGGCAGGAGCAGATTTAATCCGCTCCTAAAAGGCCCAGTTCTTGCCACATAAGCACAGCCTCATCACAGATTCCAGACACTTTGGGTGCATGCATTATCTAAACACTGCACCCCCAAAGTGGCCAGAAGCCACTTTATTTGGCCCATGTGTTTTGGACCTTTGTCAAGTACAAATAATTTTACAGTTTTCACCCCACTGTAAAAGATGTGATCAAGAGTTATTTTGCAAAATGCACGCACGCGCACACACACACACACACACACATTTGAGGGAGATTTTTTACAGAAATAATGAAAAGCACAGAAAAAAATCACTTTCTTTATAAAACCCAACCTCAAACAACATGTAGTTTCTTTACGTACAATATGTCCCAAACTGTGAAGATTATCTTCTGTTCAGGATGCTCCTTGTCACTGTTTCCTGACATACAATTATTATTATTATTATTATTATTATTATTATTCTTTATTTATAAAGCGCTGTAAATTTACACAGCTCTGTACATACAATCTTTTTAATTAGACGGTTCCCTGCCCTCGGGCTTACAATTTAAAAAGACATGACATAAAAGGAGAAGGGAATTTTCAGATATTTTAGAGTGATCTTCTCTATGTGTGGATGTGCTGGAGAAGAACACCTGAAGAGCTCCACTGTAATTGTGAATTCATAGCTAAAGGAGACCATATTAGATATATGTCATTTCTCATTTTTATACCTTTCCCTGTGTAAACTGTGCCCCACATTCTACTCTGTCTGATTTAAATGGGAACATTTCTTGAAAAGGGAAGGAAAAGGAAAAAGAAAAAGAAAAGAAAGTGGAGTATTTTGAGTCTGCACCAGTTTTCAGTCACTTGTTCCTCAGTCCCATTACTGATTAATGCATGTTGTGAACAACTGATCTTCTCTGTGTTTGTCCTCAAACATTCTCAGTAGGGGAATGAGGATCAATTATTTGCCTGTATGTTTCCTTCATTGCTCTCCCAGGAGTCCTCTGAATTTACACACAATGGAAGATAGGGTATGCAGCTGAACAATTTTTCCTCCTCTGTGAGATGTCCTGCTTATTAGTGCAGCAAGGCTACATATTCCATCATCCTAGTGAAAAAGTGATGGGTTTACGTCAACGTTTACTGACAGGAGGCAGAAAGTGAAAGAAAATTGAATGAAATTGCATGAAAAAGCAGACAGAAATTAAAAGAAAAAGCATGATCTTTCCCATTAAACCTGCATCTTCACTTAAGTAATTTAACAGGGTAGTTTGCTTTTATGAGCTCTTGTTTTCCATTATATGTGACACACCTAGTGCATTGATTAAAGCTCTTTGCAGTGCAAAATACTGATGTGGTTAAATAATTACATCAAGTTGCATTGGTGTATGGCAGTTTATTTAACATGTTTATTATACATGTTAGTAGATTGCATGGGAAAGATACAAACTGACAACTGTACATCTGCAAAGATTTTTTTGTTTTTTAAAAACACCAGATTTTATTTTAAAAGAAAAAAGATGGATCAACGTGAAGCTGAAGGCTTTCACGGCTGGCATCCATACTTTTTGTGGGTTTTTTGGCCTATACGGCTGTGTTCTAGAAGAGATTATTTCTGACATTTCACCAATAGCTGTGGCTAGCATCTTCAGAAAATGCTGACATGGAAGAGAGGGGGGTATATATACGGTATATATCAAGGAAGAGAGTGAGGTATATATACTCTATATATTCAGTTCGGTCCTAGAAATCATAATTCTCCTAGCAGACAAAGACAATGCCACAGTAATCATGGAAACAGAACAATACAAACTAAAAATCAAGGAACCCTTAGATCCTGCAATATACAAAAAACTGAAGTAAGACCCAGCTACCAAAATCACTCTTCAATTCAACCAACCATACGTGAAAGTTTATGCAAATCCACCAAGACTGTATGGACTTCCCAAGATCCACAAGGACTCCATTCCACTCTGACCCATAGTGAGTGCCATTGGATCCCCCACATATGACTTGGCCAAGTTTCTGGCCTCACAATTACAAACCCATATAGGGCAAACCTCCCATACATTAAGGACAGCTCACTTCATAGAAAAAATCTCCTTCCTCGGAGGTCTTTAAACAGAGGCTGGATGGCCATCTGTCAGGGATGCTTTGATTTGGATTTCCTGCATGGTGGGGGGTTGGACTGGATGGCCCTAGTGGTCTCTTCCAACTCTACAATTCTATGATTCTATGATTCTAATCAACAACCTCGAATTCAAACTTGGAGACATACTAATAAACGTTGATGTAAGTCTCCTTGTTTACCAAAGTCCCCATAATGGACATCATGGCACTTATCCAACAAATTTTTCTGGAAGACATCACAGCCCTGTTTGAACATTGCCTCACCACAAGCAACTTTCCGTGGGACAATAGATTCTATGAACAGAGAGATGGAGTAGCCATGGGAAACCCCATGATAGCAAACTTTTACATGGAAGAGTTTGAAAATCAAGCCCTGGAAACAGCACCCAAAAATGTGAAGTCAAAGGCTTTCATGACCGGCATCCATAATTGTTTGTGCGGTTTTTGGGCTATGTGGCCATGTTCTAAAAGAGTTTATTCCTGATGTTTCGCCAGCATCTGTGGCTGACAGCTTCAGAGATTGCTGGCATAGAAGAGTGCTGTATATTTCTATGTTAATCTGTGTATTGTTCTGTTGTTGATGGCAGGGCCTCAGAGTGGGAGGATATGCAAAAAGATTAGTTTCTGCCAATTGTTGATCATTATCTGCTGGGAAAACCCCTGACCCTGGGTGGTTTCTCATTTGCATTTGCTGTGTCCTTATTTTGCTATTTTTCAGGACTGGTAGCCAAACTTTGACCACTTAAGGGTTTCCTCTTTCCGGTTGAAATTATCCAGATGTTTATGGGTTTCAGTGGGCACCAAAAAAGCTCACAACATGGTTCTGATATGTGGATGACACTGTCAGCATCTGGAGTCACAGAGAAGAAGATCTGACTGTGTTTTTGAACCATCTGAACAATATCCACCCAAAAATCCAAACATTCAAAATGGAAAAAGAAAAAGAAGGAACATTGGCATTCTTGGATGTCCTGGTCATCCACCAACCAAACCAACAGTTGGGCAACACAATATACAGAAAACCTACATACAGACAAATACTGTATTTTCTGGTGTATAAGACTACTTTTTAACCCAGGAAAATCTTCTCAAAAGTCAGGGGTCGTCTTATATGCCGGGTGTTGTCTTATAGGGCGGATGCTAAAACCTCTGAGCTGAACTGGAGAATCTGTGGGCACCGCATATGGTGGGGGGAGCTCAAAAGCGGCCATGGCCACATCCCCGCCATATGCGGCGACCGAACGAAAGCAGCAAGGGTGGTGCTGTACAAGTACAGTAGAAGAAAATCCACTCAGGATTCGTGGAAAGAAGTGACTTACGAGGTGAGGGGGCGCCTCACCGGGAAGGTGTAAGTGAAGGGCAGAGCAAGATGCAGGTGTCCAAGACACCTGAGGTATGGAAAAAAGAGCCGTGTTTGCACTACCGCTCTGATAATCTGGGAGACAGGGAGGGCTGGGCAGGCAGGGAGAACTGACCAATCCAAACAGGCTTTGCATACAACAAGTTTTCCTGCTAAGTACCTGCATGTCATAAGAATTTGAATTTAAATTAGCATATTGAAATCAAATCTGATTTTTTTTTAATTTTTATTTGGTGTACATTGGAAGAGGGGTACTCTTATACAGCGAGTATATCCCAAACTCTATATTTTAACTGGAAAAGGTGGGGGTCGTCTTATATACCCAGTCATCTTATATGCCGGAAAATATGGTACTTACAGAAGAATTTGAACCATCATCCAGGAAACAAAAGAAGCACCATAAAAATACTGGTAGACTGGCCAAAAAGAATCTGTAAACTCCACAATAAAAGAATTTTTGTGGGCCTTTATCAGAAACAAGTGACTGAGCCACAGAAGTCCTATATTCTAGAATAGAATTATGTAGTACAAGATTCCTGTATATTCCAGTATGTCTTGTCTACTTCCCCTTCTCTGAGTGGAACAAATATTTTTAAAAGTATTTGAAAAATAGTGGAAAAACATATTTCCCAAGTGCCATGAGACCCTGACAAGCAGAGTCAAGGTCTGACAAGAGCCTGTGCAGTTTGAAACTTATTCTGCACAAAATTTACATATGGTATTCTTGAGTAAAAAAAATATTTACTGCACAGTTATTCTCTGCATAGAAAATGCTGGCTTTTTTACAGAAAAATGCAACATACAAATGTTGGGCAGAATAAGTCCTGATCTGGAAACAGTCTTTAAAAAACACACAGGTTTTAAAGACCTTTCACTGTTTAAGAAAATTGCTAAAATTATGCTTTCCTTCATTCAAGAACAAATTTAGCAAATAATTACAGCACTAGTTGTCAGATAAGGTGCGAAGAAGCTGAAATCTTGCTTGGCTGAAAAATCACAGAGCTTCATATAACTGGAAGAGAGCCAGCATGGTGTAGCGGTTTCAATATTGGACTATGATTATGGAGACTATGATTTAAATCCTGGCTCGGCCATGGAAACCCATTGGGTGACTGAGAAAGTCATACTCTTGTTCAGAGGAAGGTAATGACAAACCTCTCTGAACAAATCTTGCCAAGATGAACCCGTGACAGGTTTGCCTTAGGTTCTCGACAAGTCGGAAATGACTTGAAGACACAAACAAAAACACCATCATGTAACTGAAAGTCCCGTTAGGATGAGGCTTGTGACTATGTAGAACACTGAGGACATGTTTAGCCAAACAAGGTTTTACATCAATTTCATACTTTTCCTGGAAACTCCAAGGCAGTAATAATTGCCTGAAAAGGCCTATACATTTCCTGAGGATATATAAGTGGAAGATGTTATTAGAAGGTTTTTGAAAAGGAAAACAAGTCTTGAATTGGTTCTTCGTGTGCAAATTATGAAGGTATAAATAATTATCTTTCTCAGAACAAAAACATCTTCAAGTGGACAACCATAGTTGATATCCCTTTCCCTTATACTTAAAGTGTTCCTCATTAATAAACATAAGAGGATGCTAGAAAACAGATTAATTCCACCCCTTCCATTTAAGAAATAATGGTCTCAGTGGCAGTAATAAAGAGAGCAGCTCCTTATTGTTCATGCTCTGCCACCATGAAGAACAAGCACATGACATTTCTTCTCAATTTTCATACCCTTAAGTCTCCTTAGTGCTTCTTTTTGGGAGGCAAATGAGGCTTGCAGAGAGTTCCAGGAAGAAACAGCATCACAAGCAAAGCTAAGATACAGCAGGGCTTAGATGTACCCTTCATTCATTGGCAACTTGCCTTCCTTTCCCTGAGCGCTGCTATTTTCATTATTGTCACTGCTATCCATTCCCTGTGGAAAGCAGTATGTGCTGCACAAGTTGCAAGCCCAGCTCTCTATACAGACAGCCAGACCCAAGTGTTTGAGGCAGAGCTATATATTTGGAACCATGGTAGCCAGAATGCCATAGTGTTTGCATGTTGGACTGTGACTTTGGGTTTGATTCCCTGATTGGCCATTTGGTGACCTTGGGGAAGTCACATGCACTCAGCCTCTGTGGAAGGCAATGGAAAATATCCTTTGAACAAATCTTGTCCAAAAAAAACCCCAAACAAATAAGAACAACGCATAATAGTTTCACCTGAGAGTTGCCATAAATCAAAAGCGACTTGAAGGCACCCAACAACAAACAGCTGTGAAGGCCTATATACCAGTCACTATTACCCAGCAGAGCTCACCAGAGAAGCAGAGGAATGATTTAACATTTCTCACATTTTGCTCCCTGGTGTGGCAGCCTCACCCTGAATAACAGGAGAGCCCATTGTAATCTCACAGGGGAATTCTCATGTCATGGTTATGATGCCACTGCTTGGATCTTGGCAGTTCCTGGCCATCTGCTGCTGCGTGGGTCCTACCAAATATGCAAGTGAAGTGGTAGGACAGGAAACAGAGCTGTTACTTCCTCAGCTGACATTAGAGTTGTGGCAATGGTAACCACCAACAGAATGTTGTATAGTGATTACCAAAAGGTCTCTAGTTCCCTCTGGTGGTTGGAATTAATGAATTCAACTGATCAGTGAGCTTTGCACAAACAGAATGCACTCATTCCTTCAAAAAAGAAGTACTGGTTCATGGATCTTTGTATAATTTCTGGTGTTTTTGTTTTTGCTTTTGATTGTTGGCTTTGAGAAAATGCAGTTAGAAGCCTCTGGCAAAGCTGGCCCACTGCTATAAAGTCAATATAGGAATGCAGAATGTAAAATCAGTACATAGACTGATGTAAAGTGATTTTGCTAGTTTGTCCATGTTGTAGATTTCATGAGCCTTGTTTGCCACACCAGACCATTTTGTGCAATGTGCACTGGAATTATACTGAGTATGCTAGCTAACCAAAGTCAGGACTGGGGACAGCAGTTACAACACTAGTCAGTCTTATGTCAGGCAGTTGTATGGGGTGAAAACAGCTTTGTTTCTGTCAAAGAACTGTGTTGTGTTTTCAGAGCATTCTGTGAATCAAGAAGACTGTTAAATGTGGGCTAGAGTAGCTTGTGTCCTAAATTTCTCCTGACAATTGCATTTTCTATCGAGCACAGATTTAGGACTCGCAGCAAGCACTAGCAAAGGTTGTAAAACACTTATTTGCAGCAGGAGATTTTAACAGAAGAGAAGTAGGAAGGATTTGGTCAGGCATTGTAATTAATTCTTTATACTTGATGATAAAAGCCATTTGGTAGTAGGAAAGATGACTTTGGAAGGTGATGGACTCTCTTTCATTGGAGGATTTTAAATGGAGGTTGGGTGGCCACCTGTCAGGAATGCTATATCTGTGGATTCCTGTGTTGGTCAGGGATTGGATTACATGATTCCTTTCAACTGTGCAATTCTATGACTCTATTACCCAGAGATTCTTACATGGTAGTAGCACATGCCAAAGCCTTTGTAGAAATCATCATTGCTCAGCCTGATTTATGTTGTAGGATTATTGTGAGGCTGAAATGTCATACATCTGTACAAGGGAAAAGTACAAATGTCAAAAATGAAATGTGACTTTTTATCTATTTATTAATTTTGAAAAGAAGCTTGACAAATTTCCATTACATATTTTTAAACCATGTCTGGTTTTACACACTTATTTTTTCTGACTGAATAGCGAAACTACATGGACATCTTGCATCAGAAATGAAGAAAGAGCTGAACCTGAAGATGCATTTAACTTTTCTTAAGATTTCCATTTACTGGCATGCCTTTAAACTCCCATGGTTGTAGCTTCTTACATTTCTTCATATTTATTTATTTATTTACCCCTAAAAAATTGGTCCTCAAGGCAGTTTATAGTTATGTATAATGTAAATATATATAGGAAAACATATGAAATCAAAATTAAAATGGAATTGAACTATTTACAGTATTAAAGCAAATTTAAAATGTACACTTGGAATGGATAAAAAGCAGTTAAAATAGTTCGAGTTTGCTTTATATTTGCCCATATTGCTCTGTTTGCCCCTTCAAATGTCACTATTTTGTTGTAAGTTTCATCATGATTTTTTCCCATTGGTTTATGTATATAGGAGCATGCATGTTTGGCTGCTTTTTAAAAAAATAATGGAATACAAATATTTTTAAACAATTACTTGATGCAAAGTATGCAGATTGCTATACTTTGGGGCCTACAGACATTCCATTTGTACTATGTACATATTTCTCTAGATTATGATGTCTGAGGAGGAAATTAAGACTAAACCAGTGTACAGCAGAAGTCTTCTTTTGACTTTAAAGATCTATCTTCCTTAAGTTAGGAGAGGATGTATAACCCAAGGTCTTTTGGAAACGATGGAATAATGCTTTGCTCCCCTTCTACCTCAAAGCATTTCCTTCAGTTCATAACCTGGCACTGAATTGCCTTGCCAAATCTGAATACATGTCACGTCCTCCTCTGTCATGGTTCTTTATTTCTTCAGTGCTTTCTCTGTTATCTGCATCAGGACATTATGGGACTTTACAGCATTTATTAAGTAACACCATCAACTGCTCTAAAGAGAGACAAAATGCCACTAGAAAGATAAACCGTGACATTTCAAAGTCTCTGAAAAGGGAAACGTCTAAAAAAGACAGGATTCAGTTTATGTTTTGTGATTCCAACTTTATTTCACAGATATAACTTGCATGTAAATTGATTATTAATCTGTTGCTCCACTGTCGTTTTTGATTCTTTCCCTCCTGTTTAGCCACAGAATAATATTAAAATATTGGGCTAAATTCATTGCTGATCTAATGGCTTTTCTTTGAATGCTGAGAGTTATATTCATTGTGACCTTGCTGTGTTTGGAAAGTGAGCTGTATTCTGGTTCCATGCACAGTTTTGTTTAACTATGTATAAGTTATGTTTGCAGATCTGTATTCATAGGCATTTCAGAACCTTGATATGAGGTGAAAACTCTCTTTGGCCTCTTTATAGGATATGTATAAGCAAGGAAGTGAAGATTAAAGAAATGGTTCTAATCCCACTATATGTCTATTTACTTTGCAATATGAAACAAACCTACCGACATTCTCTTGCTATATGATAAGCAGATCTGCATTTAATCAGGAAACAGATTTCCAAGCCTGGGTGTGTACATTCATTCTAATGTATGTGGAAGAACAAGTGAAAAGAGATAATTCATAATTCATGAATGCTGTATCATCTGGGATGGCACAGACAGTAGCCCATGCTTCCCAATGCACAAACCAGTGTACACGCGCACACACCACTGTATTGCCCTTACTATTGCTTCTTCTCAAACTGCCCTTTATGTAATGCTGTTGTCTCCTAGGCAATTTCCTTACTGACCCAGCCAGCTCACTATACTGGGCAGTGTGATGAGGCAATTTAGTCACTGAAATTCAAGGTACAAGAAAAAGATTAAACCATCAAAACAACAATTTTACTAAAGGTTTAGAGAAACAGAATTAAGATTTTTTTATGGTGTATTGCTAGAGGAAATACTGAGACAGTTTTAGTACTTACCCTTAAGAACAGTTACATTATGATTTTGATTATGATATGAAAATAGAATGGAAAAACACATCTATCTAAACTTGGCTGCAGGAATAAGGCATTTTAACACCACTTTAATGGCTATGGCTCAATGCTATAGAATTCTGGGATTTGTAGTTTGTTGTGGCACCAGAGTTCTCTGACAGAGAAGGCGAAATAACTCACAAAACTACAAATCCCAGGATTCCATAACATTGAGCTATGGCAGTAAAAGCAGCGCCAGATTGCATTATTTTTTGGAAGGCACACGTAGTCTGAGTGATGAAATAGGGAAAATGGTCAACAGTTCATTTTAAAATGGAATGTGATAGAGATGGACAATTTCACCATTTTACTTTCTCACATATTCGTTTTTTTTAAAGTAAAGTCCTCTCCCTTCTGTTTTCAATGAAAGTTGACTTTTTTTTTTTTTTTACAAAATCTTATATAAATGAAATAAACCAAATTGTCAAGTGGCTGGCAATATCTAGCTATTCCTAATATTTAAAGGATCATTGGATACTTGCTTGTCATGAAGCTGATAAAGCCAGGAAGCTTGTCATGAAGAGATAACATGGGGGAAAGCTCTAACTTTACAAATATAAGCATGCATAGCATTCTACCTAGCTACTTTATCAAATCTGTCTTAATATTTTTGAAAATAAAATAAATAACCTCACTTTATTTTTGTAAAATTATGGAAAAGTCTGTCAATTTTGTAAGATCAATTTTCTTTAAAAATATATCAAAATTCACATCTGTTCTTAAATGGCGGTTTGGAGGAAAATGCCAAGGAATTTCAAAGAAGCTAAACATTTTTTAAAAACAATCACCACCAATGAGTTTATATACAGGTTGTAAATGGATGTTATGACAAAGCAAATCCATTATCCAAAATGACGTTAAGCAAACCATTTAGGAAATGACACTGGAAGCCTGTGGAATTGATTAAAGAGATTTCATACATCTTAAGTTGTTGAGTAATGTAGATGCATACATTAATGAGCTTTTCAGCCAATAGTAAAAATGTACAGTCAGCCTTCCACATTCATTGGTTTCAGATTTGCAGTTTTGACTATTCACAACTTTGTTGCTGCTGCTTAAGAAGATCAACCTCTTCACCCATCCTACTCCTCACCCTTCTAACAAAATCATCACTATACATCCCCCTGCTTTGCCAAATTTTGCATCCTCCTCATTTCCAAAGACCTTCCTTTTGAATCCAGTGTTTGCAGCCAGCCCTGGGAGGATCCAACCTCTCTCCCCTTATCCTCTTCCCCCTCTCGCAGCCAGACAGAAGCAACACTGTACCTTCCCTTTGTGGTGATGGCTGCAAACAGCAGGTTCAGAGTGGAAAGACTTCAGAAATGAGGAGAACACAAGTTTTCAAAATGGGGAAGACACAGTGTTGCTTTTGTCTAGCCAGGAGAGAGGAGGAAGAGAGAAGGTGGCTAAGGCTAGAAGCCCTGGCTGCTAGCCTCAGATTGAAAATGGAAGCATTTTGGAAATGTATGGGAGGCTGTGTTTCAAGGTTGCAAAGGGAGTTACGGGTGGTGCTCTTGGTGGGAGATGACTCTTTATCGTTCATGTTGGGGAAGGCTAGCATATTCGCAGCTTTTCAACTTTCATGGGGGTCCTCGACTCCTAACCCCTTTGAATGTGGAAGGGTGACTGTAATTTCTTTTCTGGCAACTCCATGAACTCCAACAAATGTCACATGTTTATTTTCTTACAATACATAAAGGCTCATTAAGATCTGGGATACAGTCCAACAATGTGTTCTGCATTAGTGCTTTGTGAACTAAAGTTTATTGGGTGATGTTTCCTCCAGAAATTCTACTCACTGAAGACTCTGCCTTGTTTAAAAGGATCTTGAGATCTCAGTGTGAAGAACTGATGGGAAAAAAATAAGTGATAGAAACCAAGAACAAATTATTTATTTACTGTTTAATTGATTTTATAATTTAGGAACTATCTTTCTACTTAGAAAGTATCCAATGCAAAAAGCAATGAAAACGCAATCAGAAACCCTATGAAATGAAATGATCAAAATGATATGGCAAATCAAGAAGAATAAGTCAGTAAAATGAAACAATTTAAATTAGAACATCTGACCATAAAAATGTTGAAATACCAGGGAGACAAGCATGGTTTATGCCTGCTCTTTCAAGCTACATCTAAAATAAGGCCTGATGAGCCACTCGGGGAGGTGTTACAAACCGCCACTTTGCGGCGGTCTGCCGGCGCTGCACTTTGCTCCGCGAGGGAGTCGCAGCATACAAACCGCGCGACTCCCTCGCACAGCAAAAAAGAAGCTCCAAAATGGAGCTTCTTCCTGCGGCACCGTTATGACGTCGCGAGGTGCCCATGCGTGACCCGTCTGGAAGCTATGCGTCCAAGACGTAAACATGGCAGCAGCCATGTGGAACGGCTGCCGCCATTTGTCACAGACTGAGTCCATGATAGGGAAAGGGGCGTCTAGAAAAGACGCCCCTTTTTTAAAATGCGACATCCTGAGGACGTCCGAAATGGCGGTCTATAACCCGCCTAAAAGATTTATTCATAATAAAATTGCCATCCCTGAAAAGACCCTGCTCTGAGCACTTCCTAATCCTCCCTTTCAAAAGATAAAAACTGGACCTGAATACAGTATATAGAGGAGCTCGTATCAGTCCAAGTACACTGGTGAAGATGTTAACTACATGATAGGTTATACAAGAACATCAATCATAATATTAGAGGCTTTGCCCTTAAGCAAGAGCTGTCATCCTGTATTCAGGATCTGGCATTCCACTTCTCTAGTCATTTGTCTAAAGTCTCCCTTGGATTCAGGCTGCTATCTGTTGTACATATGATAGACAAACTCTGTTTCCATCAGAGGTGGAAATTATGCCTGCCACTAGCCATTTTATGGTCCATTTCTTATACCATCCCACCAACCCAAGTGTACTTTGAAACTCCTGTTACAGCACAGTATTTGCTTCTAGGAAGTATATTTCTGTGTATTATTTCTTTTATTGCTGTGAAATATGCAACTTCTATAACTAAATGAACACTTATTTAGGGAAGGGAAGGCAATACTAATATATGACGAAAAGGTTCTCTGTTTTCAGGTGTTAGATGAAATGGAAAGATTTCTACACATAAAAGATTAGTCACATAATTAATGTGTTGTATATTAAAAAGTGGATTTGAATAACATGCTTCAAATCACTTTCCAAACAGTAAATGTACTACTTGTTTAAGAGAAATGGTTATCATCATCATTAATATTCTTAGAATATTGCTTGCATTTGTATCCTATAATGTGCTTTAATGAGTGCATTAAATAATGTTCTAAAAGCAAGGTGATTAAGTGAATTAAAACTTCTGAATCAGTCCCTCACTGGTTCATAAATCAATGTCATTGTGGAGTTTAAAAGGAATACCTTTTCAAAATTGCATGTAAAATATTTGACAGTGCTTCTGAGGGCCTCCAGTGGCAACTGAGGTTGCAAATCTTCACTTTCTGTTGTTCTTGCATGCAATAATTTAAAAAGTATAGAATTTATGAGAGGTTCTGTACTTTTTTGTCCCTCTCCCCATTTCAGGACTACTTTTTGCAAACAAACAAACAAAACCCCACAAAAACCTTCAGAAAAGTTTTTCTGAATGTTCAAATACATTGTTTGACCCAAGGGTATATGTGTGTGTGTGTGTGTGTGTGTAAACCTCAATGTATTTTCTACCCCTTCAAAAATGTGGATAATGTCAGGGTGTTTGGCATTTTTTCCAACAGGAAATCTCAGTGCATGAGACATCCTCTTCTTACAGAGAATGAGAATGTTTCAGAATTCTTACATCCCTGTACATTTGTCAGGCTAATGATTATAAAACTGCAAAATAGAATACCAATGAATACAGTATGCAGTAGCAAAACAGACTGACAAAAAGGCTGTAAGTTTGAAAGGAAAAGTATGGCCCATCAGATATTTTGGCGGCAACTATTGGTGCCTAGTGAATATATGGAATGGTGAAGAACATTGGGAATTGCAGTTCAACATCGAGGAGCCTATATTTGCCCAACCTTGTTGTAAAGGTTAATTATGTTATGATAAGTTACTTTGAATATGCTTTCACTCGCAGTTGCGCAAGTCTCCATGCCTCCATCTTCTGCAGCTGTGCCCATATTGTGAACAAGTCATGTAACACACCCATATTGTGAACATGTCATTAATCAACAACTAAAAGAACTGATTTGTTTGATCAGTTCACATACACAACCAAACCATGATCTAGCCATGACATATGAGCTTCATTCTCAGGATATTATCATGGCAGCCTTGTGTCTCATAGTAATCATGTTAAGAAAAGAAATAGGAACATACAGGTTTGAAAACATTTCTTATCAAACTTTGCTTCTTTTGTGGGACTGCACTGTTTTGAACCCGCCTTTGCTCAGGTGTGGTAGATACCAGCCAAACATGCATTTTTTCCTCCTAATTCTGTTTTTTAGCGTCATGTATAAAGTCCTCAGTCCTAAGTACTCTTAACTCCCATGCTGTACTTCCACATCTCTTTTCCTGGTCTGAGTGGACAATAGTTTGTTGTAATGTCCAAAGTTTCTCTACTTTGGACATTGTGGCAATAAATTGGAAAGTATGAAGGAAAGATGAAAAAAAGGAAGCATATGAACCTGAATCAAGGTCTTGATAGACAACCCCTGGAAACAGATTTAATGTGTCAGTTGTAACAAGTATAGCTGGCAGTTACCAAAATGCATTTCTTTAGTCCTTAATCTTCCAACATATATGCCTGTATCGCACAACAGCTTGTTCTTCTACAGGAATAGTCAAGGATTGAAGTAGGAAGTTTCCCTGTCAGAATAAATTTTGCATGCATACTTAGGGAATTATGTCTTGATCATGAAAAATTGGTTGAGAGAGTTATAGTCTGCATGTTCTAAAGAAGCATGGATAACACATGGGGGAAGAATCAGAGCTTTGATACTGCAGAAACATGCTTAACATATGGCATTATGGCTGCTTCAATCAGGGACTGGACTTGTTGCCTCCTTCTAGGCTAATGATTGCATCAGTATTCTGGAGATGTTTCGCTTTAAGCTGAATATCTTTTTTTTTTTACAAACAGAATTATTTTTGTAGCAGAGAGGCAATCTTCTAATGTGAATACTGACAATAAGCAATTATTCAAAAGCTCCAGGGTTTTTATCCCTCATAGAACCCCTAAATTTAGTTAAGCTTTCACAAGTATAGACTCCTGTCTACATTAATCATTTTGTATTCAGACTAGTAAGAAAATGATCTTGCACACAAAATACTGCTGATATGTTAGTGCTTTCCAGATATGCTTGCACAATGTTAAGGAATTGAATGGATAAAGTATTTTTCTTTAATCACAATTTCAGGGGTTTTTTTAAAAAAAAATTAATAATGAACTGTAGAAAAATTATTTTCACTTCCCCAACAAAAACAAGAGGAGAAGATATTGTGCATCTTTCGTCATTTTAATGCCAAGATTTACTAAGGCTGTAAAAGAGTGGAAAGAATATTTGAAATATTCAGCAAGTAAAAAAAATACCATTTTTTTTTCAAATGCTAAGAAACCCAGACAAGAAGAATCATTGATTTCTGAGAATCTGCCCAATTCATGGAAGATTCATGCAAACTCATTTTGCACAAAATTTGCATGTGGTTGTTTTGTATAGAAAACAGCATTTTCTGCACATCAAACATGATTTTCTGTGTGGAAAATAATATTTCAATGCAGAAATGTTCATTCCTGTGCAGAAAATGCTGTAATGGAGTATTTAGTCTGTAAAATTTGCACATTGTTGATTTGTATAGAAAACAGCATTTGCTGCTCAGGAATCAATGTGTGTGTCAAGATTACCAATTAAACTATTGAGACACACCTCAACAAGATACTCCCTTTCCCAGCTTGTCATCCTGCAGTTGTTAAAAAGTGCATTATAGTCAGGAACTGTTATGGACAGCCTTTGTTTGTAAGAAGTTGGCTGGAGCAGAAGGGCAGGAAAAAGTAGCTCCATTCTGCCTTATCTGAAAGCAGGTCAAAACCCCACTTTCCACACCACCCACACTGAAGGAAATCCAAACTGCTATGAGGTGTCTGCATGGTGCGGCATCAAGCCGTGATGTATGATTATTTCCCCCCTGCCCACCATGCATACCATCACACAAGCACACCACCAGTAACCTTCTGTTACTTCACTCTTCCCACCCAGATGCCATTCCATTGGACACCCACCCATATGATAGGCCACATAATCAAACGTGTGATGCACCATTTGTACAATGAATCGATGCATCAGTGTGCCCAGTGATACATTGGCAAAGCACAAATGGCTATTTATATACCAGTGCAAAGTTGCACATTTTCTACTTTGAGTTGGAGTATCCCAGCTTCTTTTTGCTCTAGTTTTTAGCCCTGGAGCATGGCTTCATTCCATTTTCCACCCACTTTTGCCTCATGTGTCATGTAAATATCCCACCTTCAAAGCGGCTGGAAGCCACTTTAGTTTGCTTGTGTGTTTCACCCCTTTGTTTTGGAGAACAATGGGATTCAAAGGTAACTGTTCTGGGAGTGGGGTGTACTTGAACCAAGAGGTT
Organism: Sceloporus undulatus; assembly: GCF_019175285.1. Taxonomy (NCBI): domain Eukaryota; kingdom Metazoa; phylum Chordata; class Lepidosauria; order Squamata; family Phrynosomatidae; genus Sceloporus; species Sceloporus undulatus. The sequence goes on from NC_056524.1 coordinate 206,236,506, forward strand.
GAGCTGCCTGCCTCTTCCTACAAGAGAATGTTAGTCGAAATCACTTAAATTTGTTCCTTTATCGCTCAGATCACTAGCTTACCTTGCTGCTGTCCTGCTAAAATCATTGCCTAGGCTAAGTTTTGCCCCCATTTCATACCCCAGAATCCAGGATTTTGATCAGAGAAACACATTAGTTCCTTTTCTTTCTCAAAGTCCTGATTCTGGTAGAGGACCTTGGCTAACTTATTCTCCTTGTCTTTGCACTGTTCCAGCCATAAAGGCTCCCTAGCTTCAGACTATTCTGTAATCCAATGGCACCAAAGAGGGATATATTTTGACTTCTCTAACATTTACCTTCTGAGGAGTACTTTCCCTGCATACTGCAGCTACTTGCGTGGCTCAGTTTTACCATGGTGTGTGTGTGTGTGTGTGGGTGGGTGTGGGTGTGTGTGTGTGAATGAAAGAAATGTTTAACTGAGTCCAATTTATCCAAGATGACCAAGGTCACAAGATCGCCAATTGGCATATGTATTTAGAAGATAAGAGAATTCATTCATGTACTCTGAGCCCATACCTGGTATCTATTTCTTTCTTCATAATTTGTGAAGGGTTTCAGTTTAGAAGCTTATTCCTAACAGCAGCAGTCTATTGTGGCTGTAAAAGTAGCAGACAGTAGTGATTGGAGCCAGGCAGGCGTGGCTGGAACTTCCAGGTCATTAGGTGGTAAATGTACTCTGGGTTTTAGGCTGAACTTTGAAGGAACGTCCCAGGAGCTAAACCTATTTGGGGGTTTAGGTACATGGATAGCTCCTACATAGCTATATATTTTGTCACTGAGCAAGAAGTGACAGGCAAAACAAGGGACAAAACTGGGTATTCTCTCACACATTCCAGGCAAACAGATCCTTAGAGGCTGTGGCTGCATCTGCACTGCAGAAATAATGCAGTTTGACAATGGTATGTCTCAGTGCTAAAGAATTCTGGGATTTGTAGTTTTTAGCTTTCTGTTCTAAACTGGTGGCCTTGTTTGGGTCCATGGGGCTGAATTAGGACCCATGAAGTGGGAGCTATCCCTTCCACAGCAATCCCTGGCTGTCAGTAATAATTACAATGAACATGCTTTGAATCTGTGACATCTGAACATGCTTTGAAATCGTGTTAATGAAATGACTACAATATGTTCCCCAGAGAGTTACTGAAACAGTTATAGAATTGCCCACTGAAAGTTATTTCAGTAAGTATTTTATATTGTTTGTGTGTTAACATTGAGTATATTATATTTTGCTCTTTCTAATTCATAGAGCAAATTAGTATATTGCATTTCCAATTCATTTCTACCTCTCTTACTCATAATATTTGAGGCAATATCCTGCTGTAAAAAATAATTGAAAACCTTTTTTTTATTTAGTACAGTGAATGATGAAATACTTTCCCTTAAGAATATTAGTTATTCAAATAGACCAGGATGGCATTCCTGTACCTACCTACATGCAAATACAGTATAGAAGTCAATTGGACTAAGTACTTTTTATGTATGGCCAAAGTATATATTTCTGTACTGATATTTGTGTACAAAGGCTTGGAAGACCAGAGATGGAAGTAGATGAACAAATGAAGAAATTATAAGCAGGTGAAATGAAGAAGTAAGATTAATATCAAAAACAGAAGAACTGAAATCTTGGGCAAACATACCTGGAAAATAATAAAGTTAACAAATTTTAGAGCTTTGTATAGAATGACAAACATTTGATTTCAGTAAGTCCTTTGAGATGTCAGTAAGGCCTTTGACAAGGTTCCCCATGACATTCTTACAAACAAGAATGTAAAATGTGGCCTAGACAAAGTAACTCTTACATGGATTTGTAACTGATTGACCGACCAAACCAAAAGGGTGCTCAACAATGGCTCTTTTTCATCCTGGAGAGAAGTGGCCAGTGGGATCCTACAGGGTTTTGTCCTGGGCCAGTGCTGTTCAACATTTTTATCAATGACTTGGATGACAGAATTGGGGGCATACTCATCAAATATGCAGATGACACCAAATTAGGAGGAGTAGCTAATACCCCAGAGGACAGGATTAAAATTCAAAATGACCTGATTAGACTAGAAAGCTGGACCAAAGCTAACAAAATGAAATTCAACACGGAGAAATGTAAGGTAATGCACTTAGGGTGGAAAAATAAAATGTACAAATATAGGATGGGGGATACCTGGCTGAATGAGACTACGAAGATTTTCACACTTGCCTGCATCACTGCTAAAACGTCCCCCAAACAGAGCTAAAAGGAAAAGGAAGCCCCTGTGTCTGAACCCCAGGAGCATTTCCTGAATCACCATGGAAAAGTGGCTCCCTCTAGTGTCTTTGAATTATTACTAGAGAAGCTGGTTTCCTCTTAATGCAAAATTTGCGTTGAGAAGAAATCTGAGGAAATCTGCTTCCCTTGCAAGGATTCAAAGATGCTAGAGGGACCCACGTTTCCATGGCAATTTACGAAGCGCTCCTGACATTCAGACACAGGGACTTCCTTTCTCTTTTAGCTCCATTTGGTGGAAATTTTAGCAGCGATGCAGGCAAGTGTGAAAATCTTCTATGTGTGGAAGAGATCTAGGAGTCCAAATTGACCACAAGTTGAACATGAGTCAACAGTGTGATGTGGCAGCTAAAAAGGCCAATGCAATTTTAGGCTGCATCAGTAGAAGTATAGCCTCTAGATCAAGGGAAGCAATAGTGCCACTCTATTCTGCTTTGGTCAGAACCCACCTGGAGTACTGTGCCATTTCTGGGCACCACAATTCAAAAAGGATGTTGAGAAACTGGAGCGTAATCCAAAGGAGGGCGACTAAAATGGTGAAGGGTCTGGAAACCATGTCCTATGAGGAATGGCTTAGGGAGCTGGGGATATTTAGCTTGGAGAAGAGAAGGTTAAGAGGTGATATGATAGCCCTGTTTAAATACTTGAAGGGATGTCATATTGAGGAGGGAGCAAGCTTGTTTTCTGCTGCTCCAGAGACTAGGACCCAGAGCAATGGATACAAGCTCCAGGAAAAGAGATTCCACCTCAACATTAGGAGAAACATCTGACAGTAAGGGCTGTTCGACAGTGGAACAACCTCAGAGTGCAGTGGATTCTCCTTCCTTGGAGGTCTTTAAACAGAAGCTGGGTGGCTATTCTTCGGCCCTGTCCAGATGGGCCAAAAAGCACTTACTTAGTACTTGCTAGGGTTGCCTGGGAGTGTCCTTTTCAGATGCTCCCTAACCCTAGTACGTACTCAGTACATCAAAATGGTGGTGCCCTGTCTACATGGGTGCCACCATTTTGATGTAACGGCCATGTCACGTCCAAATGGTGCACTGCAGCTGTAATGTACTGGCGCCGCTGAAGTTTTTCCATGCCTTGAAAAATCACAAATCCCAGCTCAGGCCTCGATCCATTGGGGAAAGGGGCAAGTGCAGGCCGCCCCAAAGGGGTGGTCTGTATCCCGCCTATGATTCTTTGATATGTATGATATTGTGGCTTAGATAGAAGTGCATTAGCAAATTGTGGAATGATAGTTTTAGTGCATGGTATTTTTAACCTGAAGTGTGAAAGGAGTCCCATGAAGAAAGTTAACAACATATGCATGCTCAAGAGAGTAGACAAATATGTTTATCCCCACCACCACCAAACAAACAAACACAACCAAGATGCAGGCCAAGCCAATGAGAATTTCTGTAATAAATAAGCACAATATTGTGTTTTAAGAATACAAACTATAGAAGGAAGTTGCCTACTTGGTGCCTACTGTTAGACAAGTGTTACTGCCATTAAATCTGCGGTAGTATATTATAAGTCTTAGTTGATCTGTACTTTAATGCAATGTACAATGGCAAACTGATCTTAATAAATTTTAGTTAAACTTTTTTTCAGTGGGTATTGTGCTCTTGATTTTCAGACATGAGTTGAATCATTTTTCGACTCCGGATTGTTTGATTAACAAACCATGGAAAAGAAAAGATGGAACATACTTGAAATGGTTTGGCAGGTTTAAAATATCTCAGTTATACTTAAAGTACTAACCCTTAATTTTTCAAATGTAGCTAATTAAGGTACGATGTAAAATTTCAACAAGTAGAGCTTCATAGAATTTCACCTACTTTATTTCTTCATAATAATGCTCTAGCTTTAGTTTCTCTTTTCCCAGGTCTAGGATGGGTACCAGTAAAGAACCAGACATAGTCCACTTGGAGGCAAAAACATTGGATGGCCGTAAGTTCCTTTCCTACTTTGTTGTAATTATACTATAAAAGTAAATACCTTGGCATGCAAATCTTATCTAGATATGATGAGAGATAACATTGTACATTTCCCTTTTGGTTTGGTCCAAACCCAAACCCAAGGAAATTACATTTCAGAAGGATGTTCTGAAACAAAAGTCATTTTGTTTGTTTTGATTTTTGAAAAGAATTAGGAAAGATGTATAAGTCATGTAAGATCTGTAAGGGCAAAGCATAAAATGGAAAAGCTAAAAAGCATAAAACGTTTTCTTCCTCTGGACTGTTTAATTTGATTGGTCCTTTTCTAGAGATGTTTCAGGAGGGTATAAAATGCAAGTTCTCAATCATGGTGTTATTTTGTTTAAACTAGCTTGCAAACTTTGAGAGGACTCTGTGAAGTAGCAGAATGCTATAATTTCGACTGATAGCATTCCCTAGTCTCAGAGACCTTCCTTCCTAAGATTTACAATGAGTTTCAAGAAAATATCTGTTGGCTTTACCTATAAAAAGAACATCTAATGCTTATAACTGTATTACCAAGGCTGTAATTTTATCAACATTTACTTGGCATTAGTTGTATTCATAGAATCATAGACTCACAGAGTTGGAAGAGACTGCAAGGGCCATCCAGTCCTACCCCCTGAGATGCAGGAAATCTCAATCAAAGCATCCCTGACAGATTGTCATCCAGATTCTGTTTAAAGACCTCTAAGGAAGGAGACTCCACTACATTCCAAGGGAGTGTGTTCCACTGTTGAACATCCCTTACTGCCAGGAAGTTCCAAGCTATTTTGCCTCTGCCAAAGAGTATTATGCCTTGAAAAACCACAAATCCCAAGATTCTGTAGAATGGAGCCATGGCTGTTAAAGTGGTACCAAGCTACATTGAACTAATCAGAATTTGCTTCTGAGTATACATTGATAGGATCACACTTTTACTCACGTTCTGGGTTTTTACCAGGTTGTGGATTCTCACACATTCCAAACCCTCTTATAACTTTTATAGAAACAAAAATTATCACTGTATATTGAAATGACAGAATCTAATAGACAAAGACAAGCTCTACATGTGTGGACAGAGGGTTAAAGTAGGTGGAAACAGATATGGCTGACATTTTAGTTGGAAAGATTTGTTCCTGCACATTCTGAGTATGTTTGGTGAAAGATTTTAGAAATTTAAATTATTCTTGGAGAAAAGAGTTAAGAAAAGGTGGAGCGAGCAATTACTGTAAACAAAAGAAGAGAACATAATGTCGTAAGCTTCATAAGAATATTGAGTTCAGCCTTTAAATAAGCTGGATAAACAATTTACATAGTATATATTTGTAGGATCCAGTATCTGTTAAATGACATTTAGTATGACTAGTTGCAATGTATGATTTAAATCCCAATATTAACACTTTTGCAAAGCCCTGGAGGGTGTTGGATCAACAATATGCTAGGAAAATAAATAACCAAAATGCACATTTATATTTAATAGCATCTCTTGAAGCCTGAAGACCATTTTGACCAAAAGTAAATAAATGAAACTATGAGTGAGAAAGTGGTCACATATTTTTTTATTTTTTGCATTCATTAGATGGTACTCCTATGAAGCTTATCTCATCCTTCCCTTTACTTGGTTTTGTGTCCCTTGTGTATTACTGTGAGTTTAAAACTATACAGTGGTGCCTCGGGTTACGAAATTAATTCGTAACGCGGCCGCTTTCGTAACCCGAAAAGCCTTCGTAAGCCGAATTGCCATAGGCGCTAATGGGGAAAAGCCGCGATTCCGTGCGAAAAAGCCGAAAAAAGCACCAAAAGTTTTTTCGTAACCCGAAAAAACATTCGTAACCCGAAACAATAATTCCCTATGGGATTTTTTCGTATCCCGAAAATTTCGTAACCTGGGTATTTCGTATCCCGAGGTACCACTGTACTGGTAAAAAGATTTCAGAAGAAACAATCTTAAAGTCTCAAAACAAAACAAAGAACAATGAAGACAGAAATCAGTAAATGGGCTGATTAATGATCCACAAATTTATTTAAAAGATCCCAGTGTGCAATGTCTTAAATAGTAGGAGCCAGTCACCCAAATTGAATGAAGGCATACTTGTTATAGAATTCCCATATTCACTTTGTATTCTTGAGCAAAAGCATCCTGGTCAGTGCTATAGCTGGTTTTTTGTTTTGTTCCTTAATACCAGACAGAATATCAGAGGGGCGAAGTAGATGGAGTCTCTGGAGGCTGCTTCAGCCACGATTAGGCCAGGACTTCAGTGACTACATGGCCCACTTCCAAAGTGGGCCACCACTTTGGTCTCAAGCCAGCTGCCACTAGAGCCAGATTATTTCAATTCCTTTTTGATCCAGTCCAAAGAATCAGATCACAGGTTCTGGTTGCTTTGGAGATGTGCATCATCTGAACACCATGCCCCTAAAGCGGCCAGAAGCCACTTCTTTTGATCTGTGCATTTTAGGCCTGGAAAACATGCTAAAGAGACTATCAGAATCATAAGCACCTTACTCAGAAAGCCCTTTGAAAATAAAACTGTCAGCCCCAAAGTAGGCACAGGTCTACATATGCCAGTAGAGTGAGGTAGCCAATTTTCAGTAGTCTATGAGCCAATCCTCATTGTATCTTTTCCCAGGTCCAGAAACAACATTCCCAAAACTGGAATAAACAAAAATCATAGACTCATAGAATTGGAAGAAGCCACAAGGGTCAACCAGTCCAACCCCTCTGCCATACAGGAACTTTCAGTCAAAGCATTCCTGACAGATGGCTATCCAGCCTCTGCTTAAAGACCTCCAAAGGAGATTCCACCACGCTCCAAGGAAGTGTATTCCACTGTTCTTACTGTACAAAGTTCATTCTAATGTTTAGGTGGGATCTCTTTTCCTGTAGTTTGCATCCATTGTTCCGGGTCCTATTATCTAGAGCAGCAGAAAACAATCTTGTTCCATCCTCAATATCACACCCCTTCAAATATTTAAACCGGGCTGTCATATCTCTCTTAACCATCTCTTCTCCAGGCTAAACATACCCAGCTCCCTAAGTTGCTCCTCATAGGACCTGATTTTCAGACTATTTTAGTCACCCTCATTTGGACACACTCTAGGTTGTCAACATCCTTTTTAAATTGTGATGCCCAGAACTGGACACAGTATTCCAGGTGGGGCCTGACCAAGGCAGAATAGAGTGGCACTATTACTTCCCTTGATCTAGACAATATACCTCTGTTGATGCAGCCTGAAATCCTTTTGGCATTGTTATCCGCTTAATCACACTGTTGACTCATGTTGAACCTGTGGTCTACTCGGACTCCTAGATCCCTTTCACATGTAGTCTTGTTAAGCCAGGTGCCCCCCATCCTATATCTATGCATTTCATTTTCTGCCCCAAGTGCAGTACCTTACATTTCTCTGTGTTGAAATTCATTTTGTTAGCTTTGGCCCAGTTTTCTAGTCTATTAAGGTCATTTTAAATTTTGATTCCCTCCTCTGGGGTATTAGCTACTCCTCCTAATTTGGTGGCATCTGCAAATTTGATAAGCATGCCTCCTGTTCTTTTATCAAAGTCATTGATGAAAATGTTGAATAGCACTAGCTCCAGAACAGAACCCTTTGGCACCCCACTGGTCATTTCTTTCCAGGATGAAGAGAAGCCATTGCTGAGCACCCTGTGGGTTCGGTCAGTCAACCAATTACAAATCCATTTAACAGTTGCATTTTCTAGCGCACATTTTACTAGCTTGTTTGTAAGAATATCCTGTCATAGGCCTTACTGTTTAATGATCTGCTCTAGAATCATTCCTGGTATTGAGGCCAGACTAACTGGATGATAATTGTTGGGATACTCTCCCCCCCCCTTTTTTTTTTGGAAGATGGGGACAATGTTTGCTCTCCTCCAGTCTGTTGGGACTTCTCCTGTTGTCCAGGAATTCTCAAAGATTTGAGATGGCTCTGAGATTATATTTGCCAGTTCTTTTAATACATTTGGATGTTGTTCATCTGGTCCTGGAGACTTAAATGCATTTCGATTAACCAGATATTCCCATACTAACCTCTTTACTTATTCTTCAAAATTTGGCCGGAGTTTTGACAACAGACCCCCCCCCCAATACCTCTTAAAATCACAAGTTGAAAATACATCTTACTGAAACCAATGAGAAATGTATAAAGTACTGTGTTAAGAGATGTTACTTATTGTAGTTTCTATATAGGGATCATCAACTAAAGTATTCAGGTCCAAAGTGACACCTCCTTTTCTAGTTAAGAACCAGTATATTTTCAGTGTTACCATTACAATGAAAACAGCAGCTGTTGTTAGAGATGTGAGTGCTGGAGATGAGAAGCATAACATCCCAATTACTGATGGGAGGGAGAACATCTGTGCTAGAGAGGGAACAAAATTAATTCTAGAGCTCTGCAATGGAATATATTAATTGACATGAATTAAGTGTTAGTGATGAGGTGCTTCCTGTGTAACTGGGTAAATAAAGATTCCACATGGACTGAATACCAAGAGAACAACTGTTGTAAAATGCTTCCCCAACAAACCCTTTCAAGAAAAACATAATTACTGTGAAACGAGCCATGAATATTTTCACAATATTTATGCATCCTTCCTTATTATCTAGTTCCCTCTTACTAAATAGTATCCTGTAAACTTAAAGAGTTCTTACTTGGCTAAATCTTGGCTAAATCAAGAAAGATAGCTTTTGCAAAATGGAATAGTGTGCAGCTTTTGGGGGCAGCTGGATGTACCTTTCTCCCCATTCCAAACTCCTTTTCATGTACTGTACTAGTTACTTTTCGGCTGTCTCCTTAGACATCCACTCAAAATCCTGCCTTAACTTTTCAACCACAGCTGTTCCTTCACAGATTTATTCCCTCAAAGATAACTGAACACATTTGCAGCACTGATACAGGCCTGAAAATGGCAGTCAGGGCTGGGTGATCACTTAAGGTTTTGTTTTTTTCCTGTGAATGTGAAAGCTGTGACTAATTTTGTCAGCGATTTCATCACATTGAGTACGATTTTGGTGAAGCAGCATCAGTATTTTGAGGATGATTGCAGTGGGGATCAACTGTGCTGAAAGTACTTGCTACTGCTATGATGGTCAACCATCCATTTGTTTGAAATGTTATTTACCCATGCTGAATTGTTTAGCTTTGAATGAGACATGGGTATCTTCAAGCTGAAACTATAATATTACAACCTTGACTCAAATCACAATTTGTTTTACTTAAATCAGTGTTATAGCTCTGTTACTTTAGGAGAACTGGTGTGTGGTTTTTAGTTTGTAAAAGTATCTTTCTGGCATATTTGCCATTTCTATTTGATGTTTGGGTGGTTTGGGATTATGTTAGACTTATCTGTATTCTGTCTAGTCTAGTCTAGTCTGCTAATACAATATTCCCAGTAAGTATGAACAGTTGTTAGACCTACAAACAAAGGAAGAAAAGTACATTGTACAACCCTGGGTCACAAAAAGCCAAACTGCATGGTGTGTTATTCATGCTTTTTAAAAACATTGAATGGAACTGACTATTTTTTACACTGAAGAAAATTAACTGTGGGGCCCATGCTATTTCCTGCTGAAAAACTGCTCTCTTTCTGACCACTTTTATCTCATTGATACTATTTGCAGTGCCTGAACAATCTGAGAGCAAATAGCAGCAGATACTGCAACCCTATTCACACCTGTATGGAGTAAGCCTTCCTGAACATAATGAAATACATTTGGAATATAAGTGTATATGCATAGGTTGCTTCTTATTTGTGAGATGTGTGATGCCTTCAACCCCCTCCACAGGGAGCGATCCACCATAGCCCTCCATCTCCATGGTTTACTGAAAAGGAACAATAAAGTATTACAGGCCCGGTACAGATGGGTCCTGTACGATGCCCTTGTCACGTGCTAGGGTTGCCTCGGGGCAGAGCGCCCACATGCCCCGCAACCCTAGCATATGACTATGATGTCATCACTGTGCAGCGCTGTATTGGCAGCATGTGTAGTGATGTTGTCGCTGCTGCGCTGAGTCCAAATGGAGCAGTGCAGCAGCAACATGTTTGCGGCATTGCAGGCTGCTTGCAGCGATGCAAAAAGGAGCCGCTTTTTAGCGCTTCTTTTTTTGCTGTGCAGCAGCACCGCACAATTTGATTGCTGTGGCACTACTACACAGCAATGAAAGGCAGCCCCAGCCTACCCTTTCGGGCCCTTATGTACTGGGTCTTACTTCATAAAGGTTTAGTAGTCCCAAATCATTACATACCCCATAAATTCAGCCTTCTCAGTGTTTATTTATACACAGTATCAAGATGATGATATAGCCATCCAGGCTTTCCCTCTACAGGACTAGCATTCTAGGCTGCACCAGGATCATTCATCTGAAGATGGGATGCCATGGGGAGGCTCAGACTCCCCTCTTTTCTTCAGCCTCAGTGTGGTCAAGCCCATTGTGGAAGGTGAATCTGTGTAGAGTCCGGCCCTAGGGAACCTCAGGTGTCACCGGTGAAGGAACAGGACAGGGGCCTATTGCTGTTTCCCAGGTTTGGTTGAAATGATTCCCTTCTTGACTGGACTGCACAGTCTTTGCAGTATGGTAAACAGGTCCCTCTAGTACAGAAGAGAATCTTCCCCAGCAATTTAGAGCACTGGCAGAGGATGATGGAACTAGGCAAGCTGGTTAGGAACCAAACTCTCAAGAAGAGTCTGCTAAAAAGTTCTTCCTTGACCTTCTACCCATCTTCTTAAGAAAGCTTTTACCTCCTGAGTAGGTTGTTAACCCTTCCTTGTACCTTTGCCCTTGCCTCCTACTAAGCCAACCTTACAAGGCTTAGACAAATCCAACCCACTCTGGCTGCTTCCTCCACTTTCTTAGCTAACATCTCAACTGTTATATTTCTCTTGCTCCATGTCCCACCTGGTGCTGTCTCCATCATTTCCTTTTGCTGGATGACTGATCAACTGCACAGGTCCCAGCATTCTTCTCATCATTGATCAGCACAGAAGCCAACAGCCTTCCCAGTTTGGCAGAAGCAGAGAATGGCAGCATGGTGGTCTCTGATATCCCTTCACAGACTAATACATTATTTTGTTGAAACGTGTTGGGTATGCTTTTATTGAGATTTCCTGCATGACAGAGGGGTGGACTGGATGGCCCTTGTGGTCTCTTCCAACTCTATGATTCTATGAGTCTATGATCCATGAACACAATCAAAACTTGCACCAGCAACAGTCAAAACTCGGAACAGCACACACACACATGATGTGTATGCAATAGAAAACACACACACACACACACATGATGTGTATGCAATAGAAAACTATCTGCATCTCCCTCACACATTAGAGTACAACAGAAGTATAGATAATGTAACAGCTCAACTGTGATATAAAGCAGTCCATGGTTTGCTGTCATCTGGTGGACAAAAGGAAAGCTAGAAATTAAGGACTTCTATAAGTTTGGACTTTCTCTGTCCAAATGTGACTTGCCACTGTCAGTGCCCCATAACATGACATTAAAAAAAAAAGGTTTGGTGGACTGAGATGCTAATGATTCACTTCTATTAATCATTGAGCAAAAAGAAGTACGGTATAAACTTTATGGAACAGAACTGCATTTTAACTGAGAAAACAGTGCGTCAATGAGCCATGTTCTTTATACAATTAGTTGTCCATTGTTTGGTGAAGAAGAATATGTGCTTTCAAAACTAATTTCCCTCCCATTTGCTTTTCCCTTACTGTTCTTTTTCCTTCTAACATAGCCTCTAGGAATACATTATGATGGTCCAACTATATGTGTTTTGTTCAAAGATATTCATATTCTTCACTGTTGCCACTGAAAATCACTGTCTAATTGATGCAGCTACCAGTACTTGAACAGAAATGAGAAAGGATAGGATTAGATTAGATTAGAATAGAATAGGCAGTATCTAGCTTCAGACAATTATTATTATTATTATTAACCTTTATTTATGAAGCGCTGTAAATTTACACAGCGCTGTACATGCAATCTTTTTAGTTAGACGGTTCCCTGCCCTCAGGCTTACAATCTAAAAAGACATGACACAGAAGGAGAAGGGAGTGGTGGAGGGAAAGGGTAAGAGGTCCAGCAGTTCCTCTCAACCTCCGAGGTCTGGACCAAGGCAGATGGACTGGAGGGAGGGCAAGGCTTCATAATGGATGGTTAATCATTATCCAGAGAAAATACATAATCACAAGTAGGATAATACATATACAGTACATAGGAATACAGGAAATGGATCGAAAAACAGCCAACAACAGAACATCAGATAGTAAGCGACAATTATGCGATGCCTGGGAAAGCTTCTCTGAATAGGATGGTTTTCAGCTCCGTTTTGAAGCTGGTTAAAGAAGTGATGGCTCTTGCTTGTGGAGGAAGAAGGTTCCAGGAGTGAGGGGCAGCAAGTGAAAAGGGGCGAATCCGGGATGGGGCAGAGGAAATCCTGGGCTGAGACAGGAACCCTTGACTACCAGAACGGAGGGCCCTGGTGGGAAGGTGAAGAGAAAGAAGGTCTGATAAGTAAGGAGGGGCCAGTCCATGGAGGGCTTTGAATGTCGACAGCAGGAGCTTATACTGAATGCGGAAAGGGAGAGGGAGCCAGTGAAGGGATGCCAACACAGGAGAAATGTGGTCAGAGCGGTGGGTGGAAGTGATAATGCGTGCAGCTGAATGCTGGACAGAGATTAAAGGACGGAGGTGAGAAAGAGGAAGCCCAGCCAGGAGGACATTACAGTAATCAAGTCGTGAGATCACTAGGGCATGGACCAGGATCTTGGCAGTAGAGGCGGAGAGATATGGTCGGATTTTGGCAATATTGTACAAAAAGAATCTACAAGCCTTGGCTGTGGTCTGGATCTGAGGGATACACGACAGAGAAGAGTCAAAGATAAAGCCAAGACTGCGGGCTTGCTGGACTGGTTGAATGGAAATGTTGTCCACAGAGACAGAAAAGGAGTGTTGAAGGTTGGGCTTAGGAGGAAAGACAAGAAGCTCCGTCTTGGACATGTTGAGCTTCAAACGCCGATGGCGCATCCACTGTGAGACAGCTGTAAGGCAAGATGAGACTTGCTGTTCAAGCCTTGGAGAAAGGTCAGGGGCAGAAAGATACAGCTGGGTGTCATCGGCATACAGATGGTAGGAAAAGCCAAAAGAGCTAATGAGTTTTCCTAAGGACAGTGTGTAGAGAGAAAACAGAAGGGGACCCAGAACAGAGCCCTGGGGAACTCCAACAGATAAGGGAACAGGAGAAGAAGTCAGACCCCCTGCAACTACTGCAAAAGATCTGCCAGACAAGTAAGATCTAAACCAGTCGAGAACAGAGTCTGAGAACCCAAGGCCAGAGAGTATGTCAATTAGGAGACAGTGATCAACGGTGTCAAAGGCTGCAGACAGATCGAGAAGAATGAGAACAGAGTAAAGGCCATTAGCCTTGGCCTGTAAAAGGTCATTCGAGATCTTAGTGAGAGCTGTCTCTGTAGAATGCCTTGGGCGGAAGCCAGACTGAAAGGGATCGAGGATGGAATTGGCTTCAAGAAACTCAAGACAGCGCGAATAGACAACCCGTTCCAAAACCTTAGAAAGAAAGGGGAGAAGAGAAATCGGACGATAGCTAGACAAAGAGGAGGGGTCAAGAGAAGGTTTTTTCAGAATTGGGGAAATGAGAGCATGTTTGAAGTCCAAGGGGAAGGAGCCTGTAGAGAGAGAGAGATTGAAGATATGGAGGAGCGAGGGCAGAAAGGAGGGAGCTATAGAGATTAGAAGACGAGTAGGAATAGGATCAAGAGGACAGGTAGCAGGTTTGGAAGAGTTCAGAAGTGTAGAGAGTTCATCCAAAGAGGCAGGAGGAAAGACAGAAAATTTGTTAGGCGAAGGTGATAGAAGATTAAGAGCAGAAGAAGAATCAGGAGGGACTATCTCAGAGCGAATAGTGGTAATCTTAGAGATGAAATAGTTAGCAAAGTCATTAGGAGAGAAAGATGAAGAGACTGGAGGAGAGGGAGGTTTAAGCAAAGTGTTGAAGGTGGAGAACAAACGCTGCGGGAATGGAGAAACTGGATATGTACTTTACAAATCACCCATGTATGTACAGTATACCTATTGCATCTTGAAGCACAGTCAAGTGATTGCCAACATATAGGGCTATCTTCTCCTTCCTGTTTTTTCCCCATGAATTTGCTCTGAAGGACCCATTATTTTCATACCTAGTGGTTAAAAGTAGGTTTAAGAGTAGTGAGGAAGGAAGAATATTTGTCTCTTGTTCCCCTTTTCTCTTCTACATTGTCTAATCTTCATTAATGTCATCAGTTTATTGCCCACATGTAAATCTGTGGTTTAATTAAATGTATTGCTAAAGATATCTATTGTGTGTGCATATATGTGTGATTTCAGATGCACAGTACATCACCTGCAAGATGCAGAACTGCTCTGAGGCTGTAAGAAGTAAACCTTTCCCAGGATACATTGACTCTGACTCCCTCATTGTCCAGGATGATTATGTGTTTGTTCAGGTCTGGAACAGCTTTTTAACCAATTGATTGCAAATCATTAGTCTTCTTTTCCTGAATGTTAATCTCCCTTCCCCCCACCTGCAACAAAACTGCTGGAGGGAGTGTTACATTTCAGTGCCACAAAACCAAGCATTGCTCCCATTGGGATGCTAATTGTTTCCTTCTGCCTCTACCTCAAGTACCTTATCAACACGGGGGTCATGGGGTTTTTTGCCTGGAGTATGCATGATGTATACAGAAATAATCTGCCTTGCCAATCAGCCCATCTCATCTTACATTCTAGGAGTATCCTCCTATCTCACCAGGTTTTCAAGTTTGTATGCCAGAATCTGAAACCACAGTCTCAACAGACCAATCAAGCTTTTTTCTATTAGTTTGAAATAGGGGGAGGAAGGAGGTGAGAGGGAAAATGGAAATGGAGTGCTTGAGAGAGGTAATCAGCCATGATTGTCATGCATGGGCTATGATTATTGCGAAAAGGATGGAGATGAGATATATTCAGCTGAGCTATGTTCCAGGTGAAAGCCAGAGAATATATCTGAATGGTATTGAGTTTCATTATCCTCCTGCTGCTGTCCATTTTGTAACAAAAGAGAAGGAAGTAAAGTGCAAGCAGAATGGAGAGAAGCTGTAAATTATCTGGCTTCAAACTATTTCATGAGGCTCTGAGGTTTCTGGCTTGTTTCAGTGCCTACTTTTCAGGCTGGGCTCTATGTGGTCCTGATTTTGGAACTGGGATTATACCTCCCCTTTGGGATTCCCCCCCAAATAAAACTGTGATATCCATTCTTCTCCATAGAAAGGAAGTAGTTGTTGCCTTAGTAACCCACCCCCATAATAGCTGCAAAATCATGCAGAATCCTTTGAGTGTTGAGGAGCACGTCAAGAGCAAGAGCAAAGGCTGATGCCACAGAAAAATAATAGAACAAGCATCTGTTGCAATAGGTTAACAAATAAACAGTATTGCTATATTTAACAATATCAAGATGCTCTTGTTTGTTGACTTCTCACAACAACTATTTAATTTATCCAGCTACTTAATTCAAGCTTAATGCAGATTCACATTTGGTCCATTCTTTAATATATGGGAGAGAAGAGTTTGCCTTCTGTGTTTGGACTTAGCTTTTACCTATAGTGTAAGAGAGATTTTCATGTCTGCCAGGTGCAGAAAACATTGTTGGTCCTGGCACATGTAATGATCCACGCTAAATAAATGGAGCACTCTGTAATATCCAGAGCACTTAGCAGCACTTGATAGATCTGGCCAACATTTTAAGGCCTTGCATTTGGGGAGGAAGGTTTTTTCTGAGATTGACTAGAACATGAAGCTTCTGTCATTATACTCTTAAGGCCCAATCGTTAGCTATAAAAAGCAAGTGCCATTGACTTAAGTATTGCAATTGTGGCATGCTCAGCTGAGGATTCAGAAGGCAGCCATCCAGGCATTAGTATTTGTAGGTTTCCCTGTGCCCTTTTGTCTTTCTGTACAAACAATCTGAATTGCTTAAGCCACTTAATACTGTCAGTTTCCATTGCTGACAACCAGAATGATGGCTATTTTGTCTCCTGTTGTAACTGCAGTGCCATTTTTTGTGTGTGCTGTCACTGGTATATTCCTCTTTCCAGCATGCCTGCTATTTTCTCCATGCCATAATGAAACAGTGATAATAATAACCCTGATAATAAAAGGAATCGATGTTATATATTGCAGCTGACATCAGGAGGCCGGCCTCATTACTATGTGTCCTATCGGAGAAATACATTTGCACAGATGAAGTTTCCCAAATATGCCTTGCCAAAGGTAAGCAGTTATGTCCAGAAAATTCATACATGCACTTTCAAATCACACTAAGGCCTGTTACAGACTGCCAAAATAAAGCTGCTTCAGGTCTCTTTGGAGGTATGCTGTTTAAATGATGCATGGGTCCTAAGCATCCGGAGGTCACGCCAAAGCCACACTCCATTCCTAAGCACTGGAGTGCAGCTTTGGTGCAGCTTCCAGATTCTTAGGGTGCACGCATCATTTAAACAGCATACCTCCAAGAGACCCGAAGCAGCTTTATTTTGGCAGTCTGTAACAGGCCTAAGATCAGATCTTGTAGCTTCTGAGCAGTTGCTTGAGAAAATTCTTAATTAAATTACACACTTAGTTTCTTTTCAAGAAAATGTTTGAACACCAAGCAGAAAACCCCCCATAAGGTCAATATTGCAGCTGCCCAAGGACATCAGTTCAAAAACCTGATTGATTATTAAGTTAGTTGGAAAATAATTAGTCTTGCATTTTCCTCATTAATGATGTTTAGAGTTTTCTATTATTAAAATGCTGTGTCTCCCCCTCCCCAGCACCTCACATGCTGGTAGCATACTTTACTGATGGAATTTAAAAGAAAAAAGATAGTGTTGGTACTTCTGCTTCAAATCTTCCGTAATTGAGAACAATAAAAAGTTAGAAGCAGAGCCTGCATCTGAGCCTTTAAAGAAAAATAATTAACATACAGTGCACCCTTCTTTTACACGGGGGATCCATTCTAGACCCCCCCCCCCCGCGTAAAAGAAGTAACACGTATGCATGCGCCATTGTTTCTTCCAGCATGTGGCGCGGCTTCTTCCAGCGCTGCTTTCAACATACGCTGAAAGCAGCGTATAATGCGTCTGCGTATGATGTGGGCACACTGTATGTTGGGGACAAAGAAGCAAATTTCACTTAGAAATGATCAAGGGTTTTGAATCGAATAATTTTTCAGTGGAAAAAAGAAGGCCGGGGAAATCATTGCTGAGCAGTTCTATTTCCCTATAACTTATTTCATTGTACCATGATTCAAAAATAGTATCAGTGAAACTGTTTGCTAGATTCAAGGATCTGCAGAATTCAGAAATGGCCTAGGTCAGAATATGTGAAGGACCGTATCTTCCTATATATTTCATAGAGCCACCATTTCTCTGCATAATGGAAATTTCCATTATGCAGAGAAATGGCGTCTGTGCACACACTTTCATGACAGGACACCTCCATTACAATTTCATCACAGGAGACAAGTGCAATCGGTGATCACATCCTTGTGCTTTAGGGATGATTTAATCACATTTTAAGGACAGTAAGGCTCAATGTGATAATCTCCTAAAACTGGCAAGAGAGGGCTTTCTCTCAGTTCCACCACTTTTGCAGGTGTGGTTGATGAGGAATCAGGAGGGAGCCTTCTCTGTGGCTGCTCCCAGTCTGTGGCTCCCTCCTTGCTCTCTTTTCAACAACAGCTGAAGACATTTTTATTCATGCAGGCATTTGGTGGGTGAAATTTTTTGGTATCATGTAGTATGCTGTTTTAATATTTTAATTACTTTTTATTAGTTCTGTGCTGTTTTTAACTTATTTTTAATGTTGTTAATATTTAATTATCTTTTATCTTTTATAATCTGTGTTTTCGTTTTGTCTTTTTAAAATTACTGTAATCCATTTTGGGAGAAAGGTGGGATATAAACCCATGAAATAAATAAATAATAAATAAATATGTAATGACCTGAAGCAAGTAAATACAGGACATTGTAATAATGACTGCTTCTGCACCACAGAAATAATCCTGTTTGACACCACTTTAACTGCCATGGGTCAGTACTATGGAATTATGGGAATTATAGTTTTTTATGTTTTTTTTTTTCAGGCTATGTGGCCATCTTGATGCCAGCCACAGATGCTGGCGAAACATCAGGAAGAAACTCGTCTAGAACATGGCCACATAGTCCGAAAAAACCACAAAAAACTATGGATGCCAGCCATGAAAGCATTCAAATTCACTCTGGGAATTATAGTTTGTTGTCAGTGCTCTCTGACAAAGAAGGCTAAATGTCACACAAAACTACAGTTCTAAAAATTCCATAGCATTGAGCCAGGGCATTTAAAGCAGTGCCAAACTAGATTATTTCTGCAGTGGGGATGCAGCCACTGAGGCTTCTGGCTTTGGTAATATCAACATCCTTGACTCTACCTTTTTAAGGTTTCAGGATGAATGTTTTAGCCTCTGTATAGAGAATTCCTTTTTAATTTGTTTTAGAATGTGCTAAGCCTTTACCTTTTGAAAATCTAGAGTCTTGTTTTAATATTTGAAATTCCCAAATCCAGCCAAATAGTTTCAGAATGCCATTACCCCTTCAGACAATGCTGACTTAAGACTCAAACCTCAGGAGTTCAAAATGCTATGGGAACATTTATCCTGTCAGATCACATCATTGTTATTCAAGTGCTTATTTGCAAGAGATGTTTAAAAAGTCATCAAAACCTTTCTCATCCCGTTATTGTAATGGATGTGCTAAAGGTCACTTGAAAATACCAAATGGAAGCTTGCTTGGACCATTTGGGATAAAGGTTGTTTGCAATCAGATGGTCAGGTTTTCCAAAAATGCTTAGTCTCCATCTGCCTATCTTCTTTAATTTCTGTGAAAAATTCAGGCAGGCCATTTGCTTATTGACTTGAGTCCTGTTAACGGAAAAGGAATAGCTGACTGAAAGTAAAAGGGCTGGGCTTCTTGATTTATCTTGTAGTGGTTAGAAAAGCACAAGTCACTTACAGGTTTCTGTCCTCTGGAAACAGAGTCCATGTACTCTGTACATGTACAGAGTCTCAGGATATAGAGGCATGAAAATAATCTTCCCCGTGTGGCTCTGTTAGTCTAGTCAAACAAGCTGACCAGAGGGATAGGTCCTGGATAACTTTGGCTTCATGACTGATTTCTCACTCTGTCCACAAAGGACTGTGTCTAGTCTGAAATCTTAAGTCTTCATTCTGACCTTTGGCTACAGATCTGCCTCTTCCAGATCCTGACCAAAAACTTGATCTTTGTCCCACTCTTGGGTTGAATTAAGATATTAGCCCAACTGTATCCTCCAAATAAAACATGGGGCTAGATTGAGCCCTGAAACTGGATAGGAAGGTACCATGCAAACACTTTATCCAAAGGATACACAGAAAAACAGAACTGCTCTCAGTCCAACTCACAGCAATGCCTCTGATGGACAAACTTTATTTCACAGCAGCAGCTTTTTATAGACAGTTTAGAATTAGGCAAGTCATGCATAAGCAACAGATTGTTTGTTCACTGAGGACGTTGTCAGAACTGAATGAATGTTCTCAGCTTCTGTTTAGCGATTACAACTAGCAGCAACTCACCGGAGGGCTTATACGGCGAAAGCCCCTACCCTCTGGAACGCACTCCCAGAAAAGATCCGACTCTGTTCTACATTAGAAGCCTTTAAGAAGGCATTGAAAACCCACCTCTTTCAAGTAGCATATCCTCCTGATTCTGTTTAGATTAAGGAGTCCCCCCACCACAACTGATGGTTTTAAGGATCTGTATATGGTTCAGGTTTTTAGGAAATTGTATGAAATTGTGATTGTAATTACTGAGCCATTTTATTGTTTTGTACTGTCACATGCTTACTATGTTGTGAACCACTTTGATCTACAGGAAAGGCAGTGTATAAATAAAGTTTTATATATATAAGTTTTATATAACACCTTTTTCAAATATGACAAGCTAAACACTTTAGCACATAGGTCAACACATGTTACAAACCACATAATTTATATTAGACATTTTAACTAAGATTAAGTTGCACAGAATGATTCAATAAAATTATTATGCAGTTTGCATGTTTTATACTGTTTTTACTTGGACTCCTGTTTTAGATTTGTTAGCCACCTTGAGACCGTGTACTGGGAGGAAGGTGGGAAAATTAATAATAATAATAATAATAATAATAATAATAATAATAATAGACTCTGATGAGTCTACAAGGAGCTGACAGTTTTTGTCTAGGCGAAAAAGCAATGAGGGAAGAGCATGGAAGAGGCAGGTGTACAAGGAACAGGTGTAAAAACAAAGAATAGCCAAAGAATGCTATGCCTGCAGATCTCCACTCTGGCACCCCATCACCACCCCAGGACACAGAGGACTTTATCGCACTCTTCCTCTTGGTCCGTTCTCAGAACGGAACGGAAGGAGCAGGAATGAGTACAGAACGAGTGGGGGATGGATTTTACCACACACACCAGTCCCTCATTCGTTCCGTTCCCCCTCTCTTCCATTCTCAATCCGTTCCAGAGGGGGGAATTTTTGAGAACTGTTCAGAACAGTTCTCAAAAAGCGTTCCCTCTGGAACGGAATGGGAACAGAAGAGAGGGGGAACGGAACGAATGAGGGAGTGGAGTGTGCGGTAAAATCCGTCCCCCACTCATTCCATTTTCTGCCGGGCCATGCTGACAACGGCCCTGAAGACCAGTGCGATAAACTTCACAGTTTTGCTGTAGTAGCTACTTTAAATGTTCATCTCAAGGCTGATGGAAAGCATGGGAGAGGCTCAAAGAAAGGATTGACTATGCTAGACACAGACCAATAGCATCTTCTGCCAAGATCCACAGGCTGGCACATCTGTGACCCCCCCCCCCCCAATGCTTTCGATCAAACACAGAATGATCACTCAGAGAGAGGGTTCAGAAGGGCTACAACAGCAAAACTGTGAAATCTTAGAGGAGATTTGGTTGTTGTAGAGATCAGAAAAAAAGGTTATAGAGATCAGAAGGGAATTTAGCGCACAGCTAAAAAAAGTGATTTTCAAAGCTATGAGTTTTCCAGTTTTCAAAAGAGGCTTTCTGAGCTTGGATTCTAGCTGAAAATTATGTGGAATTCACCCAGCCAGTGGCATTGGCGGCAAAACATATGTGATAATATCAGAATACTTCCCAAATTAGAATTGAATTTGAAAGCGGTAAGTCGCTTTTTTTAGCTGTGTGCTAAATTCCTCTGTCTACCACTGTTGCTTGGCAGGTTCAGTGAGACTTGTTCCCTGTATTGTCCTAAGCTGACATGAAACTGTGCATGTAGGCAGGAAATAGCACTTTGAGAGCATTATCAGCATTTAGTTGAAATCACGGTAGGATTACATTGTGACACACAGTAGATGTGAAGAAAACATCCAGGAGTGGCTGCAGTCATTTCTGGTTCTTTGGATTTTCCTCCACCACCAGGTACTGACTACCTTATCTCAATTGACAAGCATATCTTATTTATTTATTCATTTTTTCATTCAGTTAAAGATTCTTATATTCCTCCTTTTATCACAAGATTTCAGAGTGGCTTCTCCGGTCTAATATTCAAACAATATACTAATGGCAGAATATTCTTCTATGCAGTCACAAGTAATTCTGAATAACCTTGGGCTCTTCAGGTCTCACAGCCCTATCATAAAGCTTGACTCAAT
Source organism: Sceloporus undulatus (assembly GCF_019175285.1). Classification (NCBI taxonomy): domain Eukaryota; kingdom Metazoa; phylum Chordata; class Lepidosauria; order Squamata; family Phrynosomatidae; genus Sceloporus; species Sceloporus undulatus. Next base: position 206,258,515 of record NC_056524.1, read on the forward strand.
TATGCAGGATTGATGGGTTAAAAGAGCTTAGAGGTGTCAGTCCCGGCTCTTTACTCAAACTGTTTTGATAGTATCTTATATTTTGGAATACAAGCCAGCAAAATATACAAGGGCCAGGCAGAAGAGAAGGAAGCAGTAGAAAGTATCTTTCCCATATGATAAGAACATGCTATCATGGTTTCCTTATCTCCTTGAGGATGCCTCTTGACGGCCTCAGGATTTCTTCCCAGTTGTTAGGTAGGCCATTTATTAGCTGACTTAATTCCTGGTAGAAAGGACTCTTATTAAATATTTCCCAAGCAGCTTCCTGTGATGTATCATGCCACTTTCCTTAACAAGCCCCAAGAGTCCCTCTCTGTCACCCAGCACAAGAAACAGATGTTGTTGAATTCACCTACAGGGTAATATTTAAGGCAACAAGGTGCTTCATTACAATCTCACAGCATCTTCAAAGGATGAGCAGCTAAATCTGTATGCACAGCGCTACAGTGAAAAAGGCATGTTTAGGATGCTGTTATCAAAGCAGGTGGCTGCCTTTATTAAAAATGAACAAAGCACAGCACAGTCAAAAGGAAATGAAACAAGCAAGGTCCTTTATGACTAGAGAGTCTTTAATCTCTTTCAGCTCAATTACTTTGCCCAAATAAAATCAATGGTGTAAAAAGTTCTTAGAGACCATAGCAAGTTGTGGAATTGAGGGGTGTAATTTTTGTACCCAAAGAAGCTTGATCACTGGATTCTTCACCTTTGAGGTGGTTACAGAGGTAACTACTGGCATGAGATTCCAGCATTAACAAATTTAAATGCTGAAGTGAAGCATAAACATCATAAAGGTACAGTTTAGGTTCAGAGGACCAACAGATGATTTTGGATTATTGTTACTCATTTTGTTCAGAATTTGGCAAAGCTACTTTTTGGACCACAACTTCCAGAATCCCTCAGGCACTTTCAAATAATGAATTTGTGTTATATTTTGTAAATGTACATTTGAACTAACAGCAGTAAGCATATTTACTGGCCTATTTGGTGTCTGGTATATTGGCACATGAATATATGTCTATCACTTCCCAAAGGACCATTCGAGAAAGCCAGCAAATGAGGAAAAAATGATCAGTTAATTTACCATCAAGACTTACTATAATGACAAATAAAGTAAGCTGTACAAATTAAGGTCAATTAGTATTTTGTAAAAATCAACAACAACAAAAAGATAAATCCAGTGACTGTGTAAATCAACATAAGTGCTCCAAGATTATAGCACTCATCTATAGCAAGTACCTTTCTATACCGCTTATCAGTGCACTTAAGCACTTCCTAAGCGGTTTACAATGTGTAAGCAAATTGCCCCCAACAAGCTGGGTACTCATTTTAGCAACCTATGGAAGAATGCCAGACTGAGTTGACCCAGAGCCTGTGGCTGGTACTAAACTCACAACCTTGTGGTTTGTGAGTGAGTGGGTGCTGTACAAGCATTTAACCACTGTGCCACCAAGGTTAATTGTTATTGACAATGGAGATTATCACACAGGAGGCAAGTGTTCTCCTCCAGTCTTTAAATCTTCTCATTCGCACAATTGGGAGAAAGATTATCACACCCCTGTATGCTTTACCTATTCTTCTCCCGTTGGTAAACAGTAATAGGTGCATCATTGGGTATTAATGGAAATTCCCGTTAATACCCAATGATACGTCCATTATTGTTTACCAATGGGAGAAGAATGGGAGAAGTACATTGGGTGTGATAATCTTTCCCCTGATTGCATGAATGAAACAATTTAACAATGGGAGAAGGATGCTTGCCTCCTCCGTGTGATAATCTCCAAATGCCTACAGCATTTGCCAAAGTTGCTGCTTTTATCATTAAGCTTGGGTTACCACCATGTGAGAAGCACACAATTTTGCACTGAACTTTAAAGGTAGGTATGTAGATGCAAAGTAGGCAGGTGAAAGACATAGATGGAAAATCAGCATCATTACCAAGCTCTGATTTATGTGTTGAGATATGAGCTTTCTTTTGCATGTATATACATACACATAAATATGCATTCAAGTCACCTGCCAACTTATAATGACCCCATGAACATCATAAGGTTTTCTTAGGCAAAGAATACTCATTGTTAGGTTTGCCAGTTCCTTCCTCTGAAATACAGCCTATGATGCCTGGTATTCCTTGGCAGTCTCCCATCCAGGTTTTAACCATGGTTGATCCTGATATATTCCCAGATCAGATGGGATTGGGTGTCTTTAGAGTATTTAGACCTATGAATGTTCTTCTACAGAACCTGAAATTCCTCAGCCTTAACATTCTAATTTACAGATAATTTTATTTATAATTTATCTCAGGAACTTTGATGGTGCAGTGGTCAAATGCCTGTATTGCAACAACTCACTCAGAAACCACAAAATTGTGAGTTCAATCCCAGCCAGGGGCTCAGGGATAACTCAGCCTAGCATCCTTCTGAGGATGCAAAAATGAGCACCAAGTTTGTTGGGGCAATGAGCTTACACTTGTAAACCATTTAGAGATTGCTTAGTATAGTATTAAGCAGTATATAAACGAGGCTGCTATTGCTATATTTTTGAAACTACCCTGTTGTCTGCATGGGTACAAAAGCAGTGTTCATAGGGACAGGAGGAAAGTTTTAAAGCCTTGGCTTTCTACTTTCACTCTGAAGAAAAAAATCTTGACTCTACCTCTATAAATATCACCTTATTTCTCCTTTATAAGTATAGTACAATCAGACCAAAGGAATATCTAGTCTAGCAGTGGCCAAACAGATGCCTATGAGAATCCCATAAATAAGACATGAGTGCAGTAGCCTTTCCACCTGGGATCCTTGAAATCACAGACTGAAATCCAAAATTTAAAAAATTCAAATCATGAGAGAAATAGAAGAGTTTTTTTGTTTATTTACAGTACATGTTTTTAAAACAACTCCAGTTATGCATTGTTTACAGGATCTCCCAGCCCCAAACAAGATATAATTAACTCTATGTAGCATTGGCATACACAATTTCATGCCAGCTCCTCTCTTCCTTTGTTGCCACTCATGCACATACAGCTTCTTGGTATCACTGCATTTCAAACCTCTATCCTGTCCTGTGTGTCTTATGATTCATCCTTGTTATCCTGCCAGGATCATTGATATAGTTGATTCTTATAGCTACAGAGCTGGTTCTGGATTCTTCTGGATTCTTATATTAAGAAAAAATAATCACTTTTCATCAGTGAGTTGTTAGGGTAACAAAACCTACCATCACTGGGGTAAAGGAAAACCTATGAGTTCAAAATAAAAATAAAAATAGACTCTTGAAAATAGTAGACAGTATCCATCTAAGATCAAAAATCAGATATTGAATTTCTGCTATTAACTTTGGCAAAAGGGCAAGTTCCCCTGATCAGCAGAGAGAAGGGCATTCATTGCATGTTGGTGAGTTAGAAAGCAATGCCCTTCAGCCTCTGAAGTCACCCAATCACATTCCTGCCCAACATATTGCTTGCTCTCGCTCTCTCATTCTCTCTCTCTCTCTCTCTCTGGAAAGGCATAAAGGCCAGATAGATGGACGGCATGCTAATGCTGACTGTCCAGCATAGCTGAAGACTGGGGAATTATTGAATGTTGCCGTTTTTTTAGGCAAGTGTATAGGCAAAGTGTCATGGCCAGTGTCAGAAGGGTATTTGCTAATTGAAAGAGAATTTTATTTTCATTCCTTCCAAGAGATTGGGGTTTGTTTATTTCTTCTGGAAGAAAAAGAATGATAGAAATTGAGCTCCCCTCCCCACCCCTCTGTATTTAGTTTCTCCGTGTCAGTGGGAAGATTGTTTCATGGTATGATTTACCCAACAGAAATAACAGGCAAATTACTGAATCTGACAGAAAGAATAAGGGCCGCATTATGTAGTACATTTGAGTGGTATTTGTTGCACATGACAGGTTTGCTGACAATTCCTCCGCTTCATAATCTATAGAAGGAATAAAGAATAGAAAAAGGTAGCAGAAAAGCAATGTCAACACACAGTGTCCAAGAACAGAAACTAAACATTCCTCCCCCTCACTGCTGAAGCCGACTCCAAGTGAAAATCACACACACACACACATACACACACTGATTTTCTGTAGACTGGACCATCATACCTGTAAGGCCATCTCCTCCTCCCTTTTTCATCATGGCCTTGAAACTTTGTGTAAATGGATAGCTGTTTTGAAACTAGCAGACTGGCTAGTCGAGAGCTGAAGCAGAATCTTAGTTCAATGCAAGTGCAAGTCTGATTCAAAGCTGTCAATTAAAAAAAATCAATCTGGGCAAAAATTATGTAATGTAACCATAGATGCCTTGGCCAAAGGCTGCTTAGAAACTGTGGCCTCTGGCCTGAAAATGTTGCATCCTCCCTAATTCTGACCTTGGCCTTAATATGTGAAGGTTTTAGAGAATGAGATAAGAATATTTGAGAAAAGCTAACATATCCATCCTTGCTTCCTCCCATACACTGTATGAATGCATGAAACAACATTTCTGACAGGGCCTTTGGATATTAGTGAATGTGGATTTAAAAAACAACAACCTCATTTCTGCTCTTCAGTACATGTCATTTTCTTTTGCAATGCTCTGTGGAAAGACTTGAATTCTGTATTGCTAGTAATGATTAATTTCTAATTCTTTAGCTGCAGATTGCACTACCAGTAACATAATTACATATCTGCCAGAAAAAATGAGCTAAGGCCACCTATATAGAAATGCAGATATCTGTTAATTAGAAATAGCGATGGCAGGTTTATGTTCCAGAAGAAACCAAAAAGTTAAGGGGCAACCTAACAAAGTTTTAGAATCTTTATAAGTATTGCAATTGATTAGAAATAACACTGTAGAAGTATCATAAGCAATATGTATCTGTAGTTTCAAATGTCAGTGTGATTGTTTAAACTGGTGATTTTATCTCCATAGTAAAGAACTTCAAAACACAAAACATTAAGGAAATTTCACACCCATCTCAATAAAGTACAATATATAGATAGCTACCTGCCATTTTCACTCAACATGCATGATGCCTTTCCCTATATTTCTAAGCTTCAATTTGAAACTTTATAATGTGAAGTTTATATGGATAAATACTTGACTTATTCAGTTGCCTTTGTTCTTGGATGGTTTCCTCCCCCCACATATTTCTATCATGCATAAATGTGGTTCCTAACTGTAGAATTTTCTCACACTGTTGAAGGACAAAAAAGAATTTATGTTCTACATTCCCTTTAACAAACACACTCATCTTCTATTGCTACTGTACAATACTATCACCAGTGTAAATGTTCACTTAATGTGTCCGCAATTCATTATTGCTCTGCATATATTTGCTGAAGAGAGAATGTGTAAAATATGCATGTGCACACGTAAAATAGATTGGCTTTGCTTTCTGATTAGACTCTGTAATGGCACTCTGCCTTGCTCCAAGAGGATTACCCTGCCTTGCCCTTGGAGCAGAGGCAAGTGAGATTCCTGACAGTAATGGTTCCTTGTGCTTTCTCTCTCAGGACATGCACGTTATCAGCACGGATGAGAACCAGGTGTTTGCTGCAGTTCAGGAATGGAACCAGAATGATACATACAACCTTTACATCTCTGATACCCGAGGGGTCTACTTCACCCTGGCTTTGGAAAATGTCAAGAGCAGCCGAGATCTGGAGGGCAATGTGATGATAGACCTCTATGAGGTATGTGACAACAGTGTGCATTTTTACCCCATATTTATTTATTTGATTTTAATTAAAACCCACTTTCTCTGAAACACACGTGAATGTCACCAGCTTAAGCTAGGATGCCATTAACCTAGATGCTAATTTTGTGAGTCCAGAATTTGTCCTTTTTGTGCTGAAGATGGACACACCATACTAGAGCAGCATTCAACCTCTAGTGACTGCCTGTTCATTGTCTTCAATGATGCTGATTTTGTTGTTGTTCTTGTTGTTGTCGTATGCCTTCAAGTTGTTTTGGACTTACAGCAACCCTAAAACAAATCTATCTTGGATTTTTGTGTGTGCTTAACCATCCCCTGCTGAAATCTCTAAGATTTTCAGTGCTGCTCATTGGGCATTAAAGAAGCTGTAGACACCCTGATCCTTGCATAGGAAAAGGAATCCTTCCCCCAGCTGTTTCTTCACTAAATTGCCTGCAATCATTTTGAGCACTTTTTAAAGCCACCATGGAAGAAAGGGAATTTTAAAGTGAAAACTAAAGGATTCTGAACTTGTATATGGAGGACCTAATCGAGATCAGGTCTTCACACACTGACTTGAAAGTAAAGTAAACAAAAGATTCACTACATGCTACATATTTAACATAATGCTTAATTTAACCCAGAGACTGAACAAGACAATGTTTTCACCTGTATGACCTAAGTGCCATGAGAGGACAGCCCTAGAAAATCAATACTTGTTCTCAGCATGTCCTCTACAATTCCTGGAACTCATTCATTATATCATGGTTAGGGAACCTCAGACCCTGGAGCACGGCCCACTAAGTCTCTATGGCAAGTGACATACCCTTCTTGTGGCACCATTGCTTAATGGTTCTGAGCACTTGTACAGTTTTTTTTCCTCATCATAAAAGGATGAAAAGTGTGGGTTAAAGAATCACAAGTCTGAGCAACATTCAAAGTACTTTATAATCACTTTTTTAAAAGGTGCACTTTGAGTAGCTAGGCTATTCTGATAGACATTTTTAACAGGATTTTGATATTCAGATAAAAGGCAGCTCTTTCAGTTCTTGAAAGTTCAATCACAATGGAAATGATACAGAAACTGATGGCTTCTAGGATGGCAGTTGTCCAGAGGTGGTCAACCATCAGGAGCATATCCCCCCCTCCACTGCACCATCCACAAAACAATTAATTCTTTGTCCCATGTGCTCCTAAACACCCTCTAGGGCAGTGCCCCCTGGGATGGGGCTGCATGCTGGGGCGGGGCTTCTGGCCCAGGGGGCGTGGCTTCCACCCTCTGTGGGTGGAGCTTCCACCCTCTGGGCGGGGCTCCTCCCCTGCCTTTTTTCGGCCCCCAGCTGTCTCTCAGAGACAGCTGGGGGTCAGCAAAGGCCCGTGAGGGGGCGGAGCCATGGGCAGGGCCCCAGTCTTTCTCTTCCCGGACCTTTCTTCACCCCAAAGGGGTCTCTAAAGCCCTTTGGGGACGAGGAAAGGCAAAAGGGGAAGAAGAGGAATGGCAGGGCCCCTTCCTCCCTCCCCACGGACCTTTCCCTGCCGTCTAGGAGCCCCATTTGGGGCACTTGGAAGGCAGGGAAAGGTAAGTGGGGAGATGGGGAGGGCCCCTTCCTCCCTCCCCACGGAGCTTTCCCCGCCCTCTAGGAGCCCCGTTTGGGGCACTTGGAGGGCAGGGAAAGGTAAGTGGGGAAGGAGGGAGCTGGGCAGAGCCCCTGCCTCCCTCCCCATGTACCTTTCCCTGCCCTCTAGGAGCCCCATTTGGGGCACTTGGAGGGCAGGGAAAGGTAAGTGGGGAGATGAGGAGGGCCCCTTCCTCCTTCCCCATGGAGCTTTTCCTGCTTCCAGCTGTCTCTGCAGACAGCTTTAGGCAGGCGAAGCTCCCTGGGGAGGCGGCACTGGCGCGCGCCGGTGGCTCCTCCTCTCCCCTCCCTTTTCCCGGCCTCTAGCTCTCTTGAAGAGGCAGCTGGGAGCTGGGAGAAGGCTTCAAGGAGGAGCCAGAGGCGCACTCCTCTGGCTCCTTCTCCGGAGTGCCCTTTTCTGGCTTCCAGCTGTCTCCGAGAGAGAGAGGGAGGCCAGGAAAAGGCAGGGAGGGGGAGGAACGGGCACGCGCGTGCTTCTTCCACCTTCTCCCTCGCCCCGTGCCCGAGAAAGTGGCCCAAAGTGGGTGGAGTAACACGTGCAGTGGGTTTGCCATCACTGCTCTAGGGTGTGTTGAGGACAATTATGCTATGTTTGTGGCCTCTGAGACATTTTTGGCCTGTAAGAGTCAGAGAAGGCCTCCGCAGAGCCTACACTGTCCCAGACAAAAATGTCCTCACACCCTCAGAGAGCATTTTGGGATATTTGGAGGCAGAATTAAAAAAAATTGGCTCTGAGGCCACAAAAACAGCACTTAGATCCATGCGATGCTTACAGACTGTACTTTTTCCAACCCTGATCTAGAATGACTATGAAGATATGACACTGCCATCCTGCCCAACATTATTTAAACTATTATGCTCAGTAATTTGTACTATGGGTAGCAGCAACTCCCCAGGATTTTACCTGCATGGCCTTTTACACACTTTGTCAGCTGAATAGTATGTAAAGATGTCTTGTAGCACCTTTGAGACTAAATGCAAGAAAGAAGTTGGACTACCTCTGAAGTCTACAAAAATCACATGTTTCCAAAATAGTGGCATCCCTTGCTGGCCTCAAGCAATTTGATATCAAAATATAAATGGAACATGGGGATATCAGGGTACTTACAGCTGCGGACTTTATCACATGGGGAAAATCAGGAACTTAAACAGTGAAAATTGCATGAAAATCACGCAATCGCAATTAACATTTTCACATGATGTTGCAATTAAATTGCCATTATCCCAGGAATAAATAGGCAATAAACAGCAAAAAATCATTCACAGGGAAATCCCTTGAATGATTTGTTGCTGTTTATTGCATGTTTATTGCCTGCTTATTCCCAGGATAATCACTCTTTAATGGCCACTGTCCACAGCTGTAAGTGCCCTGATATCCCCATGATCCAGCTATATTTTGATATCAAATGGCTGGAGGCCAGCATGGGATGCCACCATTTCAGTAACATGAGATTTTCGCTGTTTTAAACCCTCAATTTTCCCCATGTGATAAATTCCTATGTCTCTCTTTTACAAGTAGGTAATAGACACAGCTATACTGAAAAAGTCACATGCTCTCAGCCCTAGAAAACACTGTGATAGTTTCTCTTTAGGATTCGGAAATGACTTGAAAACACACAATAATAACAAATAGAGCAGTTTATTTTTAGTACATGCCATTTTTGCTTACATTAATTCATACATCTGTTCTATCCCATTTCTGAATCAGTGTGTGTGTGTGTGTGTGTGTGTGTGTGTGTGTGTGTGTGTGTAAAAACCACACACACAAATATTTGTATATGTAAAATGTATGAAATACATTTTTGGGCCCATGTATGCATTTTTATGCGCCTTATCCCAAAGCAGACATTTTAAGAACTCTTTTTTTGGTTGTTGTTTGTTTGAGCCAAGAATGATGTCACAAGTACTGAGTTTATATTTGTGTATTCAGCCAGAAAATGAAAATCAGGTCATTTCACTTAACAATGTGGACAAATATTATCCTCAAGCATTCCTACTTACATCTGGAAAACACATTTTTCTTTTACTGAAGACTGAAGTTATGGGCAAACGTTTGACCAAACTTGGATTAGGACCACCAGGAGCCAGATAAAAATGTCTCAGCGGAGGGATAAAGCCTGATGGGCTGCACTTGGTCATTCCTGCTGTGTAGCAAAATGCTGCAGAGACACTGAATTTTTACATAAAGAGGTCTCCCTGTGCTGTCTAGCTTGAATTTGAATGACACTGGGCCAATTAACTTTGACATTGACACTTGACTTTGAGCATCTTTAACTGGCAAACACAAAGACACAACTATGCACATGCAGAAAGCCTGAATGGTCCATGTTTAGAAGCACACAAAATGGTGGGGGGAGTGGGCATGCCATGTCCTGATCAAACTGAGGGGGATTTCTTTTAAAGCAATACATTAATCCCACTAGTACTTCGACAGATTGTTGAAAAAGCTTATGCCTCACATTACCATCAGGTTGAGGAGTGGTTTCATTGCATTATGTAAAGGTGTCCTACATCCCAAGAGAGTGAGGAATCAAAGAAAAAGCTTTTGCGTTATTAGGCTGACAGTTCATAACACTCTGGATTGAAATTGATGTGATCAGACTGGTCATGTCATATCTGCTGATTGCCTAGATAGAAAGAATATTGGTTGACACCAAGGCTGGCACAAAACGTTCCCTTCAGTCTGATTGTTCCAGCTAGGAGTGAGCTGAAAGCCACCCTGTGCAAGTCTCCCAGTAGGATTGCTGTGAATTATGAGAGGCTATGGAATAAATGAAAATAGGGAACAGATAACTAGGGAGGGGAAACTGCTGACCTAGAAATTAGATGGTTGCAATGGTGGTGGGCAGGAGAGAAAAAAAGAACCAGGATGATTGAAATTTTATTAGTAATAATATGTTAGGGTGTGGGTATGTACACAGGGTTTTTTAAATGAACATTTGTGCTTTGTAGTCAATGATGAGATAATATTTCACCCTCCAGATGTTTTTGGACTGACTATGCTGGCTAGGATTGAGGGACATTGTAATCTAGCATATTTTGATGAATATATTCCCTCAATCCCCAGTCTTTTAGGTGAGCAACTATTGGGCCAGAGTCAAATTATGACCTTTGTTAATATTGTTTTAATAACTGCAGAGGAAGTGATGTAATTAAAATGGGACAAGTTTAGAACAGGGGTTGGCCAATTACGGTATCTCTGTGTGTGGGATGATTTCTCTCACTGGAACTTGCCCCCACACCCAAGTGGCCGCAAGTCCGGCCAGGAGAGGAGAAGGAGAGGAGCTGCTTGGCAGCCATTTTGAGACGTTGTGCTTGAGACTGTGTGCTCATGCTGAAGGGGAGGAGCTTCTGTGAGTCACATCTGTGAGTCACAGGGGGCCGAGCTGCAGCCTAGCTTATATACCAACTTCCAGGCCTTCCAGAGCAGTCGGCCAGTGAGAGGAGAGGAGAGGAGCTGCTTGGCAGCCATTTTGAGACCGTGTGCTTGAGACCGCGTGCTCATTGCTGAAGGGGAGGAGCTTCTGTGAGTCACATCTGTGAGTCACAGGGGGCGGCAGTCGCAGACTAGCTTTAATAACCAACTTCCAGAGCCACGCGCCTAACGGCGCACGAATTTTAGTAGTTCTTTAACTCAACCATCTCTGCTCAAGTGGCATTAGGTTAGAATCAGATATTGCACGAACCTTCCCTTTAAGTGTAACATAACAGCCAGTCATTCCTTTAAAGGAGTATTCCCAGTGATTGACCGTTACTTCATTACTAAAGACTTTGCAGTATGGACAACGAGGGATCTGCTGCGTCACTGCAACTCTTGTGGGATTTTCTCTTCTTGCCCACAGAAGTCGAGAACTTCACATGCACCAAGTGCAAGTTGGTAGCACCTTGGAGGGAAAGTGCAGCGTGGAGTCCAGAGTAGCTACACTTCAGCATTTAGGAACAAGAGGATTTCTGGACACATAGAACTAACCATCTGGATGAGTACGAGATGGGGAGGCAGAGCGAAGCTGGAGGATGTCACAAAGAGGTAGACAGAAGGAATTGTTCGGGGAGTTTGCAGCTAGAGAATCGATTGAGCTCTTCCCTTATCAAGGGGATGAAGAAGAGCCGATGGACCGACTCAGGGACGAAGCAGGGGAGCTGAGAGTCCCACCCGAGGGAACAGTCGCTGCCAACTCGGGGGGCGTTGGCTGTGGTCGTCGTAGGGGACTCCTTGCTGAGGGGTACAGAAGCAGTGTTTGTAGGCCTGACAGTGTCTCGAGAGGTGTGTTGTCTTCCAGGTGCAAAGATCCGTGATGTGACAGAGAGGCGACAAGACTGGTAAAGCCTTCTGACCATATCCCTTCCTTTTGTCTCACGTGATAACTAATGATACTGCAAGACAAGCCTTCAGAACATCAAAAGGGATTACGAGGCGCTTGGTAGGAAGCTGAAAGGAAATGTGTACAGGTTGTCATCTCGTCTCTTCTGCCAGTTGAAGGGCATGGTCCAGGAAGGAGAGGAGAGGAAAATAGCAGATGTGAACAACTGGCTTCGCAGATGGTGCCGCCGGCGAAGGATTTGGATTCTCGATCATGGGCTGCGGTTCCATGAGGAGGGCTTCTTGCAACGACGGGTTGTATCTCACGCAAGTTGGAAGAAATGTTTTTGCCAACAGTCTCAAGAACATTGATCAGGAGAGTTTAAACTGAGTTCCGAGGGGAAGGGACAATATTAAGGAAGGCCAAGGGGATGGCGGACAATAGTCAAACTGACATGAGGAGAGAAGGCAAACCAGTGCAGGACCCAACAGTGGGAGCAAAAAAACTTGCACAGCAGCAAGTAAAAGGGAACCCTGGTCTGCGATGTCTCTACCCTAATGCACAGAGCATGGGAACTAAGCAAGATGAACTCGAACTCTAGTACAACAAAGCAAAAATGATATAATAGGTCACATGAAACCTGGTGGGATGAGTCTCCTGTTGGAATGTGGAAATAGAGGGGTATAACCTTATTAAGAGAAATAGGCCAAATAAGAAAGGAGGGGGGAATAGCACTATATGTCAGAGATATTTCACCAGTGAAGAGATCCTGGACATCAATCATGGAAGCCAGGTGGGAGAGCATCTGGATAAGAATCAAAGGGGAGAGAAACAACAAGGTGTTACGTGGGGGTTACTACAGACCCCCAAGTCAGCTGAGGAAAATGGATGAATCTTTCTGAACAGATACCACACAGTCAGAAAAGAGCGAGATGTAGTAGTGATGGGCGCTTCAACTTCCTGATATTTGCTGGAAGTCAAACTCAGCAATCCTCAAGGCCTAGCAAATTCCTCACTTGCCTGGAAGACAATTTCATGGTCCAAAGGTGGAAGAGAGGCAACAAGGGGCTCAGCTATTTTAGATCTGATCCTAACAACAAGGAGAATTGGTTAATGGGTGCAGTGGTGGATCATTAGGTTGTAGTGACCATGTTCTCCTGGTTTGTTATACAGTGGAAAGGGAAGCCAGGCAGTCCGACACGCATCCTAGACTTTAGGGAGACGGATTTCAGTAACTTAGGAAGTATTGAGAGCGATTCCATGGTCGCAGAAATACTAAAAATAAAGGAGTTCAGGACGGATGGGAGTTTCTCCAAAGAGAGATACTGAAGGCACAATTTCAAACAGTTCCAGTGAGAAAGAAAAAACGGGGGGTGTCTCAAGAACCAGATGGATGACTAGGAACTTTCAACCGAGCTAAGTTTAAAGGAACCTGTATAAGAATGGAAAAAGGGGGAAATCACAAAAAAGAATTCAAAGAAATAGCAGGCTGTGTAGGGGTAAGTCAGAAAAGCTAAAGCGCAGAACGAACTCAGGCTTCCTAGAGAGGTTAGAACCATAAAAAGGGCTTTTTTGGCTATGTCCGCAGCAGAGGAAGAAGAAGGAAACAGTGGGCCACTTCGGGAGAAGATGGCAAAATGCTAACAGAAGACAGAGAAAAGGCCGAATTACTCACACCTTCTTTGCCTCGTCTTCTCAGAAAAGAAAAGGGTGCTCAACCTGAGGATATGGAGCAGAGGCCGAATAGGGGAATTTCAGCACGAATAGTAAAGAGTAGTAGGGAACACTTTTAATCTAATGAATTTAAGTCTCCGGGACCAGATGAACTCCATCCAGGGTTAAAGAACTGGCAAATGTAATATCGGAGCCATTGGCCATTCTTTGAAACTTGCAAAACAGGAGAGATCCCAGCAGACTGGCGGGGGCAACGTCCCCATTTCAAAAAGGGGAAAAAGAGGATCCCAACAATTATCTCCAGTTAGTCTGCATCAATACAGGAAGATTCTGGGCAGATCATTAAACAGAAGTCTGTGAACATCTAGAAGGCAATGCCATATCCCAAATCACCAGGGTTCTTCAGAGAAACAAAGTCATGCCAGACACCTATCCTCTTTCTTTGATAAAATTACCAGCTGGTAGTGAGGAAATGCTGTGGATTAGTATATCTGATTTCAGTAAGGCCTTGACAAGGTTTCCCATGACATACTTGCAAACAAGTCTGTAAAATGTGGGGCGACAAAGGAACTGTTACATGGTCTGTAATTGGTTGGACCGGCCGAACCCCAAGGTGCTCAACAATGGCTCCTTTTCATCCTGGGAGAGAAGTGACCCGTGGGGTCCCCCAGGGCTCTGTCCTGGGCCCAGTGCTATTCCCATCTTAACAATGACCTGGATGACAGACAGAATGGGAGCCTACTATCAAATTTGCAGATGACACCAAATTAGGGGGAATAGCTATACACCCAGAGGACAGGATCAAGATTCAAATGACCTGAATAGACTAGAAGCTGGGCCAAGCTAACAAAATGAAATTCAACACAGAGAAATGTAGGTATTGCACTTAGGCGGAAAAATAAAATGCACAGATATAGGATGGGTGACACCTGGCTGATGACCTCGTGTGAGGATCTAGGAGTCCAGTAGACCACAAGTTGAACATGGGTGACAAGTGTGATGCGGCAGCTAAAAAGGCCCATGCTATTTTAGGCTGCATCAATAGAAGTTAGTGTCTGATCAAGAGAAGTAATAGTGCCACTGTTTCTGCTCTGGTCAGGCCCCCCCCAGAATATTGTGTCCAGTTCTGGGCACCACAATTCAGAAAAGGACATTGAGAAACTGGAGCGTGTCCAAAGGAGGGCGACAAAAATGGTGAGGGTCTGGACCATGCCCTATGAGGAACGACTTAGGGGCGGGGATGTTTAGCCATGGAGAAAAGAAGGTTAAGAGTGATATGATAGCCCTGTTAAATATTTGAAGGATGTCATATTGAGGAGGAGCAAGCTTGTTTACTGTGCTCCCGAGAACAGGACCCGGAACAATGGATGCAAGCAAGTACAGGAAAGAGATTCCACCTCAACTTGGGGAACTTCCTGACAGTGAGGGCTGTCAAAAGTGGAATGCACCTCCTCGGAGGTGATAGAGTCTCCTTCCTTGGAGGTCTTTAAACAGAGCGGATGGGCCTCTGTCAGGGATGCTTTGATTTGGATTTCCTGCATGCAGGGGTGGACTGGATGGCCCTGTGGTCTCTTCCAACTCTGATTCTATGATTCTATGATTCTAAGTCCATTTCTGTATTTGAAGACATTTTCCCCCAGTTATCAATCCGGGATAAATTCAGGACAGAGAATTTTATTTTTTTGGACTGACAGGGGAGGTTGTTGGCATCTGGGACGGTTAAAGACTGCAAAACAATCACCAGTGGGGCACATGTGGCCCCAGGGTCTCACTTTCTCAATTGACCTTACTCAAATAAATTAATGTAAATAAAGTGGATAATTACAGGGAATTCCTGCTACCTTATCTACTGGGCAATTGCACTTGTAGTTTCCGTGGTAAAGTTTTCCACCATTAGCCATATCCTCTGATTGTTGTGTTCTGCATTTCTTTTTATTTTTTGAGAAGAAGAAAAGGGTGCTCAACCTGAGGATAGGAGCAGAGCCAGATCAGGGGAATCTCAGTACATACTAAGTAAGAGATAGTACAGGAATACTTGTTAATCTAAAGTAATTTAAGTCTCCAGGGCCCGATGAACTACATCCAAGGGTACTAAGAACTGGCCAATGTAATATCAGAAACCATTGGCAATAATCTTTGAAAACTCCTGGAGAACAGGAGAAGTCCCCGCGATCTGGAGGAGGGGCGCAACCGTTTTGTCCCCATCTTCAAAAGGGGGAAAAAGAGGATCCCAACAATTATTGTCCAGTTAGTCTGACATCAATACCAGGAAAATTCTGGAGCAGATAATTAGACAGAGTGTCTGTGAACATCTAGAAAGCAATGCCATAATCAAAAAAAGTTCACCTCTCTAAACAGGACCTTACCCTATATATTCTAGTTATAGAAGTTCTCAGACTCACAATTTTGTTCAGTTTCTTTGAATCCTACCTGAATTTTCTTCCAAGCCTTTTTTTTATATATTTCGTGTTGCAAGATGTTGTTTTCCTCCTTTCCTCACTGAAATGTGTACACATTTTAATGTTCACATTTTCCCTCATTGACCAAACTATGTATTTCTTCAGTTGCACATATTTAACTATTTTAAAATATACACTATATTCAGCCCTCCAGTACTCTAGTGGAACATGGAATTCCACCAATGTACTTATACTGTTGTTGGAGGGGGACAGAGGCAGCTTCCTTATTAGCACTTCCTACCCAGCATGTAAGAGCAGCCAGGAAGCTTCTGGACATGGCTCCTTTTTCTGGCCACTGAACAGGAATGGGGCAATTTATGTACCATCGCTCTACTATAAGACAGTTCCATACTTCACAGGAAGCTCAAGTACAACCAGAAAGTGTGCCAGGCCATAATGATGCACCTAAGCACTCACTGTGGGAATCAAACAACATTTTAAGCCCTCCAGCTGTTCTTGCATACTGGAGTGATGTTCTTGTGTGGAGAACTACAGAATAACTGCTTCAAAACATATATACCACTGCCAATGACTTACAACAGAATATTTCACTAATGGGATTCTGGTTGTAGTTTTGCATGTAGCTGACATAATGTGTAGGCCTCATATAATTCATTACTTGAGGTGCATTTTTTCTCACTGAGTTTCTGAGGTGCAAAATGTCTATTTTCGAACAGAGTCACAAGTCCAATAAAATTATTTTTCATCCATAACATTGGTTGTCATATCTAGTAACATCAGTAGCTGATTCTGAATGTTTGGGGAATGTAGTTTTCGAATCACTTAATGGCAAATATCACTTATGAAACACTGAATTTTGTAGCTAGATAGCCATTAGGACATTTCCTGTAATCTATCTCATGTGTGCAAATTACAGATTTACAATTTATATGGAGCTATCTTACATTCTTTGCAAAGTGTCTGATGAAACCGAATAGCTTTGTCTGATGGAGCTGAACTCTCTTTACATTGTTGGAACTCTGTTTAGTGCCATTAAAATATTCCTTCTTTTCTTTTTTAAAAATCTAATATCCTGCAGGAAAAATAAAATACATAAAGCATGTCACCTATTGCTAATTTACTTTCACCTTTGCATTTTAAGCACTCATTGTGAAATGGAAATGATTAGGATTTTTTGTCAACTGTGTGCTGTGTGGTCTAAGTGAACTTGTATACTATAAAGCTGTGTACAATTGATCTTTCAGAAATCTTTGCCATATTTGTGAAAAGAAGAATAATTATTGAGCCTTTAACAACAACCTGATGCTCACAAATGTGACAGCCACTTTCCCAAATGCTCAGAAAAGCACAGCTTCAACAGAATACACAGTAAAATGTACAGCATTATGGCCAAAATAATAGAAACACTAATGGACTTATTGCACAGGGCCCTCTCTCACTGCAAATCTGTGGTCTTCAAAATTTGGGATGGCATTCTTAACTCCCACATCTTTGGTCCTAATCAGGGTTAGAGCTCCTGTTAGTGCCCAAACCCAATTGCACAGGTTTTGGCACTTCTGCTCTCCAGGAAGCTTTGGGAAGGAGTGGGGAAGGAGGAGAGCAAACTAGGGAAAGGATATGAGTGTGCTTATACATTCCACTTTTTCTCATAGCTGCTTCATAGGTTCTGTGCATTTAGTGTGAAAATCAGGAAAAGGTTTAATTAAGTGTGTTTTGTGATTCTGAGAGCTCTGTTAATGTATCTTGCAGAACCTGCTTACAAAAGTCTTTCATGATCTTCATGCTAAATACATAAAGATGTCTAAGGCAGCTGGGTGTGGTGGAGGGTGCATTAGATGGAGCATTTGTACACTCCATGTACCTACTATATTTTCATCTTATTCTTTTATAGGTAGAGGTGCTGAGGCTGTCAGGAAGGAATTAATAAGTTCTGAAATACCTAGTTTCTTCATCAGGAAATCAGAAGACAAATAGGATTTTTGCCTCATTGTGTGGGAACAGGGAAGCTTCAAGCCTAGTGGCCATATTTCTATCCCCATGTTCCTGAGGAGCTATACCAGTCCCTATACATGGGCTCAGAAATAACTGGAAGATCAGTTATTTTTCAAGTTTGAAAACAAATATGTCGGGGGTATTTTGTTGTTTTTTATTTTTTCACTAAAACAAGTTTTAAAAGAGAATAACTTCTCCTGGAGGTTTCCAGGGACAGCTGAGCTAAACATTATTTGAGGATATTGGGTAGTTTGGAGAAGCCCAAGACCCACTAATCCAACCTGGATAAGTTTCATGTGGCTAGCAGTTTCTATGAATCCCACCCCTGAACTGGAAGCTCCTGAGTATATTATCCTTTGTCTTCTGCCTGCTCTCTCTCTCTCTCTCTTTGTGTGTGTGTGTGTACATGTACAAACAATTGCCCTTTCTAACATCTCCAACATCAGAAAAATGTCATAGGTATTAAATCTATATACGTAGATATGTATTTTTCTTTGAGACAGACAAATCAATAAAATCAACTTGTTACTGTCCCACCAGCCTTCACTTCCATCTCTCCCTTTGTCCAGGGCCAGGCACCAAAAATGGAGCATACTGCATGGACGTACTTCATATACAAATTATATGAACTCTTGGATCCCAGAGATATCAATTAAGCAGAAAGCCTTGCAAACATTGTAAATGTTCAGTGTCTATACTGCCTGTGTTAAGAAAGGAATTGTCCTCATTTTTTAGCTTTTGTTCATGTTCTTTCTTGAATTGATAGTTACCAATGTAAGCTCAAAACTCAAGTAACTTTCCCTACTTTTCAAATATACTGCCAATTAAATCAGAACAGGTGAGAAGAAAGAGGCATCAGAGGTAGCAGTTCTTGTATGACCCAGCCAAGAAAACTGTTCCAGGATGCAGGAACCAGAAGCGCTCCTCTGAAAGACAAAAGTCCCTCCTCCCACTACTAACCAGAAATTGGCACAATGACAGAGTGCATCTCATGCTGTGGTAGATACTGTGTTATTAATTGTCACCAGATGGAGAAAGCCAAGCTTGTATGACAAAGCAAAGCTGGATAATGTTTTAATGTTGCTTCTTGCATCATGTTTAGTTTTATGTATGTAAAACTGAAACAATTGTCCTTTTTATTACTCATAAATAATAGTGTGTATTCTTAAGATCTTGAATTTGTTTCTCCTTTTGTTTCATTAATTTGGATGTTAGGCATGGGAGAGTTGACAATGATATGGCTATTTTTCTAGAAACCAGTGAGAGGCTGAAAGGAGATTATGGCAAGTGGATGGATTAAAAAAAGACTTTAAAGAAGGATAACGTAGAATAATAGAATCATAGAGTTGGAAGAGACCGCAAGGGCCATCCAGTCCCCTGCCATGTAGGAAATCTAAATCAAAGTATCCCCGGCAGATAGCCATCCAGCCTCTGTTTAAAGACCTCTTATGAAGGAGACTCCATTACACTCCGAGGGAGTTTGTTCCTTGAGGACAGTCCTATCAGTAGCTTCTAAGTATAATAATTGTAAGGAACCTCTGTTCAGAAGCATTATACCCCCCCCCCCCCGTTCTCAAGGAAGGTGATAGAGATGCAGGGTGTGAGGGTATTGCCTCTTTTCCCTGCTTGTGTGTCAACCACTGTGTGAAATGATATGTTGGACTCCATATTCCTTGGGCTTTTCCAGCAATGGTGCTGCTGGGGATATACAAAATCCATGAGGAAGAAAAAGTATGACTTTTACAAAAAATGAAACCACTATTTCATCTGTCTTAAAAATCTTTAGATTTTTGCCCAAAAGATTGTTTTGGTTGATGACTCAACAATGTACTTACCAATGCCTCCTCATCATCATCCTGGAGATAAGTGGCTAGCAGAATGCCACAGGGTTCTAACCTGGGCACAGTGCTGTTCAACATTTTTATCAATGACTTGGATGATGGAATAGAGACCATTCTTATCAGATTTGCAAATGACACTAAATTAGGATGAATAGCTAATACCCCACAGAATCAGAATTCAAAATGATCTTAAGAGATTAGAAAGATGGCCTAAAACTAGCAAAATGAATTTAAACAGGGAGAAGTGTATGATACTACACTTCGGCTGTAAAAATGCAATGCACAGATACAGGATGGGTGACACCTGGCTTGATGGCAGTACATGTGGAAGAATCTTTATGGACCACATGAGTGAGCAATGTGATGTGGCAGTTAGCCAATATTATTCCAGGCTGTATCAATAGAAGTATAGTGTCTAGATCTAGGAAAGTAATAGCATCATTCTATTATGCTTTGATCAGACTTCATCTGGAATATTATGTCTAGTGGACACCACAATTCAAGAAGGATGTTGATAAGCTGGAACATGTTCAGAGGAGGGCAGTGAAAATGGTGAAAGGTTTGGGCACCATGTTCTATGAGGAACGGTTAGGAAGCTGGATATACTTAGCCTGGAGAAGAGAAGGTTAAGAGGTTACATGATAGCCATGTTTAAATATTTGCAGGGATGTCATATTGAGGATGGAGCAAGCTTGTTTTCTACTGCTCCAGAGATCAGGACACAGGGTAATGCATTCAAGCTTCAGGAAAAGAGATTCTACCTCAATATTAGGAAGAACTTCCAGTTTGCAATGGTTGTTCGACAGTGAAACACACTCCCTCAGAGAGTGGTGGAGTCTCCTTCCTTGGAGGTTTCTAAACAGAGGCTAGATGCATTCTTGCATGGCAGGGTGTTGGACTAAATGGCCCTTCTATTCTAGGAATGTCTTCACTTGCTTTCCTTTGTACTCCAGTTGTAACTGTAAGAACTTACCTGGACGTTGTGTTCTTCATCTAAGTACCTTTTACCTGATCCACATCCTAAAGTCATAAAGTTGATTGGTTGTTGAAACAGGTCCTTTTGTTTAGTAGCACACTCTCCATGGGGAAGCACCATCCTATTTGTTCTTCTACTGATGACTAGTGAAAACAAGTTTTAATACTTAATGATTCAGTTTATTGTTATTAATCCTTCCTTTTGTTTTCATGTTTTTCCAATAAATGCATTGTTTTTGTTTTGACTTCCACACTTCCTGAAACAATCCATTTCTCTGTGAGCAAAGGAGTAATCCAAAAATATTCTAAATAAATAAAACTTTTATTTTTATGTGTAAGGACCAGTCTTTAAAGGTAATATCCTAGAAATTTTATTGTATTGAAGTTTTCTCCTCATTGCTTTCTCTGCTGAAGCCCTTTCCTACAGTCTCTGAACTTTGAATCCATGATGGTGTTTTGTATTGGTCTTCACCAGCCCAAGGAAAATATGAGAAAGTTCAATCCATATTTCACTATAGAATCTGCTCTATGTGCAAACTGTAGACTGTGTCCTGAAGTTGAGTTTGATAAATAGCAATGCAGACACAATCTCTGTCAAATGTATCTGTTTTTCAGTCATGTCAATTTTTCCTAGGTAGCAGGCATAAAGGGAATGTTCTTGGCTAACAAGAAGATTGACAACCAAGTGAAAACTTTCATCACCTACAATAAAGGGAGAGACTGGCATTTGCTGCAGGCCCCTGACACAGATCTGAGAGGAAACCCAGTTCATTGCCTTCTGGTAAGTAGTGTTTGTGGGAACAAGTGAAGGTGTGTGCTTTTTCCAATGAGACAATGACTTCCCTATTGAAAATAAATCTATCCTTCATAGAGCATTGTTCATATGGTACAGAACTTCATTTGAAATTGCCCCTAATGCATCCATATTTTGGAAACATTTACTGGACTCTGTGCCATTATAAGTCAAAACACTAGGTGAGGATAGTGAGCTATTTATGGAAGCAAAGGAAAGACAAATGGCCTAATGTGATGTACAATAATCTTAGGGTTATACTGCCATTGGACAAAAAGAATACTAGGCTGAATTGTTCAAACTATGCAACATTTATGAAAAATTGTATACCATACTTTGTTTCTTCCATTCCCATAATCCAGATTTCCTCAGAGAGAATTTGTAGGACCTATGCTTAAAATGGAAATAAATAACAGGAAATTTTTGAAAGATCATTTGAAAACTTTATATCCATGTTCTTTCTCCATACGCATGAACTAACATGTGAATACATCAATCTACCTTCCTGCATGCATAACCTTTATCACACACATTAACTTTTAAGATCTACAAGGGAAGGCTTTTTCTTCTTTCTCCCACCATCACAAGTGCACTGGTAAGGAGAGAGAAGATGACATTCTTGGTGGCTGCTCCTAAGTTCTGGAATTCTCTCCCCTAGGACACTTAGTCAGCCCCTGTCTTGCTTTCCAGTAAAAGGCAAAATAAATAAATAAATAAACAAATAAATAATTTAGGCAGACCTTTGGCTTTTAATTTATTGTGGCAGAAGGTCTTTTTAATGCAGTGTGTTCTACTTGTATCCTTTATACTATGTTTAAATTTATTTTTAAACTTTTTTTAATATTTCTTTATTTAACGTTTTAACATTTATATCAATTAGATTATAGACCCAGTTTCATTTAATTTGTGATAAATTGCCTTGGATCTCATACTAGGAAGAAGGCAAAAATATAAATACGACTAAGCATGCAAGCAAACATTTACTACTGTCTCTTCTCCTGAAAAACTCATTTGAAAACAGGTGCTAACAGAAAATTTTCTTAGGATGGCAGTCTCAAGCTACATATGGTTAAAATATATTTCTAAATTGTATTGAAAATGTTCAGATGTGTCAATGGTTAACTAAGGTTTAAAATGGTTCCTGTTGCAGGCCAGAAAGCCTAGGCCTGGAAGAACAAGTCTTCAAGGACATGTGCTGAGACATAATATAAACAAATGTATTATTGTTATGCTTTTGTGTAGTATGGTGACTTCATGGGAAAGAGGTGTGTTCACTTGGTGGGAAGGTTGATCTTCTGAGAGAACAAAGACTGATGTCACATTCAAGCTTCTAGCATGGACTCTGAAAGAGTATAGATGTATAGTAGCCTGCTGTAAAGTGTAAATAGCAACAAAGTCAATAAACCCTCATTTGAGTGAAAATCTGTGTGGAAGTTACTTTGATATTGAGTAGCTGAGAAGACTACATCTGTTCCAGTTGGTACCAGTTCAGAACCACCGGCAGAACGAGACATCAACAATCCGAAAGATCTTTTTCTCTAACATATGCACTGCAGAAATAATCTGGTTTGACACCACTTCAACTGCTCTGGCTCCATGCTATGGAATTCTGAGAAGTGTTGTTTGTTGTGGCACCAGAGCTGAGCCAGGACAGTTAAAGTGATGTCAAACGGTTAAATGATTATGTAATTATACCCATGAATTGGAGAAAAGAAAATCATTGTATGAGAAATTATAGAAGGTCTGAACATCTAAAACCTAAGGGAATGTATATCTTGAGGACAATAGAGATGAATGAGATGAAATGGATGTTAAAACTGATTTTTAATTTATGTATTTTATCAAATTGTGTATGTAATATCTATATTCCACATTTAAAATTCTAATAAGAATATACAAATAAATAAAGTGATGTCAAACTGGATTATTTATACAGTGTGGATGCAAACTCAGACAATGCTCTCCAAGATCTGGAACAGACCAGCGTGAAAAGCCAGCTTCTAGCCAGCTTGGTAACATGGCATATGCACAGCGCACATCCTCAAGATACCCAGAAGCCAGTTTCATATCGCTGAACTGCCCACATGTGGGCCAGCTTCTATGCATTCCGGCAGCAAGGCATTTAGATGTCTCATGCAGTCAGAGTGCCATAAAACCACAGCAGTGTAGAAAAGCTGGCTTTTTGCTGGCACAAAAAGGAGCGACTCTTCTTTTTGGGCTGATAAAAAGGCGGATTGGGGATACAGTGTACAATTGCCACAGCCCCAATCTAGCTTTCTCTGGGGTGGCTTCAAGCCAGCCCTTTGCGGTGGTCTGTTTCACCCCCCAAGTGTACCAAACACTTTTGGTCCAGGCTGGTTGCATCTACTGGTAATGAAAGCAAACATCCTAAGATTGCTTTTGTACAGTAGGCTGATTTTTAATGAAGGATATAAATAGTAGAATGCTTGAAATGGTCTTGATTATCAATGTAGACAGCAGCAGAAATAATACCATACCACCTTTCCACCATGAATAAGATGAATTTATGATATTTTTGCCTAGCAAACCTTTTCTCCTACTGAGGTTTCTCCTGATCTTATATGTTACAGTCTAGCTGGTCTGCAAAACTTCAAGACACATCTTTCTTTACCCTATAGTATCAATAAGGATTTATCAGCTGTTTTGTGGTTTTCAAGGGTACTCAGGAAAGAAAGGATAGTTGAAATTCTTCTCATCACACCTTTTGCTCACCACACACCATTTAAAACCTATATTGGAGTGTGGAGTTCATTTAAAACCTATATTGGAATAGTCTATACTGCCCAGCTCTCCTGTGCTCTCTTTTCTGCATAGCAAGGGGGGAAAGAATAAGTGAAACTAAAGAGAAATTTGCCTGTCTTCCTGTTTCTGTTCCCCCTTGCTTGTACATACATATATATAATTATCATAACTTATGGGAATCTTAAATCATATGTGTAGGTTAAGGTGCTAATTCCTGTAGTCTTCAATGTGAAGGAAGATGGGTAAAACATGTCAAGAGAAGCTCACTAGTTTGCACTGTAATAGCATAAGAATATTATAGAAGAATTGCATTAACATTTGTTCCATATTTTAATGATTTCTTGAGTGGTGGAGATATAAAATAAAAAATAGACCATATACAAGCAGTCTAAATGTATTAAAGGCACAGAGCAGAAATATAAACAAGAAAGAGAGAGATACTACAACAGATTGCAGAGTAGGGCAAATTATACCAATTTCCCGATGATTAAAACATGCCACAGGTATAAAGTTTGGATTACTTTCCCTGTATGAAAAGCAAAAACAATAAAAAGCCTTCAACTTCAAAATATTGTTGTTTTCTATGAAACATCTAAATGACACAGTTGATACTCCCCCCACCCACCTTGCTGCACATATACACTCATCCCTCCACATTTGTGGATTTGACTTTTGCAGATTTGATTATTCACGGATTTCATTAATATGTTCTCTCTAGGAATATCTAGGTCTTCCAGTGCTACTCTATGGTCAACTTTAACTAAAAGTCGCAGTGAAGGACCTAGAGATTCCTGGAGAGAACACTCCACTAGGCATTTGTGGCTCCTCCTGCACAATTCTATGGTCAATGTCTGGCAGATGTTGACCACAGAGCTGCACTAGAAGACCTAGAGATTTTTAGAGTGGTGTTCTCTCAGGCAAAAGCATAGTGCTTGAGTTATTTGCAGTTTTTCTGTGCCCCTAACCTAGCAAATGTGTAGGGATGAGTGTACATTGACAGACGATAGCTTAAGGCCATTCATTCATTCATTCATTCATTCAATTTATACCCCATCTTTCTCCTGGGATGGGGCCTAGAGCAGCTCATGAAATTTTAAGATAAAAGTTTATCTTAAATTGTTCATACAAAAGGTAAAAATAAATAATAATTCTCTTTAAAGGCACATGGTTAAAATAGTTTAAAATATATTTAAATCAATTAAAACTATACAAGATAAAAATGGAGCACAACATTTTTTTTACACACCATACCACCATATACTATGTTACATGTACTTAAGATGATAGTATATTAGAAAATGGTGACTTAAGTTCCATTGACTTCAGCTGGGCTAAAGGAGGGATGTTCCCCATATACTGAATCCATTGTCAAGACCGGAAGAACTACCAGGATGGGCCACATCATTTCAGGAGCTCCAGGGATGTTGTTGTTGCTACTGCTGCTATTCCATTTATACCTCACCTTTTTTCAATACTGGATTTCATGATTTATGACAAAGCAATACATGAAGGTGAAAGTCTTCCCTGTTTCTTGCCATAGGATCTGAATCAACTTCCTCTGAATTGTGAAATTCTGTCCTTAACCATTTAATTTGTTAGAGAATGATAGACCCATTAACTCAAGAAGGTATAAAATGTCTCTTCCTTTTGTTTCCAAGCCATATTGTTCCCTACATCTCCACCTGAAGGTTTCAGAGAATCCATACACTTCAGGCAACATTGCTAGTCGGGATACAGCCCCTGGCATCATTGTGGCCTCTGGTAAGAAATGTTCAATTCTCTCTATATATAGATGTTTATAATTATGCATCACTTTAAAAAAACCTGACCATAAAAACTCAAGCTGATGTGTTTCAGTGGACAGGAGACTGAATTGCCAACTAGGACATTCCTGATTGAAATATTCAGAGTAAAGGGTTTGAGACAAGCTTCTGTCACCCTTTATCTCCATGTTGGCACTGACAACAATACTAATGTTCCATAGCATCATTGTTGCAAGTTAAAGTGTATATGAAGGTCTGATGTTTGAAATTCCTGTATACATAATTATTATTACTCATATAAAAGATTAAAGCAGCCAACCATAAGACATTAAAAATTATGTAAAGCCAAATTATTGCAGAAAGCACTCCTGTCTTTTGAGTCACTGTCCCCCCCCCTTTTTTTTTTTTTTTTTTTAGTGTCATTGCATCTAACAGTGTTTTCCTTACAGGGAATATTGGAACAGAGTTGTCAGAACAAGATATCAGCATGTTTGTTTCATCTGATGCTGGCAACGCTTGGAGACAAGTAAGTACCAAAGGCAAACAGTGGGGGAAATATAATATGAACTGGTATTTTTTTCCTGATGCCATTAGTATTTATATTACTCCAGATAGAGAGGGGATACTTCAGCGTGGGATAGGGTTGTTCATTAGCCCACAATCTCATTTTGGCCCTATTCTGAGGATTCACACAATGAATCATTGATGTGTGAGTGACAATAATAGACCCCCCCATATATGCCCCTTCACCCCATGCACTCATCTGGTTTGTGTATGTTGTAATTAAATCCATTGGGGTTGTCACACACACATTTTTTTGCTTTGCTGCATCCCGTACTTGCGTTGGGGAATTTATAAGCAGCCATGAAGATGCACATTCTCCACACTAAGCCAGTACCTCCCTGCTTCTTTTTACATTTTTTTTTAAGTCCTGGAGCATAGCTTCATTTTGTTTTCTACCTGCTTTGGAGGTGTGCATCATATAAACACCCCACCTTCAAAGCAGTTGTGCCAGGGCCCAAGGTGTGGGCAGCCTGGATTCCAAGGAGGCTGCAAGGGCCAGGGCCATGGATGGCAAGCTATGGAGAGTCTAATGGGCCAGAGGCAGATGGTGAGTCAGGAAACAGGCCAGGTATAAATACAGCAAGACCAAGGTCCAGGAGTCTAATGGGGCAAAGGCAAGAGGCAGAGTAAAGGAGTAGACTGGGTCTAAACACAGCAAGACAGAGTTTCATGAGTCCAAGGGGTCAGTGGCAGAGGCAAGAAGCAGACCAAATCTGAACACTGCAAGGTTAACAAGGCAAAATGCAAACAGAGTCACTACAGGCAGCACAGAAGACTGTGTTGCTGTGGCAAGGGTTGAGAGGCCAGTGCAACCCTTAAATGGCTCCACACTCAGCTGCTTCAGATGCCCTGCATGAGTGAACTGGCTGTGCCAGTTGGCTAGCCCTGGTCTTTCCAGGATTCTAGCAGCTCGGTCCTGGTCCTGTAAAGACCTGGAAGCACTGGCAACAGGACTCCTGCAGCCAGAAATTCCATCCTGCAATGACTTACAAAGGCAGACCCTTACAGGCTGGAAGCTGCTTTGTTATGCCTGTCTGTTTCAGCCCTAAGGCCATAAGTTGGGGATTTATTTAAAACAGGTTTATGAGGGCCTTCATCTGACACTGTGAGAATGTGACTTGCCTCAGGTCACCTAGTGGGTTTCCATGGCCCAACATGGATTCAAAGCCTAGTCTCTAGTGTTTTAGTCCAACATTCAAACCATTACCACATGCTGGTTTTTCTTCATAACATACTCCTCCCATATTGTACCACAAACCATCATTAGAGATGAGGACAGCTTTCCCAGACTTTTGTTTCCTCAGGGGAAACATCCATTGTTCCATAGCAATTAGGGAAATACTAGAGTGCTTTTGGGTTGCACAACTCACTCTATAACCCATTCAGGCTGATGTGACATGCTGCAGACTAATTTCATATTTCACTCCAGACTGTGGACTTCGGTTAAGCAACATGCCCAAAACTAATACAAATGTTACCATTTCTAGTTGAATAGCAGGAGAGAGGACTGGATACATTAACTGTATCCTGGTTTATATTCTCTTTGTAATAGCAATGTGTGAATATATAGTGTGAACCCTTTTGAACACTAGACCTTTGAACAAGTGACTGGCTGAAGAGCTTTTTGATTCTAGAATTGATACAAATTATTCTCTCTTTTTTTAACTGTATAACTCTGGTAGTTTCTATTATAGCTGATTTTTCTGTTATTTAAGGAAGTTATTACTCACCTTCACAGTACCCATTAGAGTCCACCATTACATTTTAGTTGATTTAGTTCTATCACATGAGGGATGATTAAGATTCCTATTTAGTTAAAATTCTCAAATGGCCAAAATAAAGTTAAATGTGAATAATACTAATAACAACACCACCAAGAAGAAGAAGAAGAGGAGGAGGAGGAGATGAGGGACCAACAACAATTAACAAACAATGACATCAGTTAAATGAATATTGTTAAGAACATTGTAGCCTAAAGGAGACATACTGTATACAATCATGTATAAGTCTAGAAATTTTAGTCAAATAAATTGACCCATAAAACTTGGTTGACTTATCCATGGGTCAATGTAAGTACTGTACTGTACTTTAACTCTTAGTAAAAAGAGAACTATCCCCTGGTAAAAGGCAAGAGTGTAATCTGTCCTGGAAGCACTGATCCACCTCTGCTCTCTCATCCATCCAGCTTTTAGGGTGAGCACAAGCTGCTGGGATTTTGCAAGTTCCTTGGCATTGTTTCCCTTTGATTCATCATTTAGATCTTTTTTTTTTTTTTTTCATGCCCTTGAGTTTTATCCTTCACTTATCCATGGGTCATATAAAAATACACAATTTTGGCCCCAAAACCTGTCCTGAACATACTGTATAAACAAGGTTGACCTTTAGTCAAGTATATACAGTAGATTCTCTGTAAACCCACTGTATGTGTTTAACTCAAAACATGCACAGATAGCACTTGTTCTCAATCACTTTTGCTATACATTTAAAATCTCTAGTCTCTTGATATGCTTATATAATCTCAGACCATCTCATTTATCCATTATCATGATATTTATATATTTATTTTATTTATATCCTGCCTTTCTCCTCAGAGGGGACCCAAAACAGTTAAAATCTCATCTAAAATAATATAAAATTACAAACATTAAAACCACACTAAAACCATATTTCTATGATTGAGCTAGTTCATTTAAATGTGAGCTCACACACACATCTATATACCTACACATATATGGGGGGAGGGAGTAGAGAGAATGAAACCATGAAAATTAGAAACATTTTTTTCTTATGTTTGGTCATTTGTGCCAACAAAGAACAGCAAACAGGTAAATTTTAGCAAGTAAATTAACATGCCAGCTATCTCTAAATAATAAAAGTAATGAGATCAGTAATGAGTAATGAGATTTCTTCTGCAGTGTAGTGTCTCTGTGTGTAGGGGAGTATTGCAAGCATTCAAGTGAGAAACGTTTTTCTCATTGCCCATGATCATGACCACTTGCCCTTCAAAAAGGCACTTCTTGGACACCTTTTAGAACTCTGTGTTTCAGCTTATTGGACAACTTCTTCAAACTCCCAGCCAGCATAGTCATGGGTAATACCAGTCAAAGGACTGTAAGAGCTGTAGACCACAACAAGGAACTTTTCCAAACTGTGACATTAAGGCCTGAAGCAGATGGACAAAAAGCGTCAGCTTTGGGCTGCATTCGGCATGGTGTGAAGATGACGCATGCCCCCAAAGCAGCCACGAGCCACATGGAGAGTGCTCCAGCCAAGAGAAGCCAGCAGAAAAAGGAGTGGCAAAAAGCCACTCCTGCCAGGAGGCAGGTTTGGGACTGTGGCAGTGGCCCGTTTCAGAGCAGGCCCATGTAGTCGGCATAGTCCCAGCACAATTGGGAGTTTCTCAGTCCCGGCATGATCCTTTTGGCCTGTCTGCTTTAGGCCTAAGTCTCAACTCCTGTGGGGTGAACCCAGGGATCTCCTGTTTCTTCCTTTTGGCATATATCATAAAAACATGATGCTCATAAGACCTGGAGTGAAATTATCTGTCAGCAACCATTTTCTATCAAGAGTTTGATAAGAACCAAGTCTCAATTTTCTAAATGCCAAAACTGAATTCCATATTTTCTAAAGGTCAGACCACATTTTGAATCTAGAGCATCCTTTTGTAATATGAAATGTTGTCTGACTGTTGTCTTAATCATAAATATATTCAGTTAAATCTTGTCATTATTTGCTATATTATTGTTTAAAATATATCAAATCCTTATACTATTGTCACATTTGGGTCATTTATAATAGTCTATTTCAGGTACTATGCAGTCTAACTGCTTAATGAAATACTTTCCTCTATTCTATTTAAATTCATTGCCGTTCTGGTTCTCTTGTTGATCCTTGCTCCCATTCTTATTATTTTATAAGAACAGGAAAATGTCATTCATTATTTACATGCTATTACTCATGGTGAAATATCCTTATTAACTTGTAATGAAAGCTATACTAACCTCCCCTCCTGGTTATCAGAACCTTCAGAAAACATTGCATATTCCAGCTATATCCAAAGCTACCAGTAAAAATTGCTGCAGATATAAAACAGCTTCTAAAATGCCACATAAAAATTAAAATGTAAGAGTAACAGTGTAACACTGTGCATGTCTAATCATATGGAAGTCTTGTTGCATTTAGTAGGGCTTATTTTCAACAAAATGCTTAGAAATCCTGGGCACACCAAACTTGAGAGTAATCCTTACTGAATTCAGTGGAATGCTGTAATAGATCCATTCACTTTTGCCCTTGTCCTGCCATCAGAAATATCTCTCAACAAAGTATATGTAGAGTTTCAGCATCCTCTCACGTCTTACATTCTTTATAGACCTGTGTAAACACTGGGAAAACCATTGGCCAGTGTGAATTTCCATCCCAGAAGCAGGACATCTCCATGAACAATTACTTTGTAGAAGAGAATTTCTCTTTCTCTTCACATGGACATGAAGGAGGCAAGGCCAGCCTCAAACTATGCCAGGCAAGTCCAGGGCTAATGTAATTCTTTGCTGAGTTAGTGAAGTTTAGTTAGCTAACAGTTTGCTTGCTCATTTCATTTGAAAACCAATTTGACTCTTTCTTAGTGTCTCTTGTGCTTCATTGTTTAATGAATGAAATTCTATTGCAAATTGGAATTGGCTCAACTTCCCTGCCTAGGGTAAGCTTCACTGATATGTTGGATATATTGACCTCATTTCAGAGGAGTTACAAAACCTTCTCTTGGAAAAGGACTCTATCCTTCACTATAAGTGGGTAAGCCTAATGTCTCACATATCCAGGAAATAATAGTTATTAAAGCCTGGGCTATGGTAGCACCATGTTCATGAAATGACTACAAAACTGAACAACACACCATTAAAAGCCCATTCCAATCAGTTTCTAAAGCTGCAGAAATAATCCAGTTTAACACCACTTTAACTGCCATGATTCAATGCAGCAGCATTTTGGGAATTGTAGTTTTGTGAGACATTTAGCCTTCCCTGTCAGAGAGCTCTGTTGCCACAACAAACTATGGCCCGTTCCACACACGCCCCTAACTCTAGTAAGTCATGGGTATGTACAAAATGGTGGCACCCGTTCTACACAGGCGCCACCATCTTGACGTCGTGGATGCATAGCATCCGCACATCCCGTAACGCGCCTATATTACCCTGAATTCCATAGCATAGAATCATGACAGTTAAAGTATTGTCAAACTGAATTATTTCTGCAGTATGGATGCAGCCTAAAAGCCTGACAAAAGAATGTTTTGTCTTGCTGGTGGAAGGAAGGCTATAGAGGGAGACAATCTAGCCTTCCTTGGGAATTATTTCCAAAGTTTGGGAGCAGACCCCAAGGAGACCCTAGTCTGTCTTCTCATTTTTGATGGGAAAGAGTGTCTAAATACACAAAAACAGCATGTCAGAACAGTGAACTAACATGAGCTTTTACTTTGAAAAGTTGAAAATGTGTCAATCAGCTATGAGGTCTTGGTTCCATGTATGGTGGCACTGCCCAAAACTGAAAGAAAATATTAGAAACAAATTCATGTATTGATTGAAAAGATGTTGCAGATAAAATTTGAACCAAGACTGGAAATATATCTCCTGAATATGCATAACAAAATTCCATCTGAAATTGAAAAGAAATATTGGCATGTTTTGTTATACTTAATATCAGCAGCCAGAATGACAATAGCTCAACATTGGGGGGGGGGGGGGGAGGAAATCCCTGAGATAGATGACTGGCTACTAAAGCTTAAAAAAACTCAGGCTTTAAACTGAGTTCCGTGGGAAAGGGAGACAATATTAAGGAAGGCGAAAGGGCTGGAGAAAATAGTCAAACAGACATAGAGGAAACAAGAAAAAAAGTGCAAGGACCCAACAGTGGGAGGCAAAAAAACTTGCACAAGCAGCAAGTAAATGGGACCCGTGGTCTGCAATGTCTCTACACTAATGCACAGAGTATGGGAAATAAGCAAGATGAACTTGAACTCCTGTGTATAATTACAGCGCTTTAGAAATAAAGTTTAATAATAATAATAATAATAATAATAATAATAATAATAATAATACAGCAAAGCAAATATGATATAATAGACATCACTGAAACCTGGTGGGATGAGTCTCATGATTGGAATGTGGAAATAGAGGGGTATAACCTTTTTAAGAGAAATAGGCCAAACAGGAAAGGAGGAGGAATAGCACTATATGTCAGAGATATTTACACCAGTGAAGAGATCCAGGACATCAACCATGGAAGCCAGGTGGAGAGCATCTGGATAAAAATTAAAGGGGAAGGAAACAACAAGGATGTTACGGTGGGAGTCTACTACAGACCCCCAAGTCAGACTGAGGAATTGGATGATATCTTTCTAGAACAGATGACCACACAGTCAGAAAAGAGAGATGTAGTAGTGATGGGCGACTTCAACTATCCTGATATTTGCTGGAAGTCAGACTCAGCAAAATCCTCAAGGTCTAGCAAATTCCTCACTTGCCTGGAAGACAATTTCATTGTCCAAAAGGTGGAAAAGGCAACAAGGGGTCAGCTATTTTGGATTTGATCCTAACCAACAAGGATGACTTGGTTAATGGGGTGCAAGTGGTGAGATCATTAAGTGGAAGTGACCATGTTCTCCTGGAGTTTGTTATACAATGGAAAGGAGAAGCCAGGCATAGTCAAACACACATTCTAGACTTTAGGAGAGTGGATTTCAGTAAACTTAGATGTTTATCACACTATACTCTTAAAGTGCTACAATTCCAGTGTGACTCCTCTAGCTGCCTCCTGTTGCATTGTGGGATTTGCAGTTTTAAGGAGGAGTATTTAGAATTCTCAGGCAGAGAGAAGTATTGAGGGTGATCCTGTGGTCAGAAAAACTAAAAGGGAAGGGAGTTCAGGACGGATGGGAGTTTTTCAAAAGAGAGATACTGAAGGCACAATTTCAAACAGTTCCAGTGAGAAAGAAAAATTGGAGGTGTCTCAAGAAACCAGGATGGATGACTAAGGAACTTTCAACCGAGCTAAGTTTGAAACAGAACATGTATAAGAAATGGAAAAAGGGGGAAATCACAAAAAAGGAATTCAAAGAAATAGCAGGCATTTGCAGGGGTAAAGTCAGAAAAGCTAAAGCGCAGAATGAACTCAGGCTTGCTAGAGAGGTTAAAAAGAATAAAAAGGGATTTTTTTTATATGTCCGCAGCAAAAGGAAGAAGAAGGAAACAGTAGGGCCAGTGTGTGGAGAAGATGGCAAAATGTTAACAAGGGACAGAGAAAAGGCAGAATTACTCAACACCTTCATTGCCTCAGTCTTCTCAGAAAAGGAAAACCTGAGGATAATGGAGCAGAGGACAGAATAGGGGAATTTCAGCACAGAATAAGTAAAGAGATAGTAGAGGAATACCTTGTTAATCTAAATGAATTTAAGTCTCCAGGACCAGATGAACTACATCTAAGGGTACTGAAAGAACTGGCAAATGTAATATCGGAGCCATTGGCAATCATATTTGAAAACTCCTGGAAAACAGGAGAAATGCCAGCAGACTGGAGGAGAGCAAACATTGTCCCCAAAAAGGGGAAAAAAGAGGATCCCAACAATTATCGTCCAGTTAGTCTGACATCAATACCAGGAAAGATTCTAGAGCAGATTCTAGAGCAGAGAGTCTGTGAACATCTAGAAGGCAATGCCATAATCACAAAAAGTCAACATGGGTTTCAGAGAAACAAGTCATGCCAGACAAATCTGATCTCTTTCTTTGATACAATTACCAGCTTGGTAGATGAAAGGAATGCTGTGGATATAGTATATCTTGATTTCACTAAGGCCTTTGACAAGGTTTCCCATGACATTCTTGCAAACAAGCTTGTAAAATATGGGCTAGACAAAGTAACTGTTACATGGATCTGTAACTGGTTGACCAGCCAAACCCAAAGGGTGCTCAACAATGGCTCTTTTTCAGCCTGGAGAGAAGTGACTAGTGGGGTCCCACAGGGCTCTGTCCTGGGCCCAGTGTTATTCAACATCTTTATCAATGGCCTGGATGACAGAATTGGGAGCATACATCAAATTTGCAGATGACACCAAATTAGGAGGAATAGCTAATACTCTAGAGGACAGGATCAACATTCAAAATGATCTGAATAGACTAAAAAGCTGGGCCAAAGCTAACAAAATGAAATTCAACACAGAGAAATGTAAGGTACTGCACTTAGGGCAGAAAAATGAAATGCACAGATATAGGATGGGGGACACATTGCTGAATGAAACTACATGTGAAAGGGATCTGGGAGTCCAAGTAGACCACAAGTTGAACATGAGTCAACAGTGCGATGCGGCAGCTAAAAAGGCCAATGCAATTTTAGGCTGCATCAATAAAAGTATAGTGTCTAGATCAAGAGAAGTAATAGTGCCACTGTATTCTGCTCTGGTCAGGCCCCACCTGGAATATTGTGTCCAGTTCTGGGCACCACAATTCAAAAAGGACATTGAGAAACTGGAGCGTGTCCAAAGGGGGGGCGACTAAAATGGTGAAAGGTCTGGAAACCTTGCCCTATGAGGAACGATTCAGGGAGGTGGGAATGTTTAGCCTGGACAAGAGAAGGTTAAGAGGTGATATGATAGCCCTGTTTAAATATTTGAAAGGATATTGAAGAGGGAGCAAGCTTGTTTTCTGCTGCTCCAGAGAACAAGACCCAGAACAATGGATGCAAGCTACAGGAAAAGAGATTCCACCTGAACATTAGGAGGAACTTCCTGATAGTAAGGGCTGTTCGACAGGGGAACGCACTTCCTCAGAGTGTAGTGGAGTCTCCTTCCTTGGAGGTCTTTAAGCAGAGGCTAGATGGCCATCTATTGGGGATGCTTTGTTTGGATTTCCTGCATGGCAGTGGGTTGGACTGGATGGCCGTTGCGGTCTCTTCCAACTCTATGATTCTATGAAATGATAGATATGGACACACTGACTTCTTATATAAATTGTAAAGATACATAAGCTACTGAGAAAGCATCATTTCAAATAATGAAATATTGTAAAACAAGGTGGTTGTAAGATGCAGAAACACTGATAGAAATCTGAAAATGGGTAAATATTGTATGCGTGTGAACAAAACTAAAACGAAACAAGACACTATTTTAAGACAGAAAATACTCTAGGTGGAGTGTGATATAATGCTTAAACTTTTTTTAAAAAAATAGAAACAGAGATTACAAGTAGATTAGGGGCACATTAATGGAGGGACTGATGAAGTCATTTTTTAAAAAAGATTCTGAAGAGGTTATAATTTATATTCATATAAAATATAGAATCACCTGTCAAATATGTGTTAAATATGCTTTTTATATATTTGTAAAACACAATAAAAAGTAAAAAAAGTTGAAAATGTAGACATACTGGTTTGTCACAGATATACTTCTTAGAAGCCAGGCAGAGTTAAAGGGCAATAATCACATGTTTTGACAATTACATCCATTTTTCAAATGCTGGTCATTTTGTGACAAAATGCTACAATCTATGCAGAATAGGGAATATCAGGAAGTCTGGGAGAATAGCAATGCTTTCAGAAATAGATAGATAGATAGATAGATAGATAGATAGATAGATAGATAGATAGATAGATAGA